>NC_050576.1:168877209-169251584 GCF_011100635.1 Trichosurus vulpecula | reverse complement strand
GAATCCTTTATCTCTCTAATCTGGCAAATGGTTAAGGAGGGAATCACAGACTCAGTTTCTGTCTGAAAAGTACCATTTTAAGACATTATTTGCAGCTTCTGGGATAAGAACTCACTATTTGACAAAACTGCTGGGAAAACTGGAAAATAGTATGGCAGAAACTGGGCATAGAACAACATCTTATACCATATACCAAGATAAGGTCAAAATGGGTACATGATTTAGACATAAAGGGTGAGACTATAAGCAAATAGTTATCTGTCAGATCTATGGAAAATGGAAGCATTTATGACCAAACAGGAGATAGAGAACATTATGAAATGCAAAATGGATAATTTTGATTGCATTAAATTGAAAAGCTTTCACACAAAGTCAATGTAACCAAGATTAGAAGGCAAGCAGAAAGCTGGGAAACATTTTTTACAGCCAAGGTCTCTGATAAAGGCCTAATTTCTTTTTATTTAATTTAATTGTATTTGGTTTTTAAGAAATTAATTTTTTTTAGTTTACAACACTCAGTTCCATAAGTTTTTGGGTTCCAAATTTTCTCTTCCTCCCTCTCCTCCCCCTTTCCCCCTAAGATGGCATGTAATCCAATGTAGGTTTTAGATACACCTTCACATTGAGCTTCTTTACATAATAGTCTAGTTGTAAAGAAGAATTATAACCAATGGAATGAATCATGAGAAAGAAGAAATGAAATCAAAAAAGAAGGTAAAAAAGAGAGCAAATAGTTTGCCTCAATCTGCATTCAGGCTCCATGATTCTTTCTCTGGATATGCATAGCTTTTTCCATCAGGAGTCTTTTGGAGCTGTCTTTGAACCTTGCATTGATGAGAGGAGCCAGGTCTATCAAAGTTAGTCCTTACAGACACCGTTTGTCTATAATCGTGTATAATGATCTCCTGGTTCTGCTCCCCTCACTCAGCATCAGTTCATGTAAGTCTTTCCAGGCTGTAATGAAGTCCATCTGCTCCTCATTTCTTATAGCACAATAGTATTCCATTACATTCATGTACCACAATCTGTTTAGCCATTCCCCAATTGATGGGCATCCTCTTGATTTCCAATTCTTTGCCACCACAAGAAGAGCTGCTATAAATATTTTTGTACATACTGGTCCATTTCCCACTTGTGTGATCTCTTTGGGATACAGCCCTAGACGTGGTATTATGGGGTGAAAGGGTATGCACATTTTTATAGCCCTTTGGGCATAGTTCGGAATTGCTCTCCAGAATGGCTGGATCACTTCACAATTCCACCAACAATGTAATAATGTTCCAATTTTCCCACATCCTTTCCAGCATTTATCATTTTCCTGTTTTGTCATGTTAGCCAATCCGACAGGGAAAGGCCTAATTTCTAAAATATATAGAGAATTCATTCAAATTTATAAAAACATAAGTCATTCTCAAATTGAGAAATGGTCAAAGAATATGAAGAAATTAAAGCTATCTATAGTCATATGAAAAAATGCTCTAAATCATTATTGATTAGAAAAATGCAAATTAAAACAACTCTGAGGTACCACATCACACCTATCAGATTGACTAACATGCAAAAACAGGAAATGATAAATGTTGGAGAAGATGTGGAAAAATTGGAACACTAATGTATTGTTGGTGGAGGTGTGAACTGATCCAACTATTCTGGAGAGCAATTTCAAACTATGCCCAAAGTGCTATAAAATTGCACATACCCTTTGATGCAGCAATACCACTACTAGGTCTATATCCCAAAGAGATCATAAAAAAGGAAAAGGACCCACATGTACAAAAATATTTAGAACAGCTTTTTTGTGGTGGCAAAGAATTAGAAATTGAGGGGATGCCCATCAATTGGAGAATGGCTGAACAAGTTGTGGTATATGAATGTAATGGAATACCATTGTTCCATAAGAAATGATGAGCAGGTGGATTTCAGAAAAACCTGGAAAGACTTACATGAACTGATGCTGAATGAAGTGAGCAGTACCAGGAGAACACTACACAGTAACAGCAACATTGTGTGATGACCAACTTTGATAGACTTAGCTCTTCTCAGCAATGGAATGACCTAAGACAATTCCAAAAGACTCATGATGGAAAATGTTACCCATATCCGGAGAAAGATCTATGGAATCTGAATGCAGATTGAAGCATACTCTTTTCTCTCTCCTTTTTTTTTTGTTTTTTCTTTCTTTCTCATGGTTTTCCCCTTTTCTTTTGATTCTTCTTTCACAACATGACTAATGTGGATATATGTTTAATATGATTGCACATGTATAACCCATATCAAATTGCACGCTGTCTTGGGGAGAGGGGAGAAGAGGGAGGGAGAAAAAAATTTGGAACTCAAAATCTTATAAAAGTGAATGTTGATTTTATATATATATATATATGTATATATGTGGGTGTATACATATGTATTTACACAAAAAAGACATTATTTTGAAGCTCTAACTGCCTGATTAAACCTTTCCAAGGGAGCAGAGGGGCCTTAGGACTGAGAGGCATCAGCCAGGTTTATTGTGTCTTTGTTAATCGAATACTAGACCTGTGAGAGGAGGAAGTAACTAAAAGTCATCTCATTTCCATGTCATCCTCCTCTTCACTTATAATGTTCTTGCCATCAGGAACAAGAACTGGCAATTAATATTTAATTAGAATTCCCACCACCATCACTGTCTTTTCTTTGCATTCTATGACAGAGGACTTGCAAAATATTTGTTCTAGATGTAGATCACAGGAAACTAAAAAAAAGATATTTTTGCTTAGGAAAATGGCAGCGTGGTAACTTATGAGAGGTAGACAGGCTTTTATCTTCCCTCTGTGGAGTAAATAAGTGGAGCTTCCCTAAGCTTCCACTGCGAAGATGTAGAAGTTAGGAGAAGAAACACAAATCAGTCTTGTATTTTCCTATGTTTTCCTATCCCATAACCAGAAAATTCCCACTTGCAAGGGCTAATATGCCACCTGGCCCAAATCCCAAGAGAAGGCGGGGAAAGATTAATGTTCAAAAACAAACTGAGTGGAAAAGCAAGTCTTCATAACAATAAAGCTCTTAATTAAATAACTCAAGACCTTATTCCATAATGATATGTACCAGGTGCATATCATTTCCCCATTTAATTAGCTCAGTATTGTTTCACTTGGACACATGGTGTGTGCTATACTAAGCTGGAGTGTATCCAGCTGAAAAAATGACAGCTGATACACAGAGCCTTCAGATTTGCAAAACACTTTATATACATTATCTCATTTGATCTTCAAAACAATCCCCAGAGGTAGTGCTACAGATTTTATTATCCCATTTTATAGTTAAGGAAAGTTAAGTGATTTAGGGGAAGCAGCAAGGTATCCTGGAAAGCATAGTGATTCCAGGCTCAGAGGACCTGGTTTCAAATCCATCCTCTGATGGGGGACCTCCAGCAATCTGTGGTCATAGGGTAACACAGCTTCTAAGTGTCACAGAATTTGATCTCAGGTCTCCCTGACTCTAAGTTCAGCAAATCTAGTCAGTATACCCTACTCACTTGCCTCTCTGACATAGCTCCATACAAAGCACCATGCTTCAGAAAATGCATTTTTCAAAGCACATCTGAAAATAGCTTCATTTCTATCATTGTCTACAGCCTCCCTTGTTACAGGGCCTGATCTTAAGTGAGTCACAGTCAGGAGGAGGAAGAAGTTTACACATGTAAAAAAATATATTCAGTGTCAGTTTCTGGAAACTAGGCTTCTTGTATGAGAAGCAGCATTGTTTTACTTGTTGAGGGCCCAGTCCTTAATGCATGCACAATAGTGCCTTGCCTGTTTCCAATCCACATGGAGGCATCAGCCTATCTTCCCAGACTCATGGTATATCACTCTCCTTCTAGCACTCTGCAGTCCTGCCAAACTGGCCTTCTCTTGTTTCCTTACTCATGAAATTCCATCTCCCATCACTGTGCTTTTGACCAGGCAATCCCCCATACATGGAATGCCTTCTCTCCTTACCTTACCCTCATAGAGTCTCTCTCTTCCTTGAAGATGCAGCTTAGGCACTACCTTCTGCACAAAGCTTTTCCTGATCCCTTCTTCCCCCAAATTCTAGTGCCTTCCCTAACTAGTGTCCAAACTAACCTGTATTTACCAACTTTGTATATATTTGTGTTAATTAATTTTATATTCATGCTGTATATATGTATGTATGTGTATATACATATATGCTTATGTATATACATATATATGTATAATTCATATTTGTTTTCTCCCCCATCAGAATATAAGCTCACCCAGCAGTCATCAAAACTGCCTGGTACTGGTTAAGAAACAGGGGTGTGGATCAGTGGAATAGGATAGGTACACAAGTAGGAGAAATCAACAAGTTTAGCAATCTACTCTTTGATAAACCCAAAGAGGCCAGCTTCTGGGCTAATAATTCACTATTTCACAAAAACTGTTGGGAAAATTGGAAAATGGTAGGGCAAAAACTGGGCATAGACCAATATCTTACACCATATACCAAAATAAAGTCAAAATGGGTTCATGATTTAGGAGTAAAAGCTGATACTATAAGTAATTTGGGAAAGCAAGGAATAGTTTACTTATCAGATTTATGGAAAAGTAAAGAATTCATGACCCAACAAGAGATAGAGAGCACTACAAAATGCAAAATGGATAATTTTGATCATGTCAAATTGAAATGTTTTTGTACAAAAAAAGCCAATGCAACAAAAATTAGGAGGGAAGTAGAAAATTGGGAGAAAATCTTTGCAACTAGTATCTCTGATAAAGGCCTCATTTCTAAAATATACAGGGAACTGAGCCAAATATATAGGAATACAAGCCATTCACCCATTGAGAAATGGTCAAAGGATATGAACAGGCAGTTTTCAGAGGAAGAAATTAAAGCTATCTATAGGCATATGAAAAAATGCTCTGGATCACTACTGATTAGAGAAATGCAAATCAAAACAACTCTTAGATACCACATCTCTCCTGTCAGATTGGCTAAAATAACAAAACAGGAAAATGATAAATGCTGGAAAGGATGTGGGGAAATTGGAACATTGTTGCACTGCTGGTGGAGTTGTGAGCTGATCCAGCCATTTTGGAGAGCAGTTTGGAACTATGCCCAAAGGGCTATAGAAATGTTCATACCCTTTGACCCAGCAATACCACTTCTAGGGTTGTATCCCAAAGAAATCACACAAGCAGGAAAAGGACCCATATGTACAAGGATATTTATAGCGGCTCTTTTTGTGGTAGCCAAGAATTGGAAATCAAAGGGATGCCCATCAATTGGGGAATAGCTGAACAAGCTGTGGTATATGAAGGTGATGGAATACTATTGTGCCATAAGAAATGGGGATGATGCAGAGTTTGTAACAACCTGGAAAAACCTACACGACATAATGCTGAGTGAGTGGAGCAGAGCCAGGAGAACGTTGTGCACAGCCACAGATATATGGATTCTGTGAGGACCAACCCTGACATACTTCGCTCTTCTCAGCAACCTAAGGTGCAAGGACAACTCCAGGGGACTCACGATGGAGAACGCTATCTTCATCCAGAGAAAGAACTGTGAAGTTTGAATACAGATTGAGGCTCACTACATGCTCGCCTTTTTTGCTTCTCTTTTGTTTTTGTTTTTGGGTTGTTTTTTTTTTTGTTGTTTCTGTTTCTTCTTTCTCATGATTTATGCCTTTGGTCATAATTCTTCTCCACAACTTGACTAGTGTATAAATTAATTCAATGCAAAGTTATACGTGATAGTTATATGAGATTCCATGCCATCTTGGGGAAGGAGGGCGGAGGGAGGGGAGAAAATCTGGAACTCAAAATTATGTAGAACTGTGTGTGGTAAATTAAAAATAAATAAATAAATTAAAAAAAAAAAGAATGCAGGGGGACTGGCAAATAGGACAATCTAGCCAGAACACAGAGTATGTAACATGCAATTAGCCTGGAAAATGCCTGAGTACATGCCTGCTTCTTAATGTCCTTCCTAAAATGTGGTTCCAAGAACACAAAAAGTGATGTGACCAGGGCAGGGTCCCATAACAGGAAAACAGAATTCTCACTTCCCTTATTCTAAGACATTAGATTGTTCCAAATGCAGTCTGAGTTCACTTGAATTGTTTTCAAATAAACTTTTATTGAGTTTTTTAAACATTAAAAAAAAAGAATATAAGCTCACCGCAAATAAAGGTTGTTTATATCTTCATAGCTATACCAAAGCACCTAGTGCAATGCTTGGCACATGATAGGCATTTAAAATATACTTTTTGATTGAGTGAGTGAATGAGAGAGCACTTAGCTTGCTTCCAGGCATGAGTAATAGAAAAGAGTCCAGTGAATAACCTCTTGCTCTTTTCTCTGGTGGCTTTTAAGTAAGAAGGATTGCTACAAGCCTCCAGGTGGGGTAGGGACAGCAGGTTCTATTTCCCACTACATGTCCCTTGAAGACATGGTACCTCTGATCCTGGGATGTTTCTTTTTATCTTATCTTAGGTGAATTAGTATGTTGAGATAAGGACTCTTGTGGTGACTAGTGAAACCAAAAGATCTGTCAAAGCCATCCAAAGTCCCAGAGCCAGCAGCAGTGGCAGCAGAGTCCAATGGAGAGCCAGCACATCCAAGAGGCAAGAGGCTTGACCTAGCCCAACAGTAGCAGCTGAGATACCAAGTACTGCAAGGAGCAGCCAGTTGAGCAAGGGAGAAAGTCATCTATCAGCAATGCCATTCCCAGAAGTGAACTTCGTGGAGATTCTGTATAGGGAGAAAAGGACTGCCAGGGCCAAGGGGTACATCTCACCCTTAGCTACATGTGTTCTATGTTCTCTACTTGGGTGCCTCTATAGTATATATAGTATATAGTATATATATATATATATATATATAAAACCTTATGATTCAGGTTTGAGCCACTATGCCCAAGAACCGTGTCTCTGTGTGTGTGTGTGTGTGTGTGTGTGTGTGTGTGTGTGTGTGTGTACATGCTGAGAGGAGAGTGTATCCCTGGTTTGGGAGATGTTTTGTACTTCTGTTCTTGATAGACTTTTTTCAGTAAAAATAGATTCGTAAAATCTAATCGATAGCAATTAGTTAATTGATATTGGAGGAGCATACTACATGGGGGCTTATAAACAACAGTATGACAACCCATAATCCTTCAGGATTACCCCTAAAACCTTGAGGGGAATAGTGGTCAACCACCTTTTGGGAACTCCACTGGGCAATTCAAGTGGGATTTGGGGAAAGTAGCCCCAGAGGGGATGCTATACATTTAAAGAATGAACTTTTGTGGGAAAAATATTTCTGAGGACTCTTCTTTAGACCCTGTCAAGGAGGAGCAACTAACTTCATATAGTCACTGAGTGGTATTGGATACAAATGATTATTACCTCAAGTATCTGGCGGGGGTGGGGGGGCTACTTAATGAAAATCTGTGCATACTCTGTTGACATGGATCATTACTGCGTTTCCATCATTTCTCAAATTAAATCCTTGGCAGAACCAAAGAACCACCTCTTTCCAGGCAGGCATTATATTGCAAAACTCCATTTGGCAGGGAATCTTTAACAAAAGATCAAAAACTTGGCATTACTTTTCAAGCACATGGAAGGAATGTGTGTGTACTTACTAGAAGCATCTGCAGAGACAAGGAGATGTAACAAAGCAATTCAGAAATGGAATGGAATAAACATTTATTAAACACCTACTATGTGCCAGTGACTATACCAATCTAATATTTACAAATATTATCTTATTTGATCCTCACTACAACCCTGTGCTATTATGACCCCCATTTTACAATAGAGGAACTGAGGCAGACAGAGGTTAAGTGACTTGCCTAGGGTCACACAGCTAGTGTCTGAAGCCAGATTTGAACTCAGATCTTCTTGAGTTGGCAGTCAGCTGAATAAAAGGAAGGCAGCAGATGGACTCTAGGCCCAGCATTCTATCCACTGTGCCACCTAGGATAATGTATATGAAGAAACAGTTGGACTACATGAAACTTTCAACTCTAAATCTATGAAAATGACACAATAACATGCCATAATAATAATTACTGGCTGTGTAATATATATTATTAAACTTGATATTTTTCAAAGTAGTGGATCTAGCCATAGGAGCTATAATGTTTCATTATGGCTTTTATTCCATATTATTCAATAAAGTTAGCAGTGATTGCTAAATTCCAAGAGGATGCTCTATCAAATTTTCACAGAAATCCTATCTCTGTGTCTTTTTGGTGTTGTGATGACACTGGGTTCTTGATGGCTATTTCACAGAAGTGAACACTCTGGCATGCCGGGAAGGTTTCAAGTACATTCCTTGTGACAGGCTCTTAGAGAGCCAGCCTATCAGCCCATCCCTATATGAAAAGTCTCATTACCAGGTTCTTTTGCCTCTGCAAAGGTAATGGCCACTGGTTTTCCTATTGTCCTATTTCCATCTTGGTGACTTCCTAGACCAAAACACCATTCCTGTGTCACCACTCCTCTATGCATGGTGTCTCTCTCTATTAGAATATAAACCTGGCTTTTGTATTTGTATCCCCAGTATTTATCACAATGCTTGGCACATGCTAAAAACTTAATAAATGCTTTTAAAATTATTCCTCCCTTCATTCAAGGAGTATATATAGTCAGAGGACAAGGGTGAGAGTTGAATGTGATGGAATGAAATCTAAAAAAATAAAATTAAGGAGTAAGAAAGAGGAACGCACTGGGAGAAGGGGAAAGGGAGAGGTAGAAAGGGGTTAATTTTCTCATATAAAAGAGGCGCAAAAGAGCTTTTACAGTGGAGGAGAAGATGGGGGAATTAGAGGAAGTGCTTGAACCTTAATTCAAAGCAACCTGTGATACAAAGAGAAATGCAAAATAGCTCTCATAAGTTTTATAAGGAAGTTGCAGTGAAATCAAGGATGGCTCAAAGGCATTCCTTAAAAAGGTGTGCACCAATAAAAAAACCATATTTTGTGATGTTTACATTTGGTCACCTTGTCTCACAGTAACCATGGCCTCTAAGAAGAGATTGGTCTGACAATTCACAACTCCCCACACACACACACCAAAAAAAGAATGTAGAATTATTATTGTCCAGATTATGACATGCGATTGGAGGGCCAGCCTATGGAATTTGTCCATCAGTACTAGGCTGGACACCAAACATTGCCAGTCAGATGGATAAAAGGAAGTGAACAGCTTGGATTGCATATGGCAAATTATACACCACTTTCAACAATCCCAAGCTGCTCCCTGACCCACCAGCAAATTTTTTTAGCATCCGTTTCTCCTAATGTATGGTTGTGAATCATGAAAATGGCAATTATAGAAGAATCAAAATGACAGTCAACCCGAAAGAGGGATGTCCAATGGTTGTCCCACAAATATATGCACACAAAACAGGATGAGTTCTGTAGCAAGGGCATATAATGTTGGATGGAAAGTCCAAATTTTATACTGGCATTTCTGAAATATTTGAAGACCTAGTTCATTGAATAGATACTACAGAGAATGTTTGTGGGAGGACAGAGGACAAAAATTTCAGAGGATGAGAAGGCTACTGAGAAGGATAAATTGTGATCCATTGGAAGGAATCCCCCACGTCAATGAAATAGATCATAAATTCATTGAGAGATTGAAAAGTTACAAAATAGATCCGCTGACTAATTTTTTTTTTACTGGAGCAGAAGTTAAAAGACCAAAAGGAAGATTAAAAACTCAAACTCTGTATGAGGCAATGATATTTTGAGGATATTTTAGATGAAGGAATTACACTGGTGCTGCGATTGGAAAGACAGCTGGACTCTCCTACCATAAGAAAAGATGAAGAGTATGGTTTTAGGGGAACCTGGGAAAACTTGTAGGAACTGATACCGAGTGAAGTAAGCAGAATCAATAGAAGAACAATCTCTATAAAGACAACATTCAAAAGAGAAACAACTTTGAAAGGCTTGGGAATTCAAAATAATAAGGACTCATGATGAAACATGCAACCTACCTCCAGACAAAAAGTGATGGATGCAGTGCAGATTGAGAAAATTTTTCTTTGGACATTACTAATGTGGAAATTTCTTTTGCTTGACTAGATATGTTTGTAACAGAGGCTCTGGTTTTTCTTTCTTTCTCAATACCAGGGGGGGAAGTGGAAAGGAGAAAAAGTGGATTTTAACTAATTGAAAAAAAATTAATTAAAAAAAAGAGAGAATTGAGCTGAGGCAAGAGACCTGGGTTTGAATTTTGGCTCTAACACTTATAATCTGTGTGACCATGAGTTAGTAATTTAACATTTTGAGCCTCTGCATCCTCATCTCTGAAATGGGAATAAGGTACTCTATCTAGAAGATGTTCCTAAAGTCTGGACACATAGGCAAAAATGCATATTTTCAAGAAACGAAATGAATGAAATTTTCAACTACATTTTATTTAATTGGAATATTAACAAATAACATCTTCAATATGATCTCCATCATTTGTGATGCAAAGGTTGATGCACTTTCCAAGATTCATGTGAACTCGATGCAATAACTCCACATTGCTGTCAATTTTTCTATGTGTCCAGACTTTAGGGACACCCTGTACTTCATAGGGTTATTACAAGGAAAATGCATTGTAAATTTTATCATGTACTATATAAAATGAGGATTTTATAACAATAGATATAAATGAAAATAATTTTTATTTTTTGGGGACCACGCATAGTAGAGCCCTGATGACTTATGGGAGATGGAGGTAGACCATATTGAAGGGACGGAATGTTCACTGGTTCCTGCTAAGGGGGGAAAGGAGTCAAGGGCCCTAGGCAGAGAGAAGAGTAGGAAAGGGAAGGAGTTCTGACAGGAGGCATATTGTAGAGAGAAGACAATGGGCCTAGGTACTCCCCATCAAAAATGGCTGCCATACATCTTGTAACCAGCACTCAGACTCTGACAATTTGGAGAAAGGGAACTATTAGTTTTAACTAGGAGGTTTGGAGCCAACCACACTGTCCAGATAACAGATAATTCTTGAGCACCTGTAATGGTAATTAGGGTGGGATCTTTTTTGTCCATCTTATCTTTTGGAATGCTAAGGCAGTCAAGTGCCTTTAATGAGTCTTGCCTTTGTTTGAATAGAGCAAGTAAAGTGGGACCTTTTGTTTTCTTTGTTTTGGAGTGCTTCACAGCACTAAGGAATCTTTGATTGAATGGAGTCATTGATAATCTGCTTACTTCAAGAGAAGGCCTAGTTCACATGGGTTTGAGTCACATGGTTGTGATACCCTTTGACCCTGAAGAAGTGCCTTTGGGGGCACACTCATTGGAAGAGTGTTAGTGATTTGGCCAGACGAGACTCTGGGTAGCCATTGGAGCCCCCCTATTTTGAAAACCCAGATGTTGGTGCCTCTTTCTCTGGTAACTATGTAATTCTCTGGTGAGACAGCGAGAGGCCAGTCTGTTGACTTTTGTGTGTGTGTTTGTTCTGTTTATATAATTTCTGCTTGCAATTGCTATTTGTATTCTCTCTAAAGTTCGGGGTGGTGCTGGCTTTTCTCCCTGAATTAAGTGAATGGTATATGTATGTTTAATTAAAGTAAGATTGTTAACCCCTTAAAGCTGCTTTCCTTAGAAAAGCAGATCAAAGAACCTGTGCTAGCAGCCTTTTGGTGTGCTCTTGTTGCTGGTCTTTTACCTCCACAGCAGCTGCTAGCAACATTGTTGTTACAGCACTATAATTTCCCATGGCTGGTTTTTCTGTGTTTTGAATTTTGTTCTTCCATTGTAAATTGAACCATGACGATGATGGTGATGATAACAATAATAATAAACACTTATATATTGCTTACCATGTGCTAGGCACTATGCTCAAAGGATTGTTGCAAACCTTCAATTTGAATAAATGAAATATCTGAAAAGTGCAACATAGCAAATCACAATAGAACAAGGTATGCCTGTATACAAGATGCTCTGCTCTTGGTCCACATGGTTCCATAAACTAAGAGCTTCTCATCCGAGAGCTGTCCCCAGGAAGAAATGTGCTTTGAGTTAATTTTAAAAGCTGTGGATGATGGGGAAGGGGGGTTGAGGGGAGATGAATGACAAGGTTGTCAAAAATGAAAAAATTAAACAAAAAATTGTCAGCTTTTTCCCTAAAGGGTGGTTATTTTTGTCCCGTGAGCTAATGTACTATAATGACTAGTTTCTTCTTTGAAATAAAATACAGGGTACAATTAAGCAAATCTTGGCTCTGCTACTTACTTACCTATGCAACCCTGGACAAATTACTTAACCTCTCAGGGCACCCCCCACCCTCAGTAAAATCTCTAAGACTAAGTGGCACAGTATACTCAGACTGTCCAAGCAGAGCAAGCTGGAGCTCTTTCCTCACTGTTTAAATTATTTGTCCAGAAAAAAAAAAGTCAGTTTGGCAAATATCTTCAAATACTTCAAATACAGAGCTACAACTATTCAGGGTCGATATGCATTGACCCGCTGGGTTTGGTATTGCTAGTTCTTCTTTTCTCAGTCTAATTGATATCCTTTCCTAGTCATCAGAAAATATGCAACCATCCAGGCAGGCTTTGAGGATGACTTAGCTTTGCTGCTCCAGAACTTCTCTGGGCAAAATTCTACCTTAGCTAATTACCAAAGCATGCAGATATGGGAAGTCAGAAGGAACAGAACACTAAGGAACTCAAAGAGGATAAAAACTAACATTATTCCCCTCTCCCCTCCACACACACACTTTGGCCTATCCACAGAATCTCAGAGTTGGAAGAGATTTCAAACAACATCCAGTCCAACCAGTTGTTGTTGTTCAGTCATTTCAGTTATGTCTGACTCTTTGTGACCCCATTTAGGGTTTTCTGGGCAAAGATATTAGAAATAGTTTGCCATTTCCTTCTCCAGCTCATTTTACAGATGAGGAAACTGAGGCAGACTGGGTTAAGTGACTTGCCCAGGGTCCAACAGCTAGTAAATGTCTGAGGCTGGATTTGAACTGAGGAAGATGAGTCTTTCTGACCCTAGGCTCGGCACTCTGTGCACTACGGCTCCACCTAACTGCCCCTAGTCCAATTGGTACTTTACCCCTAATTCTATCTATAGCATATCCATCAAATGATCATCCAGTCTACTTAAATAATAATAGGTAACATTTATAGAGTGTCCACTGTGTGCCAGGCAGTGTGGTAAGTGCTTTATAAATATCATCTCATTCGCTTTCCACAAGAACCCTGGGAGGTAGATATAGTATTATTAACTCCATTTTACAGATGAGGAAATTGAAGCAAACAGAGGTTAAGTGACTTGTCCAGGGTCACATAGTTACTAGATGACTGAGACAGAATTTGAACTCAGGTCTTCCTGACTCAAGACCCAGTGGTCTATTCATTGCACCACCTCACTGCCTTAAAGAACTTCAATGAGGGGATGGATCCCCACTATGGCTCAAGGCAGCCCATTCCATTTTTGGACAACTCTAAACATTAGGGAGATTTTCCTGACATCATATCTACATTTGTCTCTTTGCATCTTCCATCTAGTTCAGCCCTCTAGGGCCCAGCAGAATGAATAAAATCCATTTTCAATATAACTTTCAAATAAAGACAGCTTCCATACTTTCTTTCCTCCAGGCTAAACATACCCAGTTCCTTCAAGCTTTCCTCACATGATATGATCTCAAAGTCTTTCACCATCTTACTTGTCCTCCTTTTCAGTTTCCTTCCTAAAATGTGGCACTCAGCACTGGACACTCTATTCCAGGTATAATCTGGTCAGGGCAGAGACTTTCCCATCCCTAGTCCTCCGCATTATGCCTCCTCTCAATGGAGCTTAAGATTGCATTAGCTTTTCAGGCTGCTATTTATCATACTATTGCCTCACATTGAGTTTGCAGTCCACTAAAACCTTCAGATCTTTTTCAGGCCAACAGATGTTTAGCCATGTTTCTCCTGTACTATATCTGCGAAGTTGATTTTAATTCCAGTGTAAGACTTCACACTTATCACTATTAAACTTCATCTTATATTTAACTCAATGTTGTAGCCTGTCAAAGTCCTTTTGGGTCAGTCTTTGCCATTCAGTGTTTTAGTTATCCCTCTCATCTTTGTATCATCTACAAATTTGATGAGCATGCCATCTATGATTTCATTCGAGTCATATATAAAAATATTAAGCAACACAGGCACAAGCTGAAATCCCTGGACCACTTCACCATAGATTTTCTTTCAAGTTGGCATCAAACCACCAATGACTATTCTTTGGATTTGGTCATTCAACCACTGAATCCACCTAACTGAAATATCAACTAGCTCACCTCTTTGCATCTTGTTCATCAGGACAGCATTAGAGATTGACAAATCAGTGATTAAAATCCGGGTAAATTATACCTAAAGTATTTCTCCTGATTTATTCATCTAGTAACCCAGTCTAAAAAGAAAATGAGGTAGGTCAACCATGACCTATTCTTGATGAAGCCATACTGGCTCTTTGTGATCTCCGCTTCCTCTTCTAGATTTTCACTAATCAGTCCTTTAATAATATGTTCCCAAATGGCTGTTCTTGAAGTGTAGTCAAGGGATTCAGGGGATCCTCAAGGTCAAAACTATTTTCATAATAATGCATTTTAATTTCTAATACAGTAAATATTGATAGATAAAACACACATAAACCAAAGCTTTGGGGGGAGGGGTTAGGGAATCCTATGTAATTTTTACAATATAAAAGGGTCCTGAGACCCAAAAGCTTGAGAACTGTTGTTCCAGAACTTAGCCAGGAATCAAAATCATTTTTTTAACTGGGATATTTGCTGTTCTTTAATCCTGAGGCACCGCTTCCATTCCTCATGATCTTTAAATGATCACTGCAAATGACCAAGCAATCATAGCAACTAATTCTTTCAGATGCAGTCCATCTGCCTCTGGTGACTTGAACACATCAAGGACAGCTATGTGTTCCCTCATTATTTTCATAATTATTTTGGGTTCCAATTCCTCTTCAGCCATTTTTGTCTTTTCTAATACAAAGATTATTATCATTGGTAGAGAAAAAAGAATCAAAATAGGAGTTGAGTAGTTCTACCTTCTCACTATTATCATTCTCAACCATCCCAACTAAAAGTCTTATTCTTTTTTTATCCTTCTCTTTTCCCCAATACAGTTTTTAAAATGACTTCCTTTTTTATCCTTAGCATCCCTTATCAGTTTCATCTCATTGTGAACCATGGTGCCTCTGACAGTATTCTTATAGAATTGTGTCATGGTTTTTTTTTTTCTAATCCATTCTCCATTGCCTCGCTTCCATTCATTTCTTTTTAAAAATCTGTACCTCCATATCAGTATCTTTAGATAATGTCTCCTCTTTCGTCTTCAACAAAATTGTTTCTCTTTATATCTTCATAATTCATTCTGGAGGGATTTTTATCCCTCCTGTCCTGATAGGAATTATCCCTCCTAGCCTCAAAGAATTTCAGTGCACATAATCCTATCCCTTCTTTCTTGAAACTTTTAAAATTTGCCCACCCAAAAGCTAAGGTGCATGGAAGAACAGGTCTTGCTTTCCTCTCCTTTCTTATCCCAAATCCTAAGACAAAATAACCACTTTATCCCCAAAATTTCCCTCATTGCTGTTCTACCAATTAGTTTTTCCTTGTTGGTGAGAATTGGGCCCAAGTTAGCCATTCTCTTCGTTGCTTCTTCTATATTTTGAAGGATGGAAAAGCCAACAAATTATTAGATAATTTTCATTGACCTCTATAGCTCTAGCAAAGAGTAATTACTCTATGAATAATTAGTGGAGAGAAGATATAAACAGAATGGTATCCACAATACATTCTTATTTATTGTTTAAGTCCTCATACAAGTCAGGATGAAAATAATCAATTCCAGTCTTGAGATGCTGCCCCATTATTAATTGAGCAGAACTGACTCCTGTCAAACACAGGATGACATATTGAATAATGAAAAACCTGGAAAGTCTAGTTAGCTAATTACCAACAACTAACTGACTTAGAACGTCCTTCATAGTCAATATAATTCTTTTAATCTGGTTACTTGCGTGACGGTGTTGAGGTGTGATGATGACAGCTCAGATCAACTTCTGATTCACAGATTTTTTAAACTCAACTGTGACAAATGCAGATCCATTGTCTCAAATGACAGTATCTTTGTAAACTCTCAGTTCTTCATGCTGCAGGCATTCAATCAGCAAAGCATTTATTATGCACCTGTTATGAGGAAGGCTCTACGCTAGGTATTCCAGATAGATACAAAGAACAGTAAAACACAGTTCTATCCCTATGGAGCTTACAGTCCAAAGCAAGGATTCTTAACCTAAGGTCCACAAACATCAGGTCCATAAATAAATTTCAGATAGCTTTGATAAGAAAAAATTACATCTTTATTTTTACTAACCTTTAAGTGAAATTTAACATTTCCTTCAATTATCAATTTTTTAAAAAATCATTGTTCTGAAAAGGGATCCAAAGGCTTTACCAGACTGCCAAAGGAGTCCATGACACAGGAATCCCTGATATAAAATGAAGTTCAATACAAAACACTCAGAAAAAAATCTATTGAGAATTTTCTTTAATTTTAATGGTATAGCAGCCCTGGACACTGCTCCCTAGTGATAGGAACCAAATAATTTTAAAGAAACTTGTGCTACTCCTAAGCAATTAGTGGAAACTTCTCCATGAAGGAGCCATATTGCACATTTTACAAATTACCTTCCATCAAGTTCATTGGGATAATCTTAGTAATCTTGAAGAATGTCCTATGTCTTCAAATGGGGCTTGTAAGAATATTTGATAAGTTCTTTTTACTAATTATTTATATATCCTACAACCTAAGTCAACTTCCATATTGTACTCCCTACCATTTATGTACAACAAATATTTCATAATGGTGAGGCATCTCAGGTTTTACTGTCATGTGCACGGTCAAGGTCACCTGACACCAGGAGATCAGAATGGCTATGACAGTTACTGGGTCTCATCTTGATGGATTTTGATCCCCTCTTTTAATGCTATTCCACAAAATCATTGATGGGAGTCAGCAATTTAATTCAGCAAATTTTTCTCAAATACCTACTGTACATTAGACATTGTCCTAGGGCAGCATTGTGGATAGAAAGACAAATAAGACACAGACCCTGCTCTCCAGTAAATAATAATCTGAGGAGAGAGTACAATAAGAAATCATTATACGCACATTACTATTATACAAGGGAGACATGATACAAAGAGAGGACCAAGCAAAATACTATGATGAATTGTAATAGGGAGAGATCCATTTGAGATGGAGGATCAGGAAAGGCTTCATGGAGGAAGTGGACTTAGCTGAATTGGGTCTTAAAGAAATGAAAAGACTTAACAGATGGAGATAGAGTGAGAGGAGTCTATTTCAGCTGGAGGGATGGCTTGAGCCACAGAGACAGGAAAGGCCGGGTAAGAACAAGAGACTAAAAATATTTCAGTATATAAAAGGAAGTAGCATGAGATAAAGCTAGAAAGGTAGGTTGGGAATAAAATCATGGAAGGTTTTAAATGTCAGGGTCTTGAATTTATAGTTCATTTGGTAGGCAATAGGGAGCCATTAAAGGTTTTTAAAACTTTGAAAGGTTTTTAAGGAGGAAATTGATCAGAGAATTAAATTAGGAAAAGTATTTAGGCAATCGTGTGAAGTATGGATTGGAGAAGCAAAAGATTGGAGAAAGGGTATTTGAGGCATTTGAGAGTCTAGGTCAGAAGAATTGAAGGACTAAGCTAGAATGGTTGCTATGGAAAAAAAAAAGAAATGGTCCCCCAGAAATCATGGCCCTAGTCCCTTGGCCAATTGATCCCTTAGTTCTGGAACTTCCACCCTAAAGGCTGAGCTGTCTTGATTGGTAGGAAAATGAGTATAAACTCACCTAGCCCACTATATCTAGCTGGCCCAGACCACACTATGTTTCATATTGCGTCCATCTTGCCACCCCACAACTCCTCTTCCTGCCCCATCTCCACTCTCCAACTTTTCACTTTTTGCTCTGAATTTGTTGTTGTTTTGTGTTGTTTAATCTTTTCAGTCGTGTCCTACTCTTCATGATCCCATTTGGGGTTTTCTTGGCAAAGATACTGGAGTGGTTTGCCATTTCCTCCTCCAGTTCATTTTACAGACAAGAAAACTGAGGTAAATGGGGTTAAGTGACTTCCTCAGACAGCTAGTAAGTGTCTGAGGACAGATTCGAACTCAGGAAGATGAATCTTCCTGACTCCATGCCTGGTGCTCTGTGCACTATGATACCACCTAGCTGTGCCATTGCTGTGATTACAGTAATCAATCAATGTTATTATTGCCTCTGGAAAAGTTATGGTGGTTGGTTGCTCTGTGTACCAACTCACCATCCCTTTAACTCCTCATACTAAACTCCCTTCCCTATCCACCATGTTTCTATTTGTTTTGTCTCCTCTGTTAGGATGAAATTTCCTTGAAGGCAAGAACTGTCTCTCTTTTGTATTTGTATTCCCAGTGCTTAGTGTCTTGCCTATTGTATAAGGGGAAAAAATTTAATGCATTCATTCATGTTGAGTTTGAAGTTCTGGAAGACTATCCAGCTAGAGGTATCCATTAAGAAATTGTAAAATCAAAACAAAACAGATCAGGAGTCCTGTGAGGAGGTTGGGGTGTAGACATAGGTTTGGGAATAACTGCTTAGAGGCGATAATTAAAACTATCACAGTATACGAAATCACCAGAGGAAAGGGAGAAAGGAGAGGTGAGCAGGAGACAGAGAAAAAGAGAAGGGAAAGATGAAAAGGAGGGGAGGAGAATGAGTATGAGAAAGGAGGATGAGGAGAAAAGAAGGCGAAGAAAAGGGAAGAAGAGGAGAAGAGAGGAAAGAGGCAGAGGAAAAAGAAGAGGGGGAGACAGAAGAAGAGGAAGAGGAGAAGTAAAAAGAGGAGGAAGAAAAAGAAGAAAAGAGGGAGGAGAAAAGATAAAAGAAACACCTAAGGAAGCAAAGACAGAGAAGGAGCTGTCCAAGATATAGAAGGGTACATGAGAGGGATAGGAAAAAAAGTTAACCGTCTCTGCTACATATGAATCCCAAGGATCAGACGAATGAATATCAAATTCCTCAATAAATCCCAAAGTAGTCATTTTAAGTATAACAAGAACTAATAACCATTTCCCACAAGATTTGGGAGCCCCAGGGAGTGAGTTCTAGAGCTTTTATTCAGGGTTTTAGTGGTAACCATTAGGAATGTCTGTTACTATTGCTCATGAACCCCCATCTGGTGTGCTCGGCCAATATAAATGAGCTAGTTAATATCAATTAGCTTTTATAAAGAAATGTTTATTGAGAAGGTATAGCAAGGACAGAAGTACAAAAACATCCCTCTGAACTGCAATGTATACTCTCCTTTCTGCATCCATTCAGTCCCTGGGGAGAGTGGAATCAATCAGTAAACATTTACTAAGCACCTACTAAGTTCCAGAGACTGTGCTAAGTGCTAAGGATGTAAATAGAGGCAAAAGATAGTCCCTGTTCTCAAGGAGCTCACAACCTGATGGGGGAATCAAACTTTAAGTGGTGGGTGGAAAACATTTCCTCCTAAAGTGAGGCACTCCTGCACAAGTACTTACATCATGCTTTAAGGTTTGCAAAGCACTTTTCTTTCCTTCACAACATCCCTATGAAACAGGTATTACAGGTTTTATTATCATCCACATTTTATGATGAGAAAATGAAGATTTAAAGAGGTTAAGCATTAATAAGTGTTGGAAACAGGATTTGAACTCAGTTCTTGCTGATTGCAAACACAGCACCCTTTGCTTCTAATCCCAGTACCCCACTGCCCTTTCTAATATGGCCCCTTCATTCTTTCCTGTCAACATCTTCTTTACATAAATGTGTCAATTTATATTTAGGATATGATTATAATTAGGATAAGCTCAAATGGAGTAAGCACTTAATCAATGCACGTATATAAAGAATTGACATTTATATTACATATTGCAAACCTTAAAACACTATATAAATGTCAGTTCTTATTTTGACTATTAGGAGAATGATCATTAATAAGCAATTTGGGGTAGTGAGTAAGGTGCTGGACTTGGAGTAAGTAAATGTGGAATCAAATCCTACCTCAGACATGTATTAGCTACAAGATTATGGGCAAGCCCCCTAACCTCTCAGAAATTTCTTTATCTATAAAACAAAGGCATTAGACTAAATCGCCTTTGGGATTCCTTCCAGCTCTAGCTCTATGATCCTATGAGTATGAAATGTTAAGGGCCCTTCGAGTAAGATGTATCCTTTTCCTAATCACATTTTTATGAAATGAGTAAAAAAAAAAAGTTGCCAGACCTGGATCATTTCCAAACTGCAAAAATTTAGGAAAGTGATTATTTTATCTCATGGGTTTTTTCTTTTTTTTTTTGGTTTGTGTTTTTTTTTCACAACATGACTAATATGGAAATATGTATTGCATGATTACATATATATATAACATATCAAATTGCTTGGGGCAGGGAGGGAGAAAATTTGGAACTCAAAATTTTAAAAAAGAATGTTACATGTCTTACATGTAATTGAAAAAAGTAAAATATTATTCAAAAAAATTTGGGAAAGTGAACAAACCATTGCTCTAGAGGGATCTAGGCAAAGGGTGGAGTATTCTCTTTTCCCACTTACCAAAGTCCAATAAAAAGTGGATTTGGCAGCTGATATTCCTTCAGGGCCAGATCAGAAGGTCAATGAAGCTGTTTGTATAGATTTAATTTGTCATTCTTTGTTATAGAAATAAGGCTGTTCTGGTTATAGAAAGTAATGTCTTCATTACTCTTCAGAAGATATAAAGAACCATAAAAAATTGGGACCTAGATTAAGGAGGAGTTCAGAGTTTCTTCCTACTAAAAACTAAACACGTTGAGGTCAGATCTAAGCATTAAAATATATATATTTAAAATTTAAAATATATTTGAAATATATAAATTGCATGCATACATTAGATAAAATGTATTCTAATGGAAAAAATGACTGAAATTAATTCAAGGCATTGTCCTACTCTGCACAACTACCTTGTTTCTTTGAAACCACACATTCCATTATTGGTTCCTGGTCTACCATAAAACTAGCAGAAGAGTAAGTGTCTTGATTCCAAAACCCAAAAGGCCAACGTGTGGTACAGCATACCAGCATTAAAATACCCTGTTCTCAACGGTGATTGATTTGCTCATGAAACATTCTCTGCATCATACAATAGTCAGTCAATAAACATTTCTCAAACACCTATTATGTGCCTGGAACTGTGCTAAACATTGGGGGTACAAAGAAAGGCAAACAACAGTCCTTGCCCTCAAGAAGCTCATGTCACATCATATGTCAAAAACCAATCCTATTTTTCCATGTGGGAAGGACTCTCTCCCTCCCCAACCCCTCATCCGCCAGCCTCCTAGAATATTCAATTCCTAATCCTGATTCTAGGCAACCTAGCAGAAGGAGGGCTCACTTAAGCTTATATACATAGTTGCTGTCAACAAGCAATCACAGCTTCACAAAACTTACATGAAAATTGGGCTTATTGCAAAAGAAATGAACATGCATGTGGAACCCAAAAAGTTCACAATCCACACAGGAGTTTGCATTTTTTATAACAGCAAGACAGAGGGAGGAGGAGGTACCAGAAATCTCCACCAAAAGGGATGTGGTATGGGGGTGGGGATGCTCGGAGGGGTGGGGGGTGAGGGGGGAGTGCAGTAAAGGTGGGAAAAAAACAAAACCCCTCCCAAAAAGGAGAAGCAAGACAATGGCAAAAGCTGCATTCTTTAACCTTGGGAAACTGCTAGACTGTGAAGATAGGAGCATCTGCTTATCTACACGGGTCCCAGATGCACAAGCAGTTTCTCAGCCTAGCACAGACTCACTGGCGTCTATCTCGACTCCCAAGTACACACAGGAAGTCCAGCTTGGGATACAAACAACACATTATGTCAGCTGGATGGGGGTGGGGGAGGATAGTGCTTTGTCCTTGACATATTAAGAGCCTCCTGCAAACTCTAGGTCCAGTATTTCTGGAAAATATGGTAACTCAAAAAGACAAATTCAGGTTACCCTTAACATTCCTTAAAATTGCTTAAGACTAGTATTGTTCTGGGTGGAGGGAGGAGGGAAGTGAAGGACTACGTTAATATTTAAAATACTTTATCAATGATGTCTCTTTTTTCATGTCTATCACTGTCCATCAACCCAACTCCCTCTCCTATCAAGTAGCAGTCTTTCCTTACAACAAATACATAGGTATAGCCTAACAAAACAAATCAAGCTATTGGCTATATCTAGCTTAGTGTTCAATAAGGAAGAAATTGAACAAGCATTGGTTAAGTGCTTACTATATGCCAGGTACTATGCTAAGCACGTAACAAATTTTATCTCATTTTATTCTAACAACAACCTCATGATATAGGGGATCTATCATCCCCATTTTACAGTTGAGGAAACTGAGGCAGACAACAGTTAAGTGACTTGTCTAGGGTCACACAGCTAGTAAATGTCTGAAGCTGGATTTGAATTCAGGTCTTCCTGACTCTAGAGATATTGACCATATCCAAGAATGCATGCCTGATTCTGTACATCCAATCCATCATCTCTCTACCAGGAGGTATGAGATGCATTTTGTTACTAGTCTTTTGAAGTCACGATTAGTCAAAGTTCTGAGGTGTTTCAGAGTTGCTTCTCCTAACATTATTATGGTCATTGGATAAATTGTTTTCCTAGTCCTTTTCACATTGCTCTGCCTGACTTCATACAAGTATTTCTATATTTTTCTGAATCTGTCGTATTCCTTATTTCTTATGGCACAATAGAATTCCTTTGCATTCATATTTGCTCAGCCATTCACTAATTGACAGACACCTGTTTTGTTTCCAGTTCTTTGTCACACTAAAATCAT
Organism: Trichosurus vulpecula; assembly: GCF_011100635.1. NCBI lineage: Eukaryota > Metazoa > Chordata > Mammalia > Diprotodontia > Phalangeridae > Trichosurus > Trichosurus vulpecula. The sequence continues at coordinate 169,228,699 of NC_050576.1, read as the reverse complement.
TAGGGACAGAATCAATGAGTTTGCTTACACAAGGATAAAAGGATTTTATACATCAAAAAGCAACATCTCTAAAATATAAAGAAAAGAAAGAGGTTGGGGGAAAATATTTGCAGTAAACATGCCAGATAATGATCTGGCACCCAGAACTATAAAGAAATATATATGGCTGCAAGTGTAATACATCATGCACTCTCCAATGGAGAAATAGTCAAGCACATATGTTGTTATAAATACTCTCTTACAGACAGGTCTTTTCCCTCCATCCCTGACCTCTTTGCTCTATGTGCCTAATAGTATCATCTGGGCCAAAAGGGTAGGTACGGTTGAGGACTTCTTGAGGATAGCTCCAAATTGTTTGCCAGAATGATTGAACCAATTTACAATTTCATGAACAGCGCACTAATGTGCCTTTTCTTCTACTGCCCTACTACCCTGCTATTTTCCTTTTTTGTCACCTTTGCCAATCTAATATGTGTGAAGTGTTGTGATTGGCATTTCTTTCATAATTAGTGACTTGGAGTATTATTTCATATGGTAATTAATTGCAAACCTCTTTTTCATTTGTGAACTGCTTGTTCATATCCTTTGATCACTTATCTATTGGGGAAGGACTCATTCTTATACGTTTTCTTTTTTTTTTTTTTTTTTGGTGACCTGAGGCTCAAGTCTAGGCATTTCATAACGTTACTAATAGGTCCATACCTGTCTAAGAGGTGAAGATAGTGAGAACTTAGGAGAGAAAAGTTGTTCTTTCTTCTGGTCCCAGCTTTGAGAGAGGACACATGTCATCCACTGGAGGAACAGAAAGAAAAGAAAGTTGGGAAGGAACCAACATGTAGAGGGGTGGTTTTTTGATGCTATGGCTCACAAGCCACCACTGGTGTAGTTCCCTCCCAACGGATTATCAGTTGATATCTGTCAGCCTTTACTTGACTGGCTTTTAGTATGGAGTATTTGCAAAGGTACTATAATAAGAACAGTAGGTACAAAACATTCTCATTAAAGTTTGTGATATACTCTTCCACAAGTACAAATAGAACCCAGAAGAAAGGGAGGACAATTCGCACCTCTTGCTGGGGTCCTTAAGATGTTCCCCTTAGATATGGTATTGCTTTCCTTTTGGTTCCTTGAAAACTTGGAGCTACCTATCCTTGGTACGCTTATTGGTTCTCAGCTCCCAATGCACACATTTTCTTCAGTCCTTGTTCTTGCCAGAACTCTGAAAGAACACTAACGAAAAAACGCAAAGCCTCTGACCCTCCAAAGATCACAAGGTTGCCCTCTGGTCAATGGTGGAAAAGAAGATGAAGATATTCTCTTCCCCCTCCTGAAGGGATTTCCTCCCAGGGTCTTGGCTGGACTGCTCCATGCTGCTAGATGTTAGAAAGCTTGAATTTTGAATAGGCTTGCTATTTTATGACAGACCCATGGAACATGACCAAATTTCTGTAGCCAAAACTACCACACATCCTATGAGGCACCACTCCATTTCATCCAATGGTTTTTCATGACTTCTCACATCTAGGCTAAAGTCCTTGATTGATTGATTCAATGGAGATATCTAGACTTTGTTTATACCTTTGATCATTGATTAGCCAAGAGGCTCTGTTCTTACACTATTTTTAACTGGTTTCAAATCATTTTTATTATTTCTACTTTGTAGTGTAATTCGAGACCTTGTACTGCTAGGCCTCTTTTATCCTATTTTTGTTCATTATTTCCCTTGAAATTCTTTTGTTCCTCCAGATAAATGTTAATTATTTTTTCCTAAATCTGTAAAATAATCTTTTGGTAGTTTGGTTGGAATGGTACCAAATCTATAAATTAATTCAATATGACCATTTTTATTATATTGTTAAGGCCCATCCAAAACAATTAGTATTTCTCTTGGTACTTTTCTTCTTTTATGTCTATAAAGTATTCTATAATTGTTTTCATATAAATCCTAGGGGCGCATTGGTAGACAGATTCCCAGATACCTTATACATCTTGTAGTTATTTTGAATAGAATTTCTTTTTTTTCTATCTCTTCTTGTTGGTTTTGTTAGTAATATATAGAAAGGCTGATGGTGATTTTTACTTTTGTTAATCCTGCTACTTTATTAAATTTGTTAATTATAAAATCAATTTTAGTTGAATTTCTAGATTTCAATAATCTATCATATCACCTGCAAATAATAATACTCATGTTTCCTCTTTGTCTGTAACTATTTCCTGAATTTCTTTTTTATGTCTTGTTGCTATAGTTAGCATTTCTAAAACTGCATTAAATTATAACAATGGGCTTCCTTGCTTGATTCCTAATCATATTAGACTGATTTCTTGTGTTTCTTCACCAGTTCTCAGTTTTTGATAGATACTACTTCTCATTTTGAAAAAAGCTTAATTTATTCCCGTGTTTTCTAGTATTTTAACATAAAGGAATGAAATATTTCATCAAAAGCTTTTTCTGCATTCATCAATGTAATCATGTTATTTTTATTGTTTTAATTATTAATAGGACCTATTATACTTATAGCTTTTTTAATGGTGAACCATACCTGCATTCCTGATATGCATGAAATCTAATTATAGTGTATAATCTTTAGAATATATCGTGAGGACCTCTTTGTCAATATTCATTAAAGAAATTTATCTATAGTTTTCTTTCTCTACTTTATCTATTTCTACTTTTGGTATCAGAACCACATTTGTTTCATAAAAACAAAAGTAGAATACTTTCCATATTTTTCCAAATAGTTTATGTAGTCTTAGAACTAATTGTTCTTTCAATATTTGATAGGGTTCGGGTTCACTTGTATATCCTTCTGCACCTATATATGTGTGTATGAAGGTGTATATATATATATATATATGCATATATATACATATATGTATACGTATAGACATACATGTTTAGGTGGGAAGGAGTTCATCTATGATCCCATAGACCATAGCACACCAATCATTTCCATGGGATTTTCTTGGCAAAAATACTGGAGTGGTTTGCAATTTCCTTTTTCTGTGGATTAAGGCAAACAAAGGTTAAGTGACTTGTCCAGGGTCACACAGCTAGTAAGTGTCCGAGGTCAGATTTTAAAATCAGGTCTCCCTAACTCCAGGCCCAGCACTCTATCCAGCACCTGCATTATTTAGTTTCCATTTAAATCTGTAAATTATTCTTATTGATTATAATTGTCCCTACTAAAGACGCTGTCATCTAGGTGGCACAGGGGATAGAGCACTATCCCCGGAGTCAAGAAGACTAATCTTTGTGAGTTCAAATCCGGCTTCGGACACTTACTACTCGTGTGACCCTGGGCAAGTCATTTAACCTCTGTTGGCCTCATCTATAAAATAAGCTGGAGAAGGAAATGGCCAAGTACTCCAGCACCTTTGCCAAGAAAACCCCAAACAGGGTCACAAAGCGACTGAGACAACTGAATGAAAACAACAAAAGATGCTGTCCAGCAGAGGTCAATGTGTCCAGATCAGGGATTAACTCCTCAGATAACTACTCTGCTTCTCCTTTTCTTCTGAGGGTAGAAGAAAGCCTAAGAACAGCTCCTGGTGGTAAGCAATCTATCTTCTTGAAGATAATGAGATTAGCTCATCAGGGTTTTTTCCTAGCGTGAAGGTCCCAGATTCGTTGCTTTCCTTCCCTACAAGTTTAAAACCAAACTTAAAATCAAATAGAATTAATAAAAGTCTCTGAGTTCCCAGGCAATCTGTTGATTTCCAGGCCAGGAGGGTGAGCTCCCAGCCAGCTGAATTTAGTTTAACTGATTGTCCAAGTGCTTCCCTTCTTTCTCATAATCTCTATAGCTAAATAATAATAAAAACAACAATAATACAAACTCAGGATACAGTTGAAACTAACTAATTTTTATCCAGTAAACCTTTGTTAAAGTGCAAATAGTCAGCAAAACTTCAATAGCAAAGAAACTCTTAGTAACAAACCCTGCTGCCCATTGTACTCCACAATAAAACAGAAAGGAGAAACAGAGGGGAATAGGTTCATCATTCTTCCAGTAGTTTCTCCAAGAAATCAGAATTCAGTCACTCTCTGCTGGATTTTCTTAATAAGCCAAACTATAAGCCAGGGAGTGGAAAAAGTTTCCTGCTGCTACAAGGCTTAGTCTTCGTGGGACAGTCTTCCACCTTTAGCTGACACCACCTTCCTATTTGTTCTTTTGTTCCAACTCTTATGCTCACTCATCTACTTGTGTCCCTGTCTGGAGAGATTTTTTTAAATTGCCATTGTAGTGTAAAACTACACCTGCCCACCCTGATCCCTTGTTATTGGGACTGGGCAACCAGTCAAAATCTTACCTGAAGGACTGTTACACAGACTTAGAAAAACCTAATGAAAAGATAAATGCAACAGAAGTTAAAGTTCATGACAGAATTTTATAAAAAGTTAGATATGCTAGAACTCTAGTGATTACTGAAAGGAAATTAAAAGGAATATATATATTTTTCAGTTGTTATGGAAACTTTATAAAAATTGAACTTGTTCTAGGTCACAAAAACCTCATTAATACATCTTTTACAGAGCACAATGAAATTACAAAATATAATGCTTTTATAGGTTCTTACAGAGAAACACCCCACCCCACCCACTCCCTGTACCCCCCACCCCCCACCCATGTCAAAGGTTAGAAAGGAGAGAGAAACTTTAATTCATATGACTTTTCCTGGGGCCCTCAAAATACTTAACTTCTTTATCTTAATCCCTGCCTTGTGATAATATTAAAAATTTGTTTTACTCAAAAGGGTATCAAAAAATTTTCTCAGTTAATAGGGCAAAAGAGCAATTTTAAAATTGATAATTTTAACATTTTAACATAATTTTAACAATTTAACATAATTTTAAACATTTTAAAATGTTTTCTGTTTCACCTTTGATCTAGTTCTTCCTTACTATGATTTAGGACTTTGGTTAATTGGTTTCTTTTTTGTGATTATCAGGACAATAATAGATTTCAATTAGGTTTTTTTTTTGTTGTTGTTTTAAATCAGTAGAACAACAACATGCTTCAATGAGATCATCAACTTCTTTTTTCTTTTATGGTGCTGCTTTTAAGAACTTAGATGATTAACATTTCTCCAATAGCTCCTAATGCTCATAAACATGTTAATTTTTAATAAGCTTCCCAGGATAAAAATGAAGATTCCATAATTCTTTCTCTTCACAAGCAGCCTTGCTCTATTCAGGGATTTTCTTATTTGTAATGTTCAGAAGGGAAATGCCAGACTGGGATAAGGATTGTCTTTGGCAGAGAAATGTCATGCTGAATATGGAAATGTAAAGCATTCTACATGAACAGTGTCTCCATTCAAGGCTGTTTTTATCCATAAAATCTTAATTAGATGGAGAATTAAAGCCTGTCAAACGGAATTTTGTGAAAAGATCAATCTATGTTAGGCAAAGAAATTTAGTAGACTGAAGGAATTAATTTAAAGAAAATCAGCGTAAGTCACTTAGCGTGACTTCTGAGTCAGTCAATTTATTTATCAGGGATAGCATTTTGTTTGCAAAGGTTAATGTGGATTTATGAAATCTGGGTTGAATGCCGGCATTTATCTCACTGTTTTGTTGCTCTGCAATTTAGAAATCCACGTAAATCAGCTCCACAGTATAAAACAGACAAGTACCAGTTTGGTTTTAGAGTAGGAGGCCCAGAAGTATGCTGGAAAAAGCACAGTACCACCAATCAGAAGGCCTGGATTCTAGTCCCAGCTCCACACTTACTGTGTGATGTTAGGCAAGTCAGCTAACATCTCTAGGCCTTGGTTTCCTCATCAGTAGAATAAAAGGGTTGGATGAGATGATCTGCATGTGACCTTTAAACCTTTCCTTTCTGTGATTATGATACAAAGGAGGGCTCACTTTGGAGCCTGATGACTTGGGTTTAAATTATCCCTATAACTAATTGCCTTTGAGACCTTGGATAATTCACTTCACTTCTCTCAGATTTCTCTTCACCTCTCATAAAATGAGACAATTAGACTTGATGGCCTCTAAAGTCCCTTTTAGATATGTCTATTATCCTCTCCAGAGTTTACCAAAGTATCAACTTGATACCCAGCTGTTCTATACTGTGGGATATTCTTCGCTAGAATTTCTACATTACAAAGCATCCAAACCATGAAGTACTCTCTACTGCAGAATCGTTTTTCAAGTCTGCTTTTATTATGCTTTTTGAAAATCTTATTTAGCATAATATTGCTTTTTTCCGGTTGGGTCAGAGTGCAATATAGCAATCTTGGTCCAGTAGTATCAATTTGCTGAATATGGTTGAGTAACCCCAACTCCAAGATTGTCAACACCAAGAATTTCTTTGCAAATATAACAGTAATCATCCCTTAAAATTCCACTAATTTAAAAAAATGCAGGAAAATAAAATAAAATTGAATATTTTTTAAAAAAATACAGAGAGTGAGAAACTTCCAGAAAGCAACTTAATGGCCCACAGGGTACATACATTTATCTTCAAGGAATTACTGCTGAATAGGCTTACGGAAATTCAGCAAAGGATCTTTTACAAAGGACCTATCCCAGCCCAAGCAAATAGAGAAAAAGAAAGAAATGAAAATAAACAAGTAAAAAAGAGGAGAAAAAATAGTGAAATGGAAAAAGGAAAATCCAACCTTCCCTTTTTCCAGAGAGAGAAATACCAGTCCCAAATAAACTTCCAGGACAGAAGGGCCTCTCCCCATAGATATTAGAGACCTGGAGATTACCAGACATGGCAGGGAGTCATTGGAGGAATGGAGTGGGAAATAACAACAGCAAGATTCACTCACTACTGAAGACTTGTGCATCTCATGACCTTCTCATCACCCACCCTGTCTTCCATTTATCTAAATGCAATAAAACTTTGTGGATGCGCCCTTGCAGCAAACATTGGAATTCAATAAACTGTGTCATTGTAAGGAGAAGAGACAGACAGGATGTGAGTACTTATGGCAATGTGTGATACAGAGTGCCAAACTGATCATAGACTTTTCCTCTTCAAGCTAAATATTCACAACAAAAGCTGTAGCCGCAAGGCAAGACAACTATCGAAAGACTTAATAGCAACAGATTAGAGCACTCCTTAGGAACCAGTTCATCATTAACTTGGAGAGAACTTTAAGTCAACATACAGTTGGCAGCAGTGGAATGAGAAAGGAGTGGGCAGCTTTCAGAGATTCGGTGAACAGCACTGCATTTACACATCTGGGCCAAAACACTCATAAACATCAAGACTGGTTTGACAAAAATTATGGGGAAATTCAGAGTCTGCTAAAAGAAAAACAAGAACTCCACAAGGTTTGCCCGCAGGATAGTTCATCCGTCTCTAAGAAGGCAGTGCTTAACTTCATCAAAAATAAAGTGCAAGTGAAGTGTAGAGAGATGCAGGATTCTTAGCTCAGTAAGAAGACAGATGAAATTCAATTTTACGGTGATAGTAACAATCCAAAGTGCTTTTATGATGCCCTGAAGGCTGTTTCTGGGTCAAACACCTATGGTGCATCTCAACTACTCAGCACTGATGGGGCTACTTTGATTAGTGATAGGGACATGAACACTGTCATAGTGTTCTCAACAGACTGTCACTAATCACTGCTGAACCCGCTGACCATTTACCTCAGGTTGGAGTCAATCCCTCTCTAGCCAAACTTCCAGCTGAAGAAGAGGTTTTAAATGCCATTTGGGTCCTCTCGTGCGGTAATGCATCTGGTGCTGATTCTATTCCAGCTGAGATTTACAAAACAGGAGGTCCGCCACTCATACAAAAACTGACTGAAATTTTCCAGGTTAAATGGTAAGACAAGGTTATTCTCTAGAAGGTCAAGAATGTCTCCTTTGTCCACTTCTTTAAAGGCAAAGGAAATAGATTGTCCTGTGACAGTCACAGGTCTCTCTCTCTCTTAGTCATTGTCAGCAAGTTTCTTGCCAGAGTCCTCCTTAATAGGCTGATCCTTCAACTGGAAGATGGTGTGACTTCAGAAAGGCACAAAGAATAGTTGATATGGTATTTCCTGCCCAACAACTCCAGGAGAAATGCCAGGAACATAACAAAGGTTTGTACACAACATTTGTTAATCTGATCAAGGCCTTTTATGCTGTCAATCATGAGGGCTTGTGGAAAATTATGGCAAAATTTGATTGCCCAGAGACATTCATCAGTACTGTACATCAGTTTCCTGATGGCATGCTTGCATGCGTTCTGAATAAGGGACAATGCTTTTGCACTTTCCCAGTCACCAATGGAGTGAAGCGAGGCTGTGTGCTTGCTCCCATGCTTTTTAGTATGATGTTTTCAGCAATGTTGTCAAACTCTTTCAACAAGAACAAAAATGGCATCGAGGTCAGCTGACAATAAATTATTTAACTTGAAAAGGCTATAAGCCAAGACTAAAGTGGAGGGAGAGCTGGTGCATGATTTTTTGTTTACAGATGATTATGCACTCAATGCAGCCTCTGAAGCTGAGATGAAACAAAGAATGGACTGATTTTCTGCTGCTTATGCTAATTTTGGCCTAATAATTAACACCAAGAAAATGCAGGTTCTCCATAGCTGGCACCACACCACACCATCCATACATGGAATCATCAGTTACAGCAAATGAAGAAATAGCGAATGCTATGGATAAGTTCACTTACCTTAGCAGTATACTTTCCAGGGATGTACACATAAATGATGAGGTTGATAGAAGCATTGCCAGAGCTAGTTCAGTATTTGGGAGACTCTGAAGAAAAGTGTAGGAAAGAAGAAGCATTAGACTGACTACCAAACTGAAGATCTACAGAGCCGTTGTGCTAACCTCATTGTTGTATGCCTGTGGAACCTGGAACAGTTTACCAATGCCATGCCAGGAAACTGCATCGCTTCCATTTGAATTGTCTTAGGAAGATTCTGAAGATCACCTGGTGCCAGACACTGAGGTCTTTTCTCAAGCTAAACTGCCAAGCATTCAAACTCTACTGCAGAGTGCAAATCTAATGGGCTGGCCATATTGTTTGAATGCCAAATATATGTTTGCCTAAAAGACTGTTTTATGGAGCATTCACACAAGGCAAGCCCTCATGGAGGTCAGAAGAAGCAATACAAGGACACTCTCAAGGTCTCTCTGAAGAACTTTGGAATCAATTGTGTGACAGGAGGGAGACTAGCCAAGGATTGTCCAGCATGGTGTGCCTGCATCAAAGAAGGCCCCGTGCTCTGAGCAAAGCAAAATTGCAGTAGCTCCAAAGAAACATGAGATGCACAAGTTTAGACATCTCCACTCCAAATGATCACGTGGATTATTTCTGCCTGACCTGTGGTAGAACCTTCCAAGCTCTTACTGGTCTGATCAGCCACAGTTGGACACACTGTACCTTGACCCCAACATAATGATGTCATTTTGGTCCTCTTCAGGAATGAAGGACAGCAACCAACCAACCAATATAACTATAGGCAAGTTATTTCTTATCTCTGAGCCTTTTGGTTTCTTCATTTCTAAAATGGTAATAATACTTGCCTTTTCAACTTCACTGGGGCATTGTGAGGATGTGATGAGATAATCTACAGAAAAGGCTTTATACCACCGGGAAAAAAGGCCAGCTGATCATATTGTAAAATCAAGGACAGATGATGGGTCAACCATGTGCTCCATTGGTATCCACGCAATGCCAACAGAACTAGAAGAAAGCCCTAGTATTTTGTTAGTTCTTCTATGGAGGAATTGTGGAAGGACATTGATAAAGAATTGGTTAGTATTAGAGGTTTCAGGATGAATGGGTTTCAGTTTGCATCCTTGATATGAGTGGTCCCATTAATTGGATCACATATCCACTGACATAGATAAGTATAAATGCAAACTCCATTTCTCCCATTTTGATGTTCTAATGAAAGGTCTTTTACCTGCTTAAAACAAGTCTGGTCAGGACATACTATAAAATCTCTATTACTTTGGAAGCCACTCTTGAGAAATCTATGATAATTCCATCTAGGTCCAACTAATGTTCCTGCACTGTCTTTTAAAGAAGTGGTTTGCTGAGGAAGACAGAAAACCAGATTACTTGAGGGAAATATTTCACCTGTTTAAAAGGGTATACTTCTGAGGGGCTTCAAACCATTAACTGTTTGCCTGTAAATGGTGCTGCCAGATAAAAATGGATCTTGCTACAAATTGATTTTAAGTCTATTCCTGATTTGAGGCCATCCGCATCCCCAACCTCACCATGCTATTTAATTTTAAATAAATCATTTTGGGTCAGGCCAAAGAAAATCTATGGAAGCCAAATATATGGTATGCTCTTAAATAAGGACTAGGTGGACTTTTTTTTCTATCAGTAAATAGGACTTCAACTTGGAAATAACTGTCAGTAAATATCACTGATGTGACAGAAGGAAGAAACTTCATTTCTTTAAAAAGTACCCTATAAGTCAGAGGTTTCAGGACTTCAGACTGGCCTTTTGCCCAGTTAATCAGAACTGATGCCCTTCCATTGTAGCCAAACCTCAAAATATAATGTACTGAGCCCAGAATAAATGAGTCACAATGAAGGCCTCAGAATCACACCATCAAAACCCAGACTTATCTTTTTCCCTTTGCTTTAAGTAAATTTGGCCCCAAGGTGCTACAGCTTAAGGAGAATTTTGTACTAAAAAAAAAAATCTATCTTATTTCTAGACTAGCTCAAAGGTACATGCAGGAACAATTTCGTTTCCGGCATAGAAATCCATTTCTTCTTTACTATGTGACAGGGTTATAATGCCCACTGGGGATTGCTCTGTTTTTCACATTTTCAATTCTCCAAATGGTATTAGATTTTTTTTTTAGGTAAAAAGGTATAAAATATCACTGAAATATCTGATCCATTCTCTCAGTGCTGTTGTTCAGATGGAAGCCTTTGTTAAATTATGCTTTTGAGACTCTCTATGAAAGTAACATTATGGTAAATAAAGGACTAGGGAGTTAAATGAAAAAAAGAAAAGAAACAAGCTGCTATTTCTCTCTAAAGATCATGGAAAGGATGCTGAATTTGGAGGCATAAGAGCCAGGTTAAATTCTAGCTCTGATGCTCTCTTTGTAGCCTAAAGATATCGGTCTCTCACCACTCTGGGCCTCAGTTTCCTCACCTGTAAAAAATGTTAGAGTTGGACCAGATATCTCTACCAGCTCTAAACCTATGATGCTATGATCCCTGGAGCAAAGTTTTGCTCTAATCAAAGAGCTTAGCAATGTGAGGAGTGGGGCAAAGGAGGAAGGGACTTGCCCTCAGTATTTAGAGTTGGAAAGGACTTTGGTGATCATCTAACCCAGACTTTTGTTTTAGAGGTGAAGAAATTGAGGCCCAGAATAGTTAAGTGGCTAGTCCAAAGTCACATGGCAGTGAAGTGGCTGAGCTAGGATTTGAGCTCATATCTTATGGCCCCAAATCCAAAGGTTTTAATAAATTCTTGATCATTGGGGAAAAACTCCAAGGGTCCTTCATACTGTTCCCTTCTTTTTCTTCAACTATTTATTGCCAGATACTTACTAGTTTTGTGATCATGAGTAAGTCACTTAAATTCTTTGATCCTCAGTCCCTTCATTCGTAAAATGTGCATAATAATAAATTTAATGCCTAATTCATCTACTCAGGTAGGAGGCACAGTGAATAAAGAGCTCCAAGCCCAGAGTCAGGAGGACCTGAGTTCCAATTTGACCTCAGACACCTAATACCCGTGTGACCCTGGGCAAATCACTTAACCTCTCTTTGCCTCAATTTTTTTTAACTGTAAAATAGGAATAATAACAGTACCTACCTTGCAGGGTAGTTGTGAGGATCAAATGAGCTATTGCACAATTCCTGGCACATAAATGCTTATTCCTTCTTCCCCTGCTCCCCTAATTCGTAAAGTCATCAGGAAGTTCCAATAAGGTAATTTATGAAAAGCACTTTTTAAAAAAATTTCTTTATTTGTTTTTGGTTTTCAACATTCACTTTTTGAAGATTTTGACTTCTAAATTTTCCCCCTTCCTCCCCTCCTCCTCCCCAAGACAGCATGCAATCTGATATAGGTTATATCTGATAGGCTATACATGTACAATCATATTAAACATATATTCACATTAGTTATGTTGTGAAATAAAAATCAGAACAAAAGGGAAAAACCACAAGAAAAGAAAAACAAAAAGAAAGAAAAAAATAGTATGCTTAATCTGCATTCAGACACCATAGTCCTTTCTCCAGATATAGCTAGCATTTTCTATCATGAGTGTTTGGAATTGTTTTAGATCAATGCACTGCTGAAAAGAGCTAGGTCTACCAAAGTTGGTAATCACACAATGTTGCTGTTACTATGTACAATGTTTTCCTGGTACTGTTCACTTCACTCAACATCAGTTCATGTAAGTCTTTCCAGGTTTTTCTGAAATCCACCTGCTCATCATTTCTTATGGAACAACAGAATTCCATTATATTCATATGCCACAACTTATTCAACCATTCCCCAATTGATGGGCATCCACTCAATTTACAATTATTGGCTACCCAAAAAGAGCTGCTCTAAATATTTTTGTACATGTGGGTCCTTTTCCCTTTTTTATGATCTCTTTGGGATATGGATTTAGTAGTGGTATTGCTGCAACAAAGAGTGTGCACAGTTTTATATCCCTTTGGGCATAGTTCCAAACTGCTCTCCAGAATGTTTGGATCAGTTCACAACTCTACCAACAATGTATTAGTGTTCCAATTTTCCCACATTTTCTCCATATTTATCATTTTTCTGTTTTGTTATATTAGCCAATCTGATATGTGTGATGTGGTACCTCAGAGTTGTTGCAAATCAATTTGCATTTCTCTCATCAAATAGTGATTTAGAGCATTTTTTCATATGACTATAGATAGCTTTAATTTCTTCATCTGAAAATTGTCTGCTCATATCCTTTGAACATTTATCAGTTGGAGAATGACTTGTACTCTTATAAATTTGATTCAATTCTCTATATATTTTAGAAATGAGGCCTTGATCAGACACACTGGCCGTAAAAATAATTTCACAGCTTTCTTCTTCCCTTCTAATCTTGGTTGCATTGGCTTTGTTTGTGCAAAACCTTTTTAATTTAATGTAATCAGAATTATCCGTTTTGTATTTCATAATGTTCTCTAGCTCTTGTTTGGTCATAAATTCTTCCATTCTCCATAGATCTGACAGGTAAATTATTCCTTGCTCTCCTAATTTCGTTGTATCTAAACTGTGTACCCATTTTGATCTTATCTTGGTATACACTATAAGATGTTGGTCTATACCTAGTTTCTGTCATACCACTTTCTAGTTTTCCCAGAAGTTACAGTGGAACAGTGGGTTCTTACCCCAGAAGCTGGAGTCTTTGGATTTATCAAGCAGTAGATTACTATAGTCATTGACTACTGTGTACCTAACCTATTCCACTGATCCACAACTCTATTGTTTAGCTAGCATCAAGTAGTTTTGATGATTGCTGCTTTATATTTTAGATCTGGTATAGCTAGGCCACTTTCCCTTGCATTGTTTTTTCATTAATTCCCTTGAGATTCTGGACCTTTTGTTCTTCCAGATGAATTTTGTTATTTTTTTCTAGCTCTATAAAATAAATTTTTGGTAGTTTGATTGATATGGTACTGAATAAGTAAATTAATTTAGGTAGAATTGTCATTGTTATTATATTAGCTTGGCCTATCCCTGAGCAACTGATATTTTCTCAATTATTTATATCTAAATTTATTTGTGTGAAAAGTGTTTTGTAATTGTGTTCATATAGTTCCACCTCGGCAGGGGGGACTCCCAAATATTTTATATTGTCTACAGTTACTTTAAATGGAATTTCTCTTCCTATCTTTTGTTGCTGGGCTTTGTTAGTAAAATATAGAAGTGTCAATGATTTATGTGGGTTTATTTTATATCCTGCAATTTTGCTGAAGTTGCTAATTATTTCAAGTAGTGTTTAGTTGATTCTCTAGGATTCTCTAAGTATACCATAATATCATCTGCAAAGAGTTTGTTTCTTCATTCTCTATTCTAATTCCTTCAATTTCTTATGAAAAGCATTTTTAAGCCTTAAATCCCAATATAAATGTCAGCTATTATTATTGTTAACAATTTGGTTCCACATCATGTGTTGACTCAATTAAATGTCCTATAATCCAGCAAGAAGGTAGTAGACCTAGAAATCTACATTTCCCTCCCCATTCTCACCTACTAGGAAAAGACTTTTAAACCAGGATGTTTGAGTATTTCCCTTTCCTTCAGAGAAAGTATGAGCTAGAGACAGTACATTCAAAAGAGATTTTTTTTCAGCTCAAAGTAATACCTTAAGCAGTACCGTAGCAAATAACATATAGTGTGACCTTCTGCAAACTGCCCCTCCGCACAATTTGCACTAGCCTGTTGGATTTCTGTGAAGATGAATCCCCCATCTTTAGGATATTCTGTGTTTCGGCACTCCTAAAGCCATAGCTTATCAGCCCCAACTAATGTATTCAACTGGCTAGCTTAAGGTTGTATACTGGTGTAGCATACTAAAAGGATTTGCATTAGAACATTTCCCAAAAAAATCTAGTATAGGGACTTCTTGCAAAGACAGCAACATGAAAGGTTCCAACCAATGCCAGTCCCCCTGAGAAATATATGTCAGCAAATACGAAAAAGGACACCAGATGAAACAAAGATTCAATAAATCAAATAGAAATATCAATGAGCTCTTCTCTCTAATCTTGGACAGCACCAGAAGACAAATGCAGACCTGTAGACAATCTGGTCAGAGGCATACCAAGAGAGTTTGAGCACAATTTCTAGAAGTTGAGACCCAAAGCCAGTGCATTCTCAGGTTGGAACCTATTGGAAACTATCAGAAGATAACGTCAACTCGTGGTAGGAAATGAAAGAAAGTAGAAGGGAATATGTGTCTGTTATGCCTTCCAGGAGATAAAGCCTAAAATCAGGCTGCCTACCCATAGATAAGTGACTATGCGAGGAGAATGAGATGGAGCCATGGCTGGGATATGTGTTGGGTCACCAAGAAAGGAATGCAAGAGCCAAGAACTGAGGCAGGAAGTAAGTCCTGGTCTCAGCTCTAGCAGAGAAAAGAACCAAAGCCCAGGTATCCCATATAATAATTGCACTGACATCTAGACTGCAGGTGGGGACAGGACCTGTTTCTACTAAGTTCATCTAACAGTATAGGAGGCATGGAGCCTGGCAGTAATATAAAGCCCTAGACAAAAAACTGAGGATCTGTTGTTGTTGTTTGTCCTTCCTTCTTGAAGAGGACTATGACATCAGGAAGGTGATATCATGACTTGCACTTGAATTGGATTTAAGTGAGAAAAAGCTGTGCAAAGTCACCAGACTCTCTCCTCCAGAGCCATGTGGGTCCAGTAGCAAGATATAGATCAGGACAACTGGAGATGGCCCTGGATTCAGTGAGAGACCCTGCCCTTTTTAAGACCTCTTTCCCAGGCCTCAGTTTGTCTGAAGCAACACCTATTCAGTGATTAAGGCTAGGTAAAAATTGAGGCAAAGAACGGCCTCTTTTACCTAGTTAAAAAAAAATCAGTCCAGGAGAGAAAGACCCTCAGGGTTTCTGCCCAAAACAGAAACAATTGCTATTTACACTCATCTGCACCGTCAGAGCCCAAACAATGAAATGTCTCTCCACTAAACGCTATGCTTTGTGTAGTAATTTTGCCCTTTAAAAAAAAAGCAAATTTTTCTTCATCTTACCTTACCTCTTTCACTTCTGCCTTTATATAGTTTATAGGAATAAATTCTGCTATTTAAGTAGAGCACAAAACTACTGATTCGATAGTCTGTGCATAAGACAAAAATTATTTTAAGTAAGGCAATCCTGAAATTCCAGCAAGTTTTGCTTCATTGGCATATCACCCTCCAAGTGATACCAGCTGAGCCTCAAGTCTTAGAAATCCTTATTGGTTACCTTGGAAGAATTGCTATATTTAAAAAATAATTTTCTTCTGATACATAGTCTCAAATCAAAAACTGAGGATCTAGACAGGAGTAAACAAAAGGAAATTCCTAATACGATGTTGAAGTGCTATGGGTCACAGACGACTCCATAACGACAAAAGTATTTATAGCAGCACTTTGTGTTGTAGCAAAGAATTTAAAAAAAGGAGGATACCCATCAATTAGGGAATGACTGATGAAATGATGGTATATGAATGTAATGGAATATTTTTATGCTACAAGATAAAATGAAAAGAACAGATTCAGTGGATTCTAGTAAGTAGAAACTAGGGCAGAGTAAATCAGCAGAACAAGGACAATTTATCCAAAGACAGCAATGCTGTAAAGGAAAACAGCTTCAAGGAGGGGGAACGTTTGGGCACGTCTATGGATACCAGAGAAGGAACCAGTAGACAGGGTTAGATTCAAGATTAGATCTTAAGCCATCGTGCCTAGAACTGAACACAATACTCCAGATAAGGTCTGATAAGGGCATATGACTCCAATGCTTGACTATAATTTCCACTGCTTCTAGCCTTGCTTTCCTGATTAGTCTGGTCTCTACTATCACCAGCTTATGGTTTATGGCCCTTGGCTAGAGCACAGCTAAGCTCTTCCAGAGACAATGAGAACATTTACCCTAAGACCAGCAAGAAACCTCCCCAATTCTGCTTCCTCAAAGGCTTGTCTCTGTCTTTCTAGGTGTAAAGCTCTCTGTCTTTGAACCTAAAGGTAGGGATCCTGAAAGCCATGATCTTGAATTCTCCACTCAGGCTTCATGCAAGCACATGCCTCCATATGGCCATGTGATTCTGCCACAAGATGATGCACTTAGCAAGAAATAAAAGACTCTAAATCTCTTCTCAAGTTCCCAGTAGTGGGCAGTTACTTTGTATCTGAGCCACAAAAGCCATGATCTCTCAGTTTTGAGAAGTTCCCTATGTCCTATAATACCTTCACCCAAGGACCAACCAGTACCCTATAAAGCCACCATATGGATTAAAGAACTCTTCTTCAATTTTATCATCAACTGACAATGGACCAAACTCCATCATGTTATAAGGTTGTTTCCACTGTTATTAGGTCATTTAAGAAAATGCCCCAATGTCATCAGGGACTACCTCAATTCACCTCTTTTATAATTGCAGAATGGGAAACTAGGAATCCAAGTGAAAGGAGTGTGGTTGATTCTTGAAGTGTGAATTCCTGCAATATCAGAGACAGTTACGATCAACCATAAGCGCAAAAATGTAACACAATGTCAAACATGAATGAATTCTAGCTTATCTGCCATTCTGGATTATCCATTAGTAAGGATAATTAAGTTGACTGTACTGTCAAAATTCTCTTGATTTTCTCCCCATATTTATTTAGCAACATGAGAGGTACTTCTCTTTAGGCAAAGCATGCCTCTTAAATTGAAGATTAGGGGAGGAACATTTGAACTGAGTTCAAGAAATATTTGGACAGGATTTGACATCTAATCTCCTACTCTTTACTAGTCTTGAATGCATGATTGTAGGTTTGCCCATTAAATTTTATACTGATGTAATAAAAACGCTTACTATGATGTCTACACACAAGGAGGCTGCCTTTATGCTGTTCTGAGAATGCAAAAATGAACTCCTACAATTGCATTTAATTTCTGTGTTTCTCCTAATAACACACTAATCGAATGGCTTGAAGGGCTTTTTCTTTTTAATTTTAATTCCTGGGTAGTATATATAAACTCCATTATGACAAAATATTAATTCTAATGAATAATGCCCTGAGTTTGATTTATTGTAAATATAACCATGATTTCCAAGAGATTTCTTCTTCTTTGGATTTAGCAGCCTCTTAGTAAAGGACTATGTTTCAAAACAGTGTACGAATATCTACAAAGCAAAGAGAGGGGACAATGTAGAATAGTGGAAAGAACACTGAATTGGGAACCAGAAGACTTAGACTGTGACCGTGAATAAAAATGTGAGAGCTGAAGATCAGAGTTCCAATCCTGCTTTATCTGTAAAATGGGGATAATAATCACACCTACTTCCCAGGACTTTTGGGAAGATCAAATGTGACAACATACCTACCTCATTTTGCAAAGCTTAAAGTGCTATACAAATGGTAGTTATTATTATTAACATCACAGAATCCCAGATCTAGAGCTGGAAAGGATCTTGGAAGTAATCTAGTTCAACCTCTTCATTTTACAGATAAAGAAACTAAGATCCAGAGAAGTTAAATGACTTGTCCAAAGTCATACCAGTTGTAAAAGGAAGCCACAATGGGAGAATCTATTACAAGTCTAGGGGAAGGTATCGGTATGAGCACAGAGAAAGGTGAGTAGTCCAAATCTCTAGGCAAATTACTCAGTCAACAATCATTTGCTAAATTGTTACTACCTGCCAGGCACTGACGATAATAAGAAAGGCAAAGACAACCACTCCTCTCAGAGAGCTCACAAGCTAACAGGGAGACAATATGAAAACAACTACATACAAACAAGCTGTAGGCAGGAAAAATGAAGGTAATCAATGGAGGGAAGGTGCTAGCATTAAGAGGGATAAGGAAAGGCTTCCTATGGAAGATGAGCCTTTATTTTTAAGACGTTTTTCACTTAATAGTACTTTATTTTTTCCAATTACTTGCAAAGATGGTGTTCAACATTCACTTTTGAAAGATTTCAAGTTCCAAATTTTTTTCTCCCTCCCTCTCCTCTCCCATCCCCAAGATGGCGTGCGATCTAATATAAGCTATAAATGTACAATCATATTAAACATATCCACATTAGTCATGTTGTGAAAGAAGAATCAGAACAAAAAGGAAAAAACCTGGAGAAAGAAAAAAAAGAAAGGGAAAATAGTCTGCTTCAATATGCATTCAAACTCCATAGTTCTTTCTCTGGATGTAGACAGCATTTCCCATCATGAATCCCTTGGAATTGCCTTAGATCATTGCCTTGCTGAGAAGAGCTAGGTCTATCAAAGTTAATCATTGCCCAATGTTACTGTTACTGTGTCAATGTTCTCCGGGTTCTGCTCACTTCACTCAGCATCAATTCATGTAAGTCTTTCCAAGTTTTCTGAAATCCGCCTGCTCATCATTTCTTACAGCACAATAGAATTCCATTACATTCATATACAACAATTTGTTCAGCCATTCCCCAATGGATGGGCATCCCCTCAATTTCCAATTCTTGGCCATCACATAAAGAGCTGCCTTAAATATTTTTGTTCATTTGGATCTTTTTCCCTTTTCTATGATCTCTTTGGGATACAGACCTAGTACTGGTATTGCTGGATCAAAGGGTATATGCACAGTTTTATAGCCTTTTAGGCATAGTTCCAAATTGCTCTCCAGAATGGTTGGATCAGTTCACAACTCTACCAACAATGCGTCCACATCTTCTCCAACATTTATCACTTTCCTTTTTTGTCATATTAGCCAATCTGATAGGTGTGAGGTGGTATCTCAGAATTGTTTTAATTTGCATTTCTCTAATCAATACTGATTTAGAGCATTTTTCATATGAGTATAGATTGCTTTAATTTCTTCATTTGAAAACTGCCTGTTCATATCCTTTGACCATTTATCAATTGGGGAATGACTTGTATTCTCATAAATTTGTCTCAGTTCTCTATATATCTTAGAAATGAAGCCTTTATCAGAGACTCTGGCTGTAAAAATTAGTTCCCAGCTTCCTGAGAAGGTAAGCCTTTAGGTGAGACTTGAAGAAAGTCACAGAAGCCAAGAGGTAGAGACCAGGGGAGAGAAATTCCAGGCATTGGGGACAGCCAGTAAAAATGTCCCAAGTGGAGAAATTAAATATCAAATGTGAGGAACAGCAAGAGGAGCAGCATCACCAGATCTATTTATCAGAACATTTTGCTATATTTATCTTTCAATAATCTCTCTTGAACTTCAGATCTCATCACTAATTTCCTATCAGACACTTCAACCTCAATATCACATAGGTTATCTCCAACTGAACATGTACAAAACAGAAATTTATGATCTTTTCCCACACTCTAACCACTCTTCGTAATTTCTCTATTCCTACTGAGAGCTCTACCAGTCTTCTATTCCCCTAGGTTCACAACCTCAGAGTCATCTTCAATTCTTTATTCAGCCCCCTTCAACTCTTCATCCTCAAATCTCTTCACTGCATATATTTAATCACTTTCCAAGTCTTATTGATTCTACCTCTACATCTGTCACATATATCTCTCCTCTTCACGTACGCAGTCATCACCCTACTTCAGGTCCTAATCGCTGGACTATTTTTGTTGTCGTTCAGTGATTTTCAGTTGTGTCCAACTCTTAGTGACCCCACTTCACCAAGAAAAGATACTGGAGTAGTTTGCCATTTCCTTGTCTAACTCATTTTTGAGATGAGGAAATTGAGACAAACAGTTAAGTGACTTGCCGAGGATCACACAGCTAGTAAATGTCTGCGGCTGGATTTGGCCTCAGAATAGCATTAGAACACCGTAACCCCTCAAGGATACCTTTACGGTATTGACTGGGAGAAATGAAGTCAGCCCTTTGGAAGACCTGAATTTTCAGTGCCAAAGGGCCCTCAGAGTCTTACAAGGGCTATAGAAGGACTGAGTACTAACAACTGGGGTGGGGAGGGGAGGGAAGGAAATAAGCGCTAAGTGCATACTATGTGCCAGGCTTTGTCCAAAGAGCTTCACAAATAGCATCTCATTTGATCCTCACAGCAACCTTCTAAGGTAGGTGCTATTATTGTCTCTATTTCGCAGTTGAAAAAAACTGAGGCGCACATGCTCACAAGTATCTAAGGCTGAATTTGAACTCAGGTCTTCCTGAGTACCAGCCCAGCCCTCTAGGGGAATCAGGAAAGCCTTCCCTAGTAAGTGGCACCTTAGTAGAAGCCTGAAGGAGGTAGAAGTGTTGAGCAAGTGCAAGTGGAGTGCCAAGTTTGGGGAATAGTTCAGTTGGAACCTTGAAAAGAGAAATTAGATTGTAGAAAAATAAGTTCATTTCTGAAGACTCACTTAAACAACACTGGCATAAAACTTTTGTTAATTAACTGCTTTATTAATGCTAAAACACCCTTACTAAGTTATAGCCCGTATATACTGTCTGGAAGGCAGCAAGAAGAGGTCACAGGGCACATAATAGTTTCTCAAAAGTTTCTCCAGCCAGTTAAACAAAGAAAAAAGTCAGAGCATTTGACTTTAGCGAGTGATCAAAAGGGAGCTAGAAATAGCAGTACCAGGTGTATCCATATGGCTGTATCATACTCTTCCTAGACTCTGATTTTTTCATAGTCATTAAAGAATCTGCCTGTATGGACAGTGGAGAAACAATATACAGTTATCCCTTCCGTATCAGGGGGGTTAAGGGTATGGCGCCCTTCCTCACCCCATCCTCTGTGATCTGGAAAATCCAAGTAAAATTTTTTGGTCCTCCCTTGGTACCAGGGAAGTCTGAATTTCTTCTTCTTTTATGGGGTGTTTACAATTCCTTATAAAATTTGGGTTAAGTGTTTTTCGGTGTTATCTGCCGGCCTTTGGGTGTCATCTGTGGCTTCTGCAAAACTACCAAAAAATTCCCATTTAATTTCTTATGCTAACCCATGATATATCGAAACCATGATGGGGAAAGTCGTGATGTGGAAGGGTTAACTGTAAAAAAGAGAAAAAAATTGTTCCCCCCAAATTGTGGGTTCTTTGGTTCCTAAGAGACATAGAAAGGTTTGTACACAGCTCCCTTTTCATTTTTAACATGTTACTTACGGCTATGATACAGCTATATCGATACACATGGTAATGGTATTAGCCTAATGTGAACGCTCCCCAAAATTAAATGATCTGATACTGTCCATTGTCTAAATGATCAGAAGAACTTTTAAGAACTTATCATGCATCATGTAATCTCTACTTGCCACTAACACAAAAAAAAAGGTTAAGAACTCCTGAACTAAAGAGAAAAGTAATGGACAGGGAACTAGATCATCTACTTATAAATTTGAAAGGAAGATTAAAAATGTGTTCAAATTTCACCTAAGTCAAGCTATCACAAAAGATCTACCTTTGGTTTGCCTGTAGTTCACAACTTTCAAATTTCAGGCACAATCAAAGGAAATTGCCTTCCCCACGTATTTGCAGGCAATAATAGCTTTGAGCTTGGGTTCTTCCTAGCACAATGGGCTACTCCTTCAATCTAGACAGGCATGCTAATGGAATCATGTAGGCTGCATTTGATATACAGACCTTATGTGGAACCACTTAGAGAGAAAAAGTCTCTCTTAGAAAGGCTACTATTTCTCTTTAAGATATTAAAAAGAGAAGGAAATGGCCAAAATCCATGGTGAAATGGTATTTGTCAGGGCAATTCTGAAAGTTTATTCACAATAAAAATGGACTAGAACATGGTGTTCCAAACCTAGCCTAATGCCAAAAAACAGAATTTACTTACATGGTTGAAACTGAGAGAAAAGGGTATACAGAAAAGTCCTTTGAAAACAACAAGAAATCGACTACCTACTGTTAAAAATTCAAAAAGCTTTTAAAAATACCTTTATTTGTCTAATAACTGGGCAGAATGAAATTCAAATGTGCACAAATTTGCAAACTGTATGAATCAAAGCAAAAGTAAGAAAGGTTGTTTCTTCCTTTCATACTGGGCCACTTAAATAAGGAACAATTTCTTTTTTTCACCTCCCACATATTCTCCTTTACAAAGATAGGAGAAAGGGCGAAACGTCCCAGAAGCTGCCCTCCTGCTAGGTGTAATGGTTATTGGAAGGTTCTCCAGGCTTATTTTATGTGGTCAAGGACCATTCTACAATCAACCAGAGCACTGGAAGGATAAAATGATAAAATGCCTTAGGTTTCAGGGTCAATGTATGGTGGCATAGCTACCTAGAGAGAGAGTTCAGGGCTCTACAAGGCGCATGGTAATCTTAAGAGTTTTTGAAAACTACAATGCAAATTTATAGAATCATAGAATGTTAGCACTGGAATGGCCTTAGACTTTATCTAATTTAATCCCTTCATTTCACAAGTGTGGAAAGTAATGGTAGCAGAATGCTCCTGGCACCAGATTTACATATAGATAGGTTTAAATAGATGTCTGATTCTTCATGACCTCATTTGTGGTTTTCTTGGCAAAGATCTTGGAGTGGTTTGCCATTTCCTTTTCCAGCTCATTTTACAGTTGAGGAACTGAGGCAAAAAGGGTTAAAAAGGGTCACACAGCTAGTAAGTGTCTGAGGCCAGATTTGAACTCAGGAAGATGTCTTTCTGACTTTAGGCCATGCACTCTCCACTGTGCCACCTAGTTGCTGTGTGTGTGTGTGTGTGTGTGTGTTTATTATATGCATAGTTATTTGCATGCTGTCTACCCCATTAGAGGGTGAATTTCTTGAAGGCAGGGACCAGATTTTTGCCTTTTTTTGAATGTCCAGAGCTTAATGCAGTGCCTAGTACATAGTAAACACTTAAGTTCTTGATGACTGACTGATCTATTTGCTGTCTACCCTGATAGAATGTAAGCTCTTTAAAAGTAGGGATTGGTATATTTTTTGCGTTTGTATCCATGGCACTGTCACACAATAGGGGCTTCATAAATTTTGTGGATTGATTGATTGAAGTATATACAAAATAAATTCAGCCTGATGAGGGAATGTGGAGGACACTAGCAGCTGGGAGAACCCACTACCTCATGAGACAGCCTACTTCATTTAGGGATAGGAAATTTCTCCTTATATTGTCTCCCTGTGCTTTTTATGCATTGGCCTTTTATGAAAAATGGAAGAAAAATTTTTTAAAAACCCAAGTACTTCCCACCCTACCCTCCCACCCCCAGGATGAGCTTGAGATAGGCTTTGAAGGAAACTAGCTTTTCTAAGAGGAAGAAACAAGTGAGGAAAGAGTGAATTCCACACATAAAGGACAGTCTGGAAAAGTCCAGAAATGTCCTGGGTGAGAAAGAAAAAGAAGGTTAAAGGAGTTAAGTGACTTGCCCAAGGTGAAATAGCTAGCTAATATCAGAACTGAGACTTGATTCCAGATTTCCTGACTTTTAAGTCCTGTGCTCTTTTCACTTTGGAATAGTATTCAACTCAGTACAAAGGGACTCAATTGTTAATCATTCCAGTTTAGTATGGTACTTCTCCTGCCTCTTGCTATTAACCTGTTGTGTGACCTTGGGCAAATCACTTCACCACTCTGAGCCTCAGTTTCCTCATCTGTTAAAATGGTGGGTTAGAACTAGATAACATCAAAGGTCCCTTCCAATTCTAAATTTCCATGGATTTATGGTTCTTAAACAGGAGAATAAATCAATAGGCTCATACAAAGAGCAGAAATGGGAAAATAATGATCCCCACCTCCCACTCCCACCTCATGCATATATGTGGGATGCCCACAAAGCCATTTTATGTATACTTTCTTCAGCCTAGACAGTCTTAGTTGGAGATTTGAGGAACTATCCATGAGCAATTTTCTTGGTAGTGTATCAGCAACCTTAGTATATTTAACTGCTCAAACTGTTTCATACTATTATCCCTTCCACATTGAGGGGGTTAGGGAAGTGGAGATCTGGAAAATCCACATAAAAGTTTTTGGCCCTCCCTTCAAACCAAAGAAGGAGTCTGATTCTTTTTCCTTTTTCTTTTATAGGGTGTTTACAGTACCTTATTGTGAAATTTGGGCTAAGTATTTAGTCATAGGCTCTATGTCATCTTCTGGCCTTCACGTTGTCTTCTGCAGTTTCTGCAAAACTCCCCCAAATGTCCATTTGATTTCTTATGCCGACCTTCAATGTATCAAAACCATGATGGAGAAAGTCTCAGTGTGGAAGGGACAACTGTACTCTTATTCAGAGCGACATCAAAGATCAGAACAAGGAAGTACAAACAAAGTTTAGAAAATTGAGTAGTACGGACATGTAGTTTCTTCCTTCCGTTGTTCTAGAAAACACACAATTGATACTTAAAGTCAAATAACAAATAGGATGCGTTAATAAAGACCAAATTCAGTTCAGATTATCATTCAGGATGAATGATATGCTGGAGTAAGAAGCAGGAAAACTTCAGTCCCCTGCACTGCAATGAATTAGCTATATTGCTTTGCATGAGATGCTTAACTTCTGGGTTGCTGTTTGTCCCTTTGAAAAATTAGGGATAAAATCCAATAAGAATTATACTTGAGAGTGAGGAGCAGGGGTATATGAATACATTAAATTAAATGATCATCAAGCCCAATTTTTGGCAGACTGAGGAGGGCCAGAGGAAATGTAACTACAAGAGTTCTAATATGCTCTGTGCTGAACCAACATAGAAGGATGATTTTATATTCATAGTAGCACTTTTTTGTGGTCACAGAGGACTAGGAACAAAACAGGTGCTCATCATTTGGGGAATGGCTAAGTAAACAGTGGCACATGGATATAATGGAATGTTCCTGCATTTCCAGAAATGATGAAGAATTCAGAGAAGCATGAGAAGGTTTATATAAACTGTTGTACCAGAAGTGAGCGAGACACACCACAGAGTATAAGTTTTAAGTGGAGAATTTATTAGCCGGCGGCCATTGGGGTACGGCACCACAAATCAATGGCAAATGTGTTGGGGTGACGGCTTGGCTTATATAGGATATGGGGGTACAGGGTGGGGGGGGGAAAACAGGAACAAAGGTCCTGGCTGATCAAAAGATTCAGTCAGGTTATCGTACTCGTGGGATAATCTCATTTACATTCCTTGGTGGAGTCACAGAGCCCCAGGGATATCTGCTAGACAGGGTCTGCCAGGTTATCCTTCAGTGGGATGGTCCTATCTACTGACATTCCTTGGTGGAGTCATGGAGTCCCAGGGGGTTTGCTAAATGCCAAAGATATCTGAGTCCATTCTTTCTGGGGGTGCTTGTCAGTAGCTAGGGGTTTCTCAGGGGTTCCTAATTTTCCTTGTATTACAAAACAAATGAAGAATGAAATAAGCAGAACCAGAAAGCAATATATACTACAATGACTACAACAAGGTAAATAGACAGAAAAACACCAACAAAAACTAAAGCAAATGCTGCTTAATGACGATGCTAAGATTGTCAAGGAAGAAATGAGAAAATGTACCTCTCTTCCTTCTTTCGAGGGTGTGGGGGGTACTATGGGTTTGGAACATTACACATACAGTCAGATTCATTAGTTGGTTTTGCTGAAGTGTTTTTTATTCTCTTCCTTTTTTATTCTTTGTTACAAGGGATGGTCCACTGGATATGAAGTAGGCAGGGATATATTTGAAAACAAAGGTGATGTTAAAAACAAAGACAACAATAAATTTTTTTTAATTTTATAAAGTGTGATTTTGAATACATTTCAAGAAATTTCTTGAAATGATTTAAAGCATTCTAAGATCACAAGACTATAGACTGAAGACTTTGTTGTTTTCATAGATTTGGTCATACTGAATTGGTCAAGAATAGAAGACTACTCAGTACCATCACTTCTATTTAAAATGTGCACAAACCTATGATCTCCCATGACAAAGTCTTCCAGGTTAATTTAATGTCAATCTAGCCTGGTTGTCAGACCAGCCCAGAAAAAAGACAACATCCTTTAAGGGATGCAGTTTGATGTATACCAGCTATGACAGTTAGAACACTAAAAAAGAGAAAGAAGGAAGAGGGAGCAACACCCTGCCAAAACTCCCAACGAATTGTGGGGATTAGTGGAGAAAAAGAGGTCTGCAAATTAAAATTCATGAAGAAATACAATTTAAGAGCCATGAATAACAAGCCTGCAATTATGCAGGATCAGGATTTTTTCCCCCTTTCATCATTATAGAAAGAAGCAAAGTCATTATCATGACGTTAATGTGGGCTTGCCATGTGCTTTTCTTTTGTTATTGGATGCTTGGACAGACCTATTTAGGGTTCTGAGTTACCCAGGGGGAATGGTAATAGTGGGGAGTAATGGTAGCCAGGGTGCAGAGAGCCTACAAAGGATGTGGCAGTATGGATGCAGAGGAAAATAGCTGGGTGGGTGTGTTCTTGCATTACAAACAGCTGAGTCCAGCCTGAACCTTAATGACCCTTTATTAACAGTTACACCTTCTATTTCCAGTAGAAAAGGCCACTATTTGCATGCCGGCCCCCTTCGTTGATCTAATGGACCCTCCAATTCATTTTTAAAAGAGTAAAAGCAGATCAAGTACAGGGATTAAGCTGGGCAGAATCAAATTATCTGGGAAAAGAAATGAGCGGTATTTTTGTGTGTGATAATAATAGCTAGTGCTTATATGGTGCTTCAGAATTTGCAATGCACTTTACAAATATCATCTCATTTGGTCTTCATGACCACTCTGTTTTGTTCTTACTGGGTCATTTCAGTCATGTCTGAATCTTTGGGAGCCCATTTGGGGTTTTCTTGGCAATAATACTAGAATGGTTTGCCATTTTCTTCTCCAGCTCATTTTACAAATGAGGAAATTGAGGCTAACAGGGTGAAGTGATCTGCCCAGGGTCACACAGCTAGTCAGTGTCTGAGGCCAGACTTGAGCTTCTCCAGCTCATTTTACAGATGAGGAAACTGAGGCAAACAGGGTAAAGTGATCTGCCCAGGGTCACACAGCTAGTCAGTGTCTGAGGCCAGATCTGAACTCAGGAAGATGAGTCTTGCTATTTTCTTCTCCAGCTCATTTTACAAATGAGGAAATTGAGGCTAACAGGGTGAAGTGATCTGCCCAGGGTCACACAGCTAGTCAGTGTCTGAGGCCAGACTTGAGCTTCTCCAGCTCATTTTACAGATGAGGAAACTGAGGCAAACAGGGTAAAATGATCTGCCCAGGGTCACACAGCTAGTCAGTGTCTGAGGCCAGATCTGAACTCAGGAAGATGAGTCTTCCTGACTCCAGCCTTGGCACTCTATCTACTGCACCAGCTAACTGCCCTCACAACCCTGTTGGGCAGGTGCTATTATGATCTTCATTTTATAGATGAGTAAACTGAGACCAACCAACAGAGGTTAAGTAATTTGCCCAGGGTCATGTATCTCGTAGGTATCTGAGGCCAGATTTGAACTAGGGTCTTTCTGACTTCAAGTCCAGCACTCTATAGCCTGAGCCCTCTTGCTGTCTGTGTAGTAGTGTCTAGTAATTCCCTAACTGTACATACTTGTGTGCCATCAATAAAGTATAGTAGAAAGAACGCTGGTGATGGAAAGAGACTGCCTCTGCTACTAACTACCCCTGTGACCTGAGAGGAGTCATTGACCCTTCTGAGAATCAGCTAACTGAAGCTGCCTTCCAGCTGTGATCCCAATGACTATATCAAGAATAGGCAGAAACATAGAATTTCAGCTCTGAATGGACCTCAAAACCCCCCTATCTCAGGGGTTCTTGACTTTTCTCTATCATAGCCCACTTTGGTAATCTGGGAATACCTGTGGACTTCTCAGAATCATATTTTTAAACAACTGAAAGAAATGCTAAATTTCAGTTAGAGGTAAATGAAAATAAAGGTGTAATTTTTTTTCCCATCTAAGTTCATGGATGTCCCTCCCATAGATCCTTTTTTTAAAAAAAAAAATTCACTTTTAATTAATTATGGGACATCAAAAATTAGCTAAGTGTTTATGTCTTTAAGAGTGTGAAGTAATTCTAGTTCAACCCCTCTACAATACCCACAAGAATAAAAAAAAGAGAGAAAAAAAAATAACACCTAGCCTCCCTAAGCCTTAGTTGTCGTATATCTAAAACATCCTGGGGTTTCAATTAGAGAATGAGGTGATTTCTTTAGGTCCCTTTCAGCTCCAACACTGTGATTCTTTTTGTCATTTCATAGCTGAGACTGGCCATTTAGGCCAGCATCCATGTAAATGAATCTCTCACAGAGTTTTTGCAAATGGCTCTCTCTTCCCTCTCCTTCTACCTCAGAGACACTGTCTCAACTTAGCTTAAAGTGTGACAGACTGAGAAGAGATGGCATTCCGGAGCTTATTTGAAGGGCTTTAATTCAATTTCTTCTGAGAGATTTAAAAATGCCCTTCCCAGCTGTTCAGCCCTTACTTTTCTCTTCTTTAGGGAAGGAAACCAAATTCATCTAATTCCTCTATTGATGAGATAAAAGGCCAATATGTGGCTCAGGACCCAACTGAAAAAGAAAAATGGCAAACTCCTCTGGGAGGAAAGGATCCCATATGCACACACACCTGCTATTTCAATTATTATTATGGTTCACCATTTGCAAAGGGTGTGATCTGAATGTTGCATAATATTTGTTGAAACACATGGTCCCTTCCCTCAGGGGCCTTCCATTTTCTCTGTCTTTCCATTCCCCACACTGCTCTCCAAGGATATCTTGGAGATAATTTGATGTGACATCTTGGCCTTCCCTCTAAGCTACTTCTTTAACCTTTTACAAGGCACATGAAAAAGATAAATCAGCCTCCCCCCTACCTTCTCATAAGCAGTGAGGCTGTATTTTTGTCTTTGTATAACTCCAGTGACTAGCCCAACACCTCAAATGTTTTCCAGACCTGTGAAATCACAGGTCTTGCACACAACAGGAACTTAAATTGAAATGATTATCAAATGATTTACTAAAATTGCTAAGTTTCAATGCCTGAGCCATTGAGAAATCAAGTAACTTGTCTAGTGTCACATGGGCATGATGGACCACAGTCAAGACCTGATTCTTGATTTTCCTGGCTCTCTGGACACTTTTCTATCCGCTGAACCGATCCTTTAAGACTGTAAGTGAGAGTTCAAGTACTGACTTGAAAGGATAGGAGGCGTTTCCTCACCTAGAATCCTTTGCGCCAATGAAATCACAGGACTGGTTTAAAAAAAAAAAGTTTAGTTACCAAACAAAACATTTTGGTGACATCACAATACCTGACACACTTGTTGTTGTTCAGTCGTGTCCAACTCTTCGTGACCCTGTGGACCACATCATGCCAATAATAACCATGGGGTTTTCTTGGCAAACATACTAAAGGGTTTTGCCATTTCCTTCTCCAGTAGATTAAGGCAGAGATTAAATGATTTGCCCAAGGTCTCACAGCTAATAAGTGCCTGAGACTGCATTTGAACACAGGTCATCCTGAATCCAGGCCTAGTGCTCTATCCACTGAGCCACCTAGTTGTCTTGCTTGGCACATAGCAGGTGCTTAATAAAATGCAATTTGACTGACAGTTTAAACTACAAAAGTGACCTCTAGATGTATGAACACAGGCATATTATCAGCTGATATCATTAATTGGTTCTGACTGGCCAGCTCCTCCATGGAGTTTTCCTTGACCCCTTTTCCTCATGGAAATGTTTTCTCTTTCCTAAAATTTCTCATAGAGTTTCGCCCAGCTCTCTCTTGCTGCTATCATATTCTCCTCTATGCATATATTTGTAATCCTGGCACGTCTGGGCATACCCAGCTTGCCTAATATAGAAGTGAGATGAGGGGCCTTTGAAGCATGTTCAGATTGTCTAATGTGGAGACCTCTGCATCCCCTACCACGTGGGTGAGGGTAACCTCCTTTGATTGGCTGTCTGTGTTTTTAAAACTGCTAAAACTAAGATGGGCCCTTTTCCCACCACTCTCTTTCCGCAGATCTCTTTCTACTGTCCTCTTTTGGAGTACTTTTATCTGAAGAGTACAAACAAAGATCCAGTTCAGCCAGAGTATGGGTGCCATTAACTGAACCAGTGAAAGGGAAAGGACTTTACTTTCTCTGCTTATCTCTTTCCAAGAAATGGGCCTGGGGTGTCTGTTTCTATTCTGTGTTGTTGTTCTCTGTTTTAGGTGCTGACCATAAGAATCGGACTTCAAGCTATGTTGGTCTAGGAGCCAGGAATCCTGGTGGGATGGTGCAGTCAGCCAATCCAGCAAAAAAGCTCGGAGAAGTGAGGCTGCCTAGGATTCCAACTGGAGGTTGGGTTTTTTGGACATGAAACTAAGACTGTGCTCTATAGGAACCTAGCTAAACTATGAACCTAATCCCCTTCCTCTCCCCAAAGATTAAGGTGATGAGAGGGTGGTGCTTGGGGAATTATGCTTCCCATGTGTTGGGGGGAGTAAGTTTGTCTATTTGTGATTACACCTGTTAAAATGGATATTTTTGTGTAAAAGTCAATCTGATTGTTAGTGGCTAAATGGAACTGGGGTACAGGAGGATACCACCTGTCTGCGTGGGGGCTAGAGCCATTGGGCAGAGAGCCTAGCCACCCCTCAATCCCTTTAAGTATATCAGAGAACCTTGGGGGAGTGGTGAATTGTAACACACCTAACTTTAAGTGGTGGTGATGATCAGGGTGACTTTGCTACATATTAGATTCCACACCCTGGCTTCCCCCTTCCTTGAGAGCAAGAGCTATGTTATTTTTCATCTCTGTATACACCTAGTGCCTAACACAGGAGCCCCACACAGAGGAGATGCAACATTAAGAGATGGTTAATGAACAGCTAGAAAAGGAAGTATTAATAACAAAGAGCCAAGATAGCTTCATCAAGAATGGGTCATGACAGTCTAACCCCATTCCATTTTTAGACAGGATTACTAAACTTGTGGACAAGGGAATTGCTGTGGATGTAATTTACCTAAATTTTAGCAAAACTTAAGATAAAGCATCTCATGATATTCTAGTGGATAATGTGGAGAAATATGGACACAATTATAATATGATTAAAAGGATTAATAACTTGTCAAAAGTCTGACCTCAAAGATGAGTTATTCATGGATCAATGTCACTGTGTCAGGAAGAATTCAGTGGAGCGAACCAGAGATCTCTGCCTGGCCCTGTTTTATTTAACAATTTTTTTCTATGACTTGGATAAAGGCCACAATGGCATGCTCATGAAATTTCCAGATGATATTGATCTGAGAGGGTTGGCTAACACACTGGATGACAGAACCCCAAAAGATTTTGATAGGCTAAAGCCGGGGTTAGCAAACTATGCCCCAAGGGCCAAATCTAACCTGCTCCCTGTTTTTGTATAGATCCTGGGTTTGATTTTTAAAAAGATTCTTAGCTCCCAGGCAGTAGAAAAACAGGTCAAGGACTGGATTTATCCCTCAAGGAGGCATAATCTGCTAACCTCTGAGCTAAAGCATCGGGCTGAAGCTAATAAAATGAAATTCAATAGGAATAACATATTCTTTACATATGCACTCTCCATCTGTATTCATTCATTCAATAAGCATTTATCCCCTAGTCATGCATTTTCTTTGCCTGTGTGCCCTTCCCCACCGGTGGTATGTTGGCAAGTTAACCCTACGTGTACATGGCAGGGGTCTCACGTTATTTGCTGTGCTTTTAGAGTTTACATCTTTTATTTTTAACTAATGTATCCCTTTAGTTAGGCTGTCTGGTAAAAGTAAACACATTAAAGGCATAAGCTATGGCTTTGTTAAAGAATGCCTCAAATTTGGGGTAACATTTCTGAGGGTCTGCCCAGGAAGATATGTTCCAGGCTGTTTCACAAGTCTTTCTCATTTCATAAAAAGTAATACTTGGATAGGAAAACGAAAAAACTAGAAAAGGAATTGTCCAGTCCCATCACAGATTTCAACTATAATATTTTTTTCAAATACTCATCAGCATCTTTGACATTAAATTCACATCCTTATTATCTGGTGGGTCAAAAGTGAAAATTTTTAATGGAGTGATTACGTACAACTGAAAACAAAATATCAAAATGGAATGCTTGTCTGGCCAACCTCTCTAACATTGAATATATCTTTATTCGTGCTCCTAAATACTTAGGGCAAGGAGTAGGCATGCTTTTTCCTCCTCACCAGGGATATGCTAATAAATATTTAATAACCACGCATGACAGCATTTTAAAGCTTAATTTGCATTATAACCATTATCTCCTTCAGTTTCTTAAACCAAGACCATCAACAAAACAATAAATCAAGTCCTGATCTGTGGTGTTTGCTGACTTCCAAGGTGTAAAGGCTCTCAATGACAGTTTAACAACTGACTCCTGTGCAAGCTGGCTCCAACACACCCCCACTTCTGGCTGACATTCCTAACCTTTTCCCCTGCAACTGAGAGGCAGCTTGGCATAGTGACTAGTAGTGGGTTCAAGTCCCCCATCAGCTATATGCTGGCTGGGTGACCCTAGCTGGGCTAGTCACTTAATTTCTCACTGTTCTAGGCCAATGGTGCCAAACTCAAATAGAAAGGGAGGCCACATATTGACTTAGACAACCACAAATTAACATTATCTATGTCGTATTGTATTTTTATTTGTTTTCTTAAACACTTTCCAATTACATTTTAATCTGTTCCACTTTTGTAGTCACTTGGGGAGCTTAACATCTCTGCTCTAGGCTACTTTCAAAAACCACAAATTATAGTGAAGTTGCCAACTTGCATTAGAGGAAGGAATTTCCTTATTTGGAATTATCCTATATCCTATGTCACTATAATAACAGGTCCAGTCTTTGTCCTCCTACCATTGTCATTCAGCTTCTCCACTAATAGACCCCACTATCAAGATCTTGGTAACTGTTACCTACCGGCCCCTTGCTTATTCTCAATCCTTTCTAAAAGAATTCGGTACCTGGCTCATAGGCTTCCTCTCTTTTCCACACACTGTCCTGTTAATTTCTCATTGTTCAGTCATTTTAGTCGTGTCCCATTTTTCGTGAACCCATCTGGAGTTTTCTTGGCAAAGATTCTGGAGTGGTTTGTCATTTCCTTCTCCAGCTCATTATACAGATGAGGAAACTGAGAAGATTAAGTGACTCACCCAGGGTCACACAGCTAATAAGTGTCTGAGGTCATATTTGAACTCAGGAAGATGAGTCTTCCTGACTCCAGGCCCAGCATTCTATCTGCTACACCACCTAGCTGTCCTTGTCCTTATAATTAGAGACTTCAATTCATATAGTTATATCTCCTTAAATACTTTTGCTTCCGAGTTCATCAAACTTCTTGACTGTCATGATTCACTTCATACATACATGGAGATGGCCATACCCTTGAACTCTTCCATAAGTGTCTCATCTCTGCTATCCAGTACTTTGATATTTTTCTAACTATATTGTAGATAATTTCTTGGGGCAGCTAGATGGCGCAGTGGATAGAGTGCTTGGCCTGGAATGAGGAAGACCTGAGTTTAAATCCAGTCTTAAATACTTGGCTGTGTGACCTTGGGCAAGTCACTTAACCCTATTTGCCTCAGTTCCTCATCTGTAAAATGAGCTGGAGAAGGAAATGGCAAACCACTGCAGTATCTTTGCCAAGAAAACCCCAAATGGATTCATGAAGAGTCAGATATGACAGAAACGACTGAACGATAACAATCTCCTGTTCTACCAAACCTCCTAGAGCCTCACCCCTCCTAAACCAATTCTCTAACCCTACCCTAACCTCCAGTCATTCCATCCTTCCTGGCTTTCTCAGGCCATCACACCTTCCATGACCTCACTTTCCATGAGAATACTATAGTCAGCCAATTCAACTGTCCTCTACCCTTTCCATCTGTCTTGCCTCTGAAAACTCATATATGTGTTCCACTTGTGTGTCCCCAGTGTGTAACATAGTGATTTGCATATAATAAGCTTTTAATAAATGCTTTTTCATTCATTTCCTAAAGAAGCACTTACAATACCTTTTTTCTTTCAGATGAGGCTGGTGCTGGAGTCTTACGCAAACCTAGCTTGCCACCTTCAGGCCACAAAAGGATTTACAGAGAACACTCTGCCCAAGATAAAAAATACATTCAACAGATTTTCCACTAATGTGGAAATCACAATTTATTGATGACCCCAGTAGGTCCCTTTGTTCATGTAGTTCCTTGCACCCGGAATACCATTCCCCACCATCAGAGATACCATCCAGTTTTTAAAGGTTCAGTTCACGTGCTCTTTCCTTCATGAACGTCTTTGTTGTCTTGCCCATTAGATTATGAGCTTCTTGAGGTCCAGGATTGTCTTTTGCCTCTTTTTGTATCCTCACAAAGTACAGTGCCTGGTACACAATAAAGATTCACTGACTCACTGATGGATCACCCCCAAACAGAAATGACCTCTCTTTTCTCTGATTCTTTTATTGCTTTACACCACGTGCCCTCATGACATAGTGCCTTGTGTTGTAATTACTGGTGTTCTTTTTCCCCCTCCTCTATATCAAGGTTCTATAGGATGAAGAATGCTTTTTATAAATCTTTGGATTCTCTACTGTCCCTGCAGAGCAAAAGCTTAACAAACATTTGCTGAAGGAAATGAACAAATATAGCAAGATCATCAGGGAAATTTCATGGAGAGGAAGATCTACTTCACTGACAGATCAGTGAAATTCCACATATATATATTCAAAAGTAAACAAGGAAGGCCTCCAGCACATTGGGTGGACCCCTTTGTGGGAAATATAGGAGGGTATGGATAAGAGTTGCACAGGCTGGAAAGGTTTGAATGAGCTGCTATCTGCATCATTAGCTAGAACAGCCAGACCAAAGAAGTCATAGATACATCAGAATATTTGATATCCTGATGCCACACCCCTCCCCCAGTAATCCTAGTGCCTACCCTCTTAAGATTACTTCCAATTTTTCATATATGCATCTATATATATGCATATATGTATCATCTATAACTACATACATGTAGGTATACATACATATGTGTGTATAATATATAATGTATATATATATGTATGTGTATGTATATGTGTGTATGTATATCTTGATTGTACACAGTTGTTTGCTCCCATTAGACTGTGAGGTCCTTGAAAATAAGGCCTATTTTTTTTATTTTCTTTGTATCCCCAGCTCTTAACATGGTGCCTGACACATAGTAGGCATTTAATAAATGTTTTTATCCTATATATATCTAGTTTGTACATAGTTGTCTACACGTTGTCTCTCCCATTAGACTGTCAGCTCCTTGAGAGCAGGGACTGCTTCTTGCCTTTCTTCGTATCCTATTCTTTGTAGTGCCTGGAACAGAGTAGGCACTAAATAAATGCTTGCTGACTGAATGACTGCTCTATAGCTGACTAACTGTTAAGTCAGTCATCAGATGTCATTGACAACAATAGCTACAAATATTTTACCCTCTGTGATCCTCTTGGGGATCCCCCCAGGTTCAAAGACTGCACTTAGAAACTAACACAATCCATTAGTATTTTTAAATGATTCCTTGGACCAAGTTCTCCAGTGCTAACTCTGGACCACTAAGGTATATGAAGGAGAATGGGCGTATAGATTATTTCATTTCAGGTCTGAAATTACTGTTCTCTCCAAGCATTATGATACAAGCACAGTTGTTACTCCTGTTGATCATTTTTCTTCTTTAATTTCTAACCTGTTTCTTTTTTGTTTAAAGGAACATATAAAGGACTACATTAACTACATACTCACTTGAGGGGGAAAAAAAGAGTATATCACGCTATTATCTTCATTCCCGTTTGTTCTTCCCATTAGAACTCTCTCTCTCAAAGGTTACAGTAACCTCCTAACTGCTAACTTTGATGTCATTTTCCCAATCTCCATCCTGACTTTTCGGCAGCTTTTGACACTGCTGACCGCCACTTCTTTCTAGTCTCTCCTTCCCTTGTTTCAATTACACAGCTCCATCATAATCTTCCACCTGCCTCTCTGACTCTTCTCAATCTCCTTTGCAGAATCATTATCCCCCAATGAATGAATGAATGAAAAACATTTATTAAGTGCTTACTGCATGCCAGGCACTTACTAAACACTGAGGTTACAAATACAAAAAGTTAAATAGTTCCTATCCTCAAGGAGCTCACATTTTAACAAGGGAAGCCAACACATAAATGGTAATGGTGGCCACAAAAGGCAATTTTAGTCTCAAGAGTCACAGGAATGGTGGGTTGATCCACAGGGTAGTCCAGTGGTGCTCAAACTTTTTGGTCTCAGGATTCGTTATGCTCTTAAAAATTATTGAGGACCCCAGAGATCTTTTGTTTATTTAGGTAATATCTGTCAATATTTACTCCTCTTAGAACTTAGCCTACTCCATGAGAGGTTTCGATCTCAATAAATGCTTATATTTGAGGAAAAAATAGAAAAGAAATTCAAACAGAGAGTTTTAAAATATTTATGGATTCATTAAAAATAACAATAATAAATCTATTATATGTTAACATAAAATAGCTATATTTCTCCCCCCCAAAAAAAAAATAAGAAGAAAGTCATTATTTTACATATTTTTGCAGATCCCTTTAATGTGAGGCATACTAGAATTCAACTAGATTCTTATATTTGCTTCTGCATTCAGTCTGTTGTGATTTGTTGTTTTGGTTCAAGAATATGAAGAAAATCCAGTTTCGCACAGATACGTAGTTGGAAAAGGGAGGTCAAATAACATCTTAGTATTATTATGAAAATAGTTTTGACCTTGAAGAGCTTCTGAAAGGCTCTCAGGGATCCCCACAGGTTCAAAGACCGCACTTAGAAAACCAATGGTATAATCATTTGACAGACCCTTTCCATAAGCAATGGCAATATTAATTTGATTGCTATGCCCAAAGCACGAAGTGCAAGAGAGTGAGGAGAAGAGGGATTCAGATAGCAAGATGGCCTGAGTGGACAAATGGATGGAATGTGAAGGTAAAACATGATCTGGTCTTGGATCTAGATAGAGTGGGTAAGATGAGTTTGAACTCATTCAATCACCAGAACGGGGCCCTGGGTAAGGTTTCCAAAAAGAATGGATTAACTTCCCAGGGCATCCCCCAAGGGGTCTATTCTGGGTTCTCTTCTCTTCTTTTCTTCACATTCTTTCTGTTGATGATCTCATTTGTACCCATGCATTCAATTATTATCTCTATGTAGATGACTCCAATCTAAAATACAGCCCTAATTTTTTGCCAGAATTTCAGTCCCACATCACCAAATGCCTCCTGTGTAACTTCAACGGACTGCCTAACAGCACCTCTAACTGAACATGTCCAAAGCAAACTTTATCATTCCTCAACAAACCTTCCTTTTCTCAAAGCTTCCTTATCTTTGTTGAAGGCACATAATTCAGTTTCATAAACTTGGGAGTCATCTTAACACCCACTTTGGGCTCAGTCTCCCAACCTCCATTTGAATTGGCAAGGTTGGGTCCTCAGAAGGTAGCTGACTACTGTTCCCTCAGGGTTCTAGGACTAATCCTGAGGGGTTGGGATTTTCTAGTACTGTTGCATGTGTACCCCTATTGATTATTAATTATCTAGCCAGAATTAATTAACTTGTAAAAGTAGGCATCTTCTAAAGTGTTATAATAAGAAAAGGTGGTACACAACATCCCTCCACACTGGGGGCATATTGTCCCCCTTTCAGACAAGGTCCCTAGGAAGAATGAACTCAAGCTTAGAGAGAGCATATTACACAGGGATAACTCACAGCCCCTGGATACTGGAAGTCTTTCTGTTTATTCAGGGAGTCCTCATGAAGTCTCCCTTAGGTGTAATAACTCTGCTAGGTTCCCAGGGTTGGTATCAGTGTGCCTTTCATTAGTGTCTCTCTCTAGATTTTCCTTCAAGTGTCTCAACTCCTGATTCAGATTCTGCCATCAGCCACCAGCGTTCTGGGGACACCGATTTCCCTTTTTTGTGAGTACTATTTGAATACTATAGCTAATTTTCTTTTAATATCAAATAGATTAATATTTTAATATTTATCATTAATATCAAATAGAATGATTAGAGGATAAAACAAATTGACAGAGTCAAAAGGATGGTACAGGCTACAAAGCAGAAGGGGAAGTGAAGTGGAATATGGTTGCAGAGATGTTGAAACTAAGGAAAGGAAGTTGAGTGGAGACTCAAGTTACTATTTTGAAAATTTATAATATAGCTATAAGTGCAGAGGTTGAGGTGGAACTCCCCTAAAGAAGTTTTAATTTTTTTTTTCAAAATCTGAACCAGTAAGGAGAACAAGGGGAAGTGTGCAGCGATTATATCAATGTGTGACATTTGTATTTCTGTTACAACCAGAGATGATTATCAGTGTTCCAAAAGTACACTGATCTTCTTGAAGAAGAAGATAGAAGGACTTTAGGAACCTCTCTCCATGCTCCAAGTTGTCAGGGACAATGAAGTCTTCCAAAGAAAATAGGAGTGAAAAATCAAAGAGACAAAAAGAGATCTGAGGAGGACAGATGTGACTCCTAGAGAGAGACTGGAGATTGGAAGAGTATTATCCAGAAGGGAAAGGAAAAGGAAAAAGAAAGGGACCACTATAAATTTAGAGCCTACAAATAAATCCGAAGCTCTCCCTGAAGAGGAAGCTGTATGCTCTGAGAAAGAAGCAGCTTCTTGTCTTTTAAAGAACCATGTAGTACGCAGTTCCCAAAATGTTGTTCAGGAACCCTCAGTGGACCCCAAGACCCTTTCAAGTCAAAACTGTTAAGAGCATAATGGGATCACAAGACAAAAAAAAAAAAGAACCACTGATATGGTAGAGCCACAGAAGACATCAGGTAAGAAATCATCCAGCAAAGAGGAGTAATAGTGATTCCCTACTGTGGGGTACTGAGGCAACTATTTGTCTACTGGAAAACAACAATCAATAACAATTATCTTCCTAGGATAAGTAACTGAGACATATACCAGAGAACTTCTCAAGACTCGTCAAAATGGACAACTACCTACTTCTGTGTGGACATAAATGATGCTGCCAAAAGGAACCTAAGAAACATTGTCGGAGATTATGAAGCCTTGAGCAAGAAACCGAAGACTATAAGGTCCCAGGTTGTGTTTCCTACACTGTCGTCCATTGAAGACAAAGGATGCAGAAAAGAAAACAAATTTGGGAAGTGAACATGCTGGCTAAGAAGGTGCTGTCTCAGAATGTGATTTGAACTTCTGGACCACAATTTGAAAAATAGTATTGACAGATTCCTGGTCAGAGATGGAGAACGCCTAAAGAAAGCCTGTAGGAATTTGTGTGTGTGTGTGTGTGTGTATGTGTGTGTGTGTGTGTTGTGTATCTTGCAGATCTAATGAGAAAAGGTTTAAACATAGATGTTATGGATATAGATATAGATATATAGATACAGATATGCCCTAGGCTAAATACCACAATGAGTAGTTGTCATAATAGAAGAAAAGCTCTTAAGATGCCATTAACAGGAGACTGAGGAAGGGAGGAATTCCAGCCCTTGTGTTCTGCCTCTTTTTGTACTCTAGAGATCAAAAAACTAGACTGGGGGCAGCTAGGTGGCACGGTGAGTAGAGCACCAGCCCTGGAGTCAGGAGGACCTGAGTTCAAATCCAGCCTCAGACACCTGACACATGTACTAGCTGCGTGACCTTGGGCAAGTCACTTAACCCCAATTGCCCTGCCAAACAAAACGAAAAAAAAGCTAGACTAGAGCCTTAGTCCCCTGAGCTAATTAAATTCAAGGACAGTTTCAATACCTTTTAAGGAAAAACTAACTTAACCTTCATGGGACAGGGGGTTTTAGGGTGTTGCTTCCACTACAAATGGAGCATCCTAGGGATTTGTGGTTCAGTCTCTATTATTTAATATTTTTCTTTTTTCTTTTTTTTGGCAGGGCAATTGGGGTTAAGTGACTTGCCCAAGGTCACACAGCTAGTACATGTGTCAAGTGTCTGAGGCTGGATTTGAACTCAGGTCCTCCTGACTCCAGGGCCAGTGCTCTACCGACTGCACCACCTAGCTGCCCCTATTTAATATTTTTCTTAATGACTGGAGTAAAATTATATGGGCAGCTAGGTGGCATGGTGGATAGAGCGCCAAGCCTGGAGTCAGGAAGACCTGTATTCAAATCTGACCTCAAATGCTTACTAGATCTGTTTGCCTCAGTTTCATCATCTGTAAAATGATCTAGAGAAGGAAATGGCAAACCACTGCAGTATCTTTGCCAAAAAAACCCAAATGGAGTCATGAAGAGTGGAACATGACTGAAATAACTGAATAAAAATAAAATTATAGATGGCATGCTCATCAAATTTGCTTATGACACTAAGCTGGGAGGCTTAGTTAATACACTTGATGACAAAGTCAGGATCTAAAGAATTGCTAGAGATTTGGCCTAAAACTAAAGACATGAATTTCAATAAGGTGTCTTAATGTTTGGGTCCAAAAAATCAATGTCACAAGTATAAGAGGGGGAGGTATGGTTAAGAAGCAGTTCATCTAAAAAGGATCTAGGGGTCTTAGTGGACTGAAAACTCAATATGAGTAAGCAGTGTGATGTAGAAAACAAACAAAGTTAAACAAACAAATGCATCTTGGGATGCATTTGTAACCCTAGTTCCATAGCTCATCGGTATGGGATTCACTCGTCATTGGTGGAGTGGAGTCTCCTGCTCTATGTGAGGGCAGAAAAGTGTTGGAGAGAATGGGAGGGCTTTGGTCTTCTTGGAGTTCTCTTCGAGTTTCAATCCCAGCAGTAATTTTGGACAGTTTTATCTTCCACCTTCAAGAAAGAAAAAGGAAGAAACCAACCCCAGTTCAGGTTGCTGAAGGAAAAGACTGTGGGAAGACATGAGAGGAGCTGGCAGCCTCCATTAGGTGCCTGTCCCTAACTGGCTACACTAGAAATTCTGGGGAGTTTCCCCTTGGGTGAAATCTAGAACTCTTTTGTTCAAGCTGAGTTTCCTCATTCCCAGTAGGAGACTTCTTTTATTCTGTATCGTCTGGTAATATATTCTCCTAGGTATACCTTCTCTGATTTCTGTTTTGTTAGACAAATAGACAAAGTATTTTGCAAGAGATAGGAGAATATTTTATGGGACCTTTTCAATCTAATGTACACCTGAGTTCCCTTCCTTTCACCCTCTGAGTCCACCCTTATAATATATAATAATTTTCAAGTTACACATTATTGTAGCCGTTGCATACATTGTTCTCCTGGTTTTGCTCACTTTACCCTGCACCAAGAGAAGCGCTTCCAGGTTTCTGAGTCCATCTGTTTCATCATTGCTTACAGCGCAATAATATTCCATTATATTCAGAGTGGTAGTGGATAAAGAACTAGCCTTTGACACATAGTGGTTGTAACCTAGTACAGAGCATGCACTTAACAAATGCTTTTTGAAACATTTATTGATAAACTGGGGGAGAACAAGTCAGGATGATGAAGAGCCTTGAGCCTATGTCATATATGGATTGGTTGAAGGTACTAGTGATGTTTAGCTTGGAGAAGAGTAGCCTAGGGGTGGGGGGAGGGGCAGGGGTTCAAGTGGTTCAGCAGGTATGATAATTGTGTTTAAGTATTTGCAGGACTACTGTGTGAAAAACAGATGAGACTTGTTCTATTTGGCAGAATAGGGCAAAGTCAGATGGAAATTACAAAGGGTCAAATTTAGGCTTGATGTCAAAAAAAACCTCTTATCACTTAAAGCTGTTCAAAAGTGCCTTGGAAATGGGCACTTTCTTCCTCCTCGGAGGTCTTCAAGCAGACACTAGATGGTGACTCATCAAATACGTTATAATGAGAATTTCTTGTGGGTATGAATTGAACTAGATGGTCCACTGATATCCTTTCTAATTTTCAAATTCTGTGATTTTTTTTCTGCTTCTTCATCCACCCTCAGTTCTGTGCCTGCCCCTTCTACTTCTTTGGGCTTCTTGGTTGCTCTGACCTCAGAGAGAGAGAGGCATCAGAGTTTGTAATGTGGCAGTCACAGTAAACAAGTCAATCTTCTTCATAGGATGTCAACATTAGAAGGGAATTCCAAGATCATCTATTCCAACTCGTACCTGAGCAGGAATCTTGCTTGTAATTCTAGAGGGCACAGCTTCCAAAAGGGAACTGCCTGACTTCACAGGCAAAGAGACCTTTGAGGGATAATAAACAGGACTGTGTACAGGACTGGTAGCAAAAGCAAATCCTTATATTTAAGTCCAAGAGGCAGAGGAAGCTGTCAAAGGTCCTAGGAATAAGTCTGGAGCAGAAAGTAGGAAGCCCATTTCTGTTGTTTGTTTTACCATTGTTGCTAGAACTAGAAAAGGCATCAAGGAAGTTGTGTCTTTCTGTGGCAGAAGCTCGTATACGGCCTAAGGAATTCCCATGCTCACAGCAGTCTAGAAATCTCATTTGGTATCTAATCTTTGAGTTTGTGCACTTTCCTTTGGTTCTGCCCTGATGGGTGTGATTCCCAGGCAATTGTATTGTGTGTTGTCTAAGGAAAATAGAACCCCTAGTTGATTCAATAGAGAGAGCACTGGGCCTGAAGTTAAGAAGACCTAAGTTCAAATCTAGCCTCAGAGCCTTACTAGCTGAGTGACCTTGGGCAAGTCACTTGCCCTCAATTTCCTCAACTATAAAATGGACATAATGATAGTACCTACCTCAGGGTTGTTGTGAGGATCAAATCTATTAATATTTGTGAAGCACATGGCATGCGGTTTGTGCAATATAATCGCTAGCTCTTACTGTTACTCCACTTTTCCCCCTTTGGCTTGGGCACTGACTCCTACCCATCCTCATCCATACCTCTGCTAGAAGGAATCCAGAATCCTCACGGAACCCTAAATTTGTTTTTCTCAAGTTTGCACAGTAACCCCAAAGACAACAGGAGATGGAATAAAACATGCAGGTATTCCCAACTTCAAATTATGTATTTATTTTCTGTTATTTTCCTTTTATGTGTTTTTGTCTATCACTAGGATTTGTAAGGGCACTGAGACAGGAAATAAATGCACCATCTTTCTATTTTGAACAGAGCTAAGCTCCTGTCCATTATTAATGATTCTGTGTTTTATATTCCCATAGTCTAATTACAGTACATTACATTGTTCATACTTTTAAAAATGAATCATACTTATGCTGAGCTCTTCTGTTTTCATTATTAATATACAGATTTAATTCTAGACTTTCTCATTATGCAATTCACATGCAGGAAAAGAACGATGTAGGGTTTAATAGATAAACCTTACAAAATAATATATTAAGTTCCAAAATAATCCCTGAGTTTTAAATCTACTCACTATTGCCTCCTGAAATGTATCTTTTTTAGATGATACTGACCAGGTTCTACATAATTATTATCTGGGTCACCAATGCCCTTACCTGAACCTCTACAATGAAGTGCTTTGTTTCTTGGTCTTTCCAAGTCTTGACCTCCCCGAGTTACTGAAAAAAAAAGTTGCTACTCATAAGAGACAGGATGGAAATTGCCTCTGACAGGAAAAGCTTGGGATGCCATTATCTACCTTGTCATTATCGTTCCTAATCTTTCATTGCTGCAAAGCTAGGGGGACAGCTTTTGTGCTGTATTACAGAGCCAGAATCCCAAAAGGCTTCATCAGGCTAGAAGTTAAAAAAATT
Source organism: Trichosurus vulpecula (assembly GCF_011100635.1). Lineage (NCBI taxonomy): Eukaryota > Metazoa > Chordata > Mammalia > Diprotodontia > Phalangeridae > Trichosurus > Trichosurus vulpecula. Next base: position 169,184,533 of record NC_050576.1, on the reverse strand, counting down.
TGTTAGAGATGAATATGAAGTCTTATACTCAGGGTCAGAAAATGAGATTCACAAGCACAACCGGGGTGGGGTGGGGGAAGAAAGGCAGCAGTCTGTCTGAAAAATATCCAGGGATTTCAGTGGACTTCGAGCTCAACAGGAGTCAACAATTAGTGGAGCAGATGTGATCTCAGGAGTTGCATGTAGAGAGGCATGATGTCCTGGGGTAACACATCCCTAATCAGGTAGCCCTTCCACCTCTCAGGTTCTCAGTAACGCCCCCCTCCCTTCTCTTCCCTTTTTTCCCTCCCTTCCCTTCCCTTCCCCTCCTCTCTTTAACGAGTATCTTTAATTTGAGTAATCTCTAATGATTACAGAAAATCACAGGCTCCTACTGCTTTTAATGGGGAAAGAATTTTAATAATAGCTAGTTAGCATTTACACAGGCTTTAGAGGCAGCTCGGTGGCTCCGTGAATAGAGACAGCACTGGGCTGGGAGTCAGGAGAACCAGAGTTAAAATGCCACGTGAGGTGTTTACTAGCTTTGAGATGCCGGGCAAGTCACTTAAGCTCTGTTTGCCTCAATGCACTAGAGAAGGAAATGGCAAACTGCTCCAGTATCTTTGCCCAAAAAAAACCCCCCATGGACCGTATTGGTGTGATACGGTCCATGGGGTCATGGAGAGTTGAACACAACTGAATGACAAGCAAATATGGGCTTTAAGGTTGGCAAAGCATGTTAATGTGTTATCTCATGTGATCCTCTGAACAATCCTGGGAGACAGCTGCAATTATCATTTCCATTTGGCAGATGAGGAAACAAAAGTTGAACGTGGTTGAATGGTTTGTCCAGGATCACACAGCGATCTTTGAACTCGGGTCTTCCTGTCTCCAGGTACAACATTCTACCCACTTTGCCATCTAGACCAAATCTTAGGGAGTAGGAGACACTAGTTGAGTAGGAAATGATATCATAAAGGTATGAGATGTTACCTATACGGGCTGTACGATATCACATAGGCATGAGCTATAACCCATCTAGAATGTCCGTCTAGAAATAGCAGTTACTATTTCTGCGCACATAAGGCTAAAAAGACCTAAAAGAGGGACAATTAGTAGACTTTATCAATTGTATCACATGATCAGGCAGCCATTATTTACTTAGCCTGGCATCAAGCCAGGCTGAAAAGTCAGCCCATCGTAGCAGGCCAGTTTTTCCTGCTGCCGGGTTTCTGAGGATTACATATCTAAGCCACATCCCTTGAAACTGTGATTCAGAGCCGAGATGGTACGAGAGTGGACTAACCTCTTTGTAACTCTAAATCCCCTGATCCTGTGTGTTGGCGTTATCTGCTGTGTCGATACAATGGACGGAGAAATGAAAGAGGGAAAGAGGACTAGGTGGCTGTGTGACTTTGAGTCTTCTAACTTATGCCCCCTTTTCTCCTCAGACCTCACAAAATACTTTGATGCACTCGTGCATTATTTTGCCTAGCAAGGGTCTGAAGTTTGACTTTTATTAGACATATGATCATAGGCAAATCACTTTGCCTCAGTATTCTCATCTATAAAATGGGCTTAACATTTGCACTAGGGTCTTTGTAAACCTTAAAGTGCTATTTAAATATGAGCTATTATCACATTCTAGTGGGCACCTCTGGCTTATAACCCAGGGCTATAGGGAGGCTATATCTGACCCCCAAGGTTTTAGGGTACTCTGAGGGGTTTGAGGCTTTCCTTTCTCCAATGCTGTCCACTCCAGTCCCTACCAAAGTGTTTCCCTCATTGTTGGGTTCCACTGATTGCTCTAGTTCCATTGAACAAATTAACATCAATAACCTTTAACAAATGGACATTTATTTTAAAGATGCAGCAAGAATAAAATATAAGTATTTATCCTAATACCTCAGGGGCAAACTGTCCCCTACATTATCTCCATCTCTTCAAAGAGTAGTTTAAGTCCAGATGCAGCATGAATACCCAGTGAGTCCTGATCTCAGCTGCTGGTGGTCTGGGTCCAGGTCACTGCCAGTGTCGCCTCTTGCTCTATTGCTACACTGGCTGCAAACCCTGACTTTAGAATGCTGGGAAAGCTAACAGCACACACTTAACTTTTCAAAACTCCTAAGAGTGGAGGTTCTAATCCCTTTACCGGGAACAGAAAAGATTCAGAGATCAAGGACCAGGGCCCATTTCACAGGGTCACCTCAGAGATGTGAAGACTCCAAGGTCTCTCCCTTTATAGCATTCACTGTTTCTCATCCGACTCTGTATTTGTGGGAGTCAGATCACCTGAGCACAATCAAACAGGATGAGGCAAAGAGAGTGAGTGGAAGCTGACTCAGGCCTTTTTAAGATGCCCCCAATTCTAGCTACATAGCCAATCCTCCTCACCATGGGGTTAGCAGACCTGAAATAATGGTAATTTTTAAAATAGCTAACGTTTATTAAGTGCCTAATATGTGCCGGGCATTTTATGATTATTATCTCACTCGATCCTCACAACAATCCTGCCCAGGTAGGTGCTATTATTATCCCCTGTTTTATAGATGAGGAAACTGAGGCACCTAGAGGTTAAGTGCCTCGTTTAGGGTCACAGACTAGTGTCTGAGGCTGCATTTGAATGTAGATCTCCCCGCCTCCGGGTCCAGGGCTCCGTCCTCTTCTCCATTTAGCTATTACATAATGAGAGATGACATCTGAGGCACCCCGAGTATTCGCCAGACTCCTGGCACAATATCTGTCTCATACTCCTACCGGGGGTATAAATTCTCTGAGGGCGGGCACTGATCTTTATTTATCCAGACCTCGTACTGGTCCTCCCAAGCCCCAGGGTGCCTAACATCCTACCATCTAAGATCACAATCTTCTGTTCTGCATTTTAAACCTTCCACAACCTGGCTCCAACCAAGCTTTCTCCGGCCTCTTTCTACATCACTCCCGTTCACACACTTTACCATTCTGTCAAACTAGCCTTCCAAAGGTTCTTCACTCCTGATCATCTCTTTGCCTTTGCACAATTTATTCCCCCTTCCTCCTCGCCTACATCTTGGAGAAAGTGAGGCGGGTGACTTTGCCCAGCCCTCCCTCACTTAAATCCAATTCACTCGCGTGTCAGGGCATCACCTCCCTGAAGTCCTCCCTGGTCCTCCTGGAGAACGTTCTTAGGACCAACATCTTTTGGAATTCCTTTCTTCCTACGTGGCCTTCCCTGAAACCCTCGCAGGCTAGCTCCTCCCCAGGGACAATGAATTACATCATATTCACTTCGTTAATACCGTTTTCTTCCAGACGGTATGTAAGCTCCTGGAGGGCAGGGGTTCTTTCATTTTTGCCTACCTACTGTGAGTAACTGTGCTCGCGACACTACGGAATACTGTGATTTCCTTGCCTTCCACTGATGCAGATGATAACCCCTTTATTACTAGTATAATATTTGGGAGATGAGTGAAGCACAGCGCAGCTCCAGAAAAGAGTGCGCAAAGTCGAGACAACCATGCCAAAGAACACCCAGGAGAGCGCGCGCCACTGCACGGTAGCCTTCCTTGCCTGCGCCGGCAGCACGAAGGAGGAACTGCGCGGTGCACAAGGCGCTAAAGAACGTCCTCCGGGCAGCTCTCCTGTGCCTCGCACTGCGCACGCGGCACTAAGAAGGAAGTGGGCTGTGCACGAGGAACGCCTAGGACGGATGGCGGGTGCAGCCCGGGACGCGGCGGTTACTAGCGCAGCCTACTAACCCCAATTCCAAAGAGGAGAGTCCTGCCCCGCCTTTCCACTGCTGGTTTAGAGAGGCGGGTCTGGTGCAGACCCATTTTGACCTCTTGTCAAATCCAGAGCTCCTCCCCCGTACGTCCAAAAGCACGCACAGAAATAAATACGCGATTGTCATCAAAATGCGCCCTTCCCTACTCGTCATTTTCTCCCGGACCAGTAGGTGTCACCCTGAACTACCCAGGGCCAGGTCTGTGTTAGCGTCCGAGGTTACCGGTGGATATGCGCTATGGCTGCTGACAGGGGAGCGGTCGGGAGCCCACCAAGAAGATCTGCCCCCAGCAGCAGTCATCAGAGACAGAGGTGCGTCTCTAGGAAGGAACGAAAGGGCGAAGAGAGGGAGGGAGTCCAAAGATTGGCAGGCCGCGGGGTGCTAGAGCGATGGCCGGGGAAAACTACAAATCCCAGCAGGCAAAGCGAAACGCGCCGCAGATCGTTCCGAGCAGGCGCGAAGCAGATCTGCTCGTGGGGCGTGCTGTGTGTAACGGGCGGCTCGCGGAGATCGTCTGCGATTCTTTTATCGAGAACTGGAACGCTGCCTGACTTGGGCCTGTGTGTCCTTTGGCCCAGGGTGCTTTTAGATCGTAGATCAAGAAAGTCATTAGGCCAGTCCCCTCATTTTACAGATAGGTAAACTGAGGATCAGAAAGCGGATGTGACTTATCCATGTTTAAAGAGTCAGTAACTGGGCCAAGAGTGAAAAAAGAGGCCTCCTGACCCCAAGCCCGGTGGTTTTCGCATTATGCATGTGCACTTTGTCACATTGAGGGTCTGCCTCCTGACCCTCAGTGAGACGCTGTTGTCATGATGTTTCATCACTTAGCCCTTTGGACCATGAATCAGAATCACCCGAGCCTCCTCTACTGATCCATCACTTTATCATCTGGGTGTAGGTGACTTTGTGATCTGCATGTCAATATTCTCTGAGTCATCATCCGCTTTTCCAGGGCCAAGCCTTCGATAAGCCACTGGCCGTGTTGTCAAATATCTTGGGTCATACTTTGACCAAGTCCTGAATGTGTTGAGTTCCGAGGTCCTCGGTATTTTCGTTGATTTAAAACCTGAAAGGGACCTCAGAGGCCGTGTAGCCCAACCCCCTCATTTTGCAGATGAGAAAACCGAGGTCCAGAGAGGTTAAGTGATTTGACAAGGGTCACACAGGTAGTCTCAGTGGAAGGACCTCACCTTGGGTCCTTTGAATCCAAAGTCAGCGCTTTAAAGGCTGAGCCGTCAATGTCAGTATTTAGGAATTTTGAGTGGGCTACTGATTCCCCACCAAAAAATAATAGATGATGTGAGAGGTAGTCAGGGTGTGATGGATAGAGGTTCAACCTTTGTTCAAGTGCTGTCTCTGACTAGGGCTTTGTGATCCTGGATAAGTCACTTAGTGTCCCCAGGCAATTCTAAGGTAGCAGCAGGTGCTAATCTGTATTGATAGAAGGAGTTTTCTTTCTAGCAGTTCCCTATACCAGCAATATCACAAGTCAACAACCAAAAATAAGTACTATAAATAGATAGATACCTACTCTTTGCCTGTCCCTGTTTCTGGAGAATCAAGCCACCATGTAAAGCCCAGGTCTGACTATGTCACACCTTTCCTTCTTCCTTCCTGCCCCCTTCCCACGCTCAAATAAACTCTTGTAGCTCCCTATCACCTCCAGGATTAAATATAAAATCCTCAATTTGTCATTAAGTGCCATTTATAACCTCCCCCCCTTTCCAATCTTTCTTCATGTTATACCTACCCCCACTCCTACCCCAACTCTGTGATCCAAGACTCTGGCATCCTTGCTATTCTTGGACCAAGATACTACATCTCCCAACTCTGGGCATTTTATTGGCTTTCCCCCCATGCCTGGAATGCTCTCCCTCCTTATTTCCACCTCCTGGCTTTTCTCAAGTGCCAGCTGAAATCCCACCTTCTACAAAAAGTCTTACCTACCTTAATTCCAGTCCCTTCTCTGTGTTGAGTATTTCCAATTTATCCTGAATATAACTTGTTTGTATCTAGTTTTTTGCAAGATTGTGAACTCCTTCAGGGCAGAGATTGTCTTTTGCCATTCTTTGTAGCCCCAGTGCTTAGCCCAGTGCCTGGTACATAGTAGGCACTTAATAAATGTTTATTTGCTAACCGACTACAGATTACTTTGCAAGCCTTTGAATTGCAGAATCGAATTTTTTTCTCACTTCAACAGGGATAAGATGCAGATTCCAGATGAAAAGAAAAGTACCTATTGTGACCTGCCTATTAAACAACAAAGAAGAAAACTTGTTCAGGCTGTGAAGGACAATCCATTTCTTATTGTGACTGGAAGGACAGGAAGTGGTAAAACTACCCAACTCCCTAAATATCTTTATGAAGCAGGTAAATGTACTCTGGAACTTGTGATACATTTGATGAATAATACTAACAGGGATTATAGTGACTTCCCACCACACTTCCCACATCTCTTCCAAACACTACCTCAGGGCCCCAGCTCCATCCTCACTCTCAGCAGATGACTTCTGGTCCTTTACTGAGAATTTAGGGGTCCGGTCACTGACAAGAACTCCCAATAATCATCTCCTTGATTCTTCTAATCCTCTTAGTAATCTCACCCATCCTCTTATCTTCTCTTGTCTTAGAGAAAGAGGTAACACACTCTTTCTAAAGCCAACCCCCATGATCACCTATACCAGTGATCTCAGCTCTTCCATGATTTTGCTTCATCATTTATTTCTTATGAAACTTCAATCTCTTCTACTTTATTATGTCTTTCGCCTCAACTGACAGATATGCTCAAGACTCCTCATCCTAAAAAAAACTCCTGATGTTATCATCCTGTCTCTTACCTCACTTTAACTGACAAATTCCTATGTGGAATAGTTGATTCTTACCACTTCTGTTTCTCTGCTACCTATTTACTCCCTTGCAAACTGGCTTCCATGTTAATAATTGGTTGATTGATGAACTTGCTGGCTACTTCTCTGTTTCTTTTGCTGGCTTTCCATTTTCTTTCTGCCCCTTAAACACAGTTGCTTTCTAAGGTTTTCTCTTATGTTCTCGTTTCTTCTCTTTCTGTACTCTCCCTTGAAGATATATTTCATTCATCTCTACAACTTCAGTAATCACCTGTATGCTAATGACCCCTAACCTTCATAGGGCTCCAATCCTGGTCCTATTTCCTCCTTCTCCTTGACCTAGCTCTGCAGCCTTCGACACTGTTGATCACTGTCTCCTCCTCGATGCTCTTTTCTCTCTAGCTTTTCAGGACACCACTCTCTCCTGGTTTTCCTTCTACCTGTGCACGTTCTCTGTCTCCTTTGATGGACACTCCACCAGATCATGCCCTCTAACTGTGGGTGTCCCTTGGGGTTTTGTCTTGGACTCTCTTCTCTTCTCCCTCTATACTTCTTCATTTGGTGATGTCATCAGCTCCGATGGATTTAATTGCCACCTCTATGCTGATGATTCTCAAATCTACCTTTCCTGCCCCAGTTTCTTTGCTGACTTCCAAACTCACATCTCCAGACTCACATATTTCAGACATCTTAAACTGGTTGTCCAGTAAACATCGTAAGCTCAATATGTCTTTGTCTTCCCCTAAACCCTCCCTAACTGCTACCTTTCCTATTACTGTAGAGGGCAGCACCACCCTCTCACAGCCTCGGAGTCATCCCGTATTCCTTATTATCTTTCACCTCCTATATCCCAGCTGTTGTCAAGCCCTGCTTGACTTCACCTCTGCAACATCTCTCCAATACTGCTCCTTCTCTTCCCTGACACTGCCACCACTGTAGTGCAAGCCCTCACCACCTCACACCTTGATTATTGTATAGTCTGCTGGTGGGTCTGCCAGCCACAGGTCTCTTCCTACTCCAGTCAGCCACTAAAATGATTTTCCCAAAATACATGTCTGACCTTATCACCCTCCTACTCATTCAACATCAGTGGTTTCCTATTGCCTCCAAGTACAAATACAAAATGCTCTATTTGGCATTCAAAGCCCTCCATAACTTAGCCCACTTCTACCTTTCCAGCATTCTTACACCTTACTCCCTAACATGTAGCCTTTGATCCAGTGGCCTCCTGGTTGTTCCACAAACAAGAGACTCCATTTCTTGGCTCTGGGCATTCTCTCTAGCTGGTCTCTCATGCCTGGAATGCTCTCTCCCTCTTCTGCTCTTGACTACTGACCTTTAAATCTTGACTGCTTGACTACCTTTCTTTAAGTCCCAACTAAAATCCTGCTTTCTACGGGAAGCCTTCCCCAGCACTTCTTAATTCTACTGCCTTCCCTCTGTTAATTATTTCCTGTTTCCTGTGTATATAGCTTGCTTTGTGTGTATTCATTTACATATTGTCTGCCCCATTAGATTGTAATCTTCTTGAGGGCAGGGCCTATCTTTTGCCTCCTTTTGTATCCCCAGTGCTCAGCACAATGCCTGCATTTAATAAATGTTTATTGATTGATGCTAGCTAATTCCTACATGTAATTATATATAATATAATATAGTTCCAGGGTCTTACCATACATGTCAAATTCAACATGCTTGAAACTGGATTCAGCTTCTCACCCCCAAATCTGTCTGAATTCTTAAATTCTCCATTCCTCTTAATGATTAATTAACAGTTATCTCAGTCTGGTATCTCAAGTCATTTTTGATTCTTCCTTCTTCCATACTTCATGTGACCAATCAGTTGCCAAATCCTACCATTTCTTTCACTCCTCTATCTCTCATATCTGGCTCTTGCTCTCCACTCCCCACTGTAGCCAGCCTAGTTCAGTACTTCTTGTCTTTTTGCCTAGGCCATTATAATAGCCTCTTAATTCCTCAACTCAAAAACCTACTGAATAAAGCATAAACTTGTGGTCCCAGGCTCTTCATAGCTGATTTCTACCCTCTCTGCCCAGCCTTATCACATACTACTCCTTTTGCTTATTCACCGTTTCCATTAAAACATACTACTCCCAACCGTTGTTCTCATCCCGTTGCCTTTGTTCATGCTGTGTCTCAAGTCTGGAATAGATTGCCCAAACCCTTTCTCTCCTTTCAAGGTCCAGCTCCTATGCATTTCCCAAGACCACCTTTTCCCCACTCCCACCACTATTTGAAAGTGATCTCTCTCCATGAACAGCACTTTACCTGGCCTCCTCCTTTGCACTTATTTCTTTACCTTGTATCAAAGCGATTTGTGTACTTGCCCATCCACTCATTAGGCTGTAAACCTCCTGAGACTTCTCAGCTCAATCTTTGTTTCCCCAGTGCTATTCACATAGTAGGCACTGAAATAATTGCATCTTGAATTAAAACCACCTAATTTTGTCCCCAACACAATTTTTGAATGCAAAATATGAGCATACTGTTTTTATTTAATGAGAGCCTAGAGCCATACAGATTGAACTTTGCTTACCTGCATGTTTTATACCACATGAGAGATAAGTACATTTTGCCATAGCTTAGAGTTACCTTTCTTCAAATCAAGAAGCGTATGTGCCAGGTACTATGCTAAATGCTAGAGATACAAAAACAAGCAAAAACATGGTCCCGGCTCTCAAAGTTCCCCCATTCTAATGGGAGAGACGACATATAGGTAACTATGTATATAAAAAATACATATGGAACAAACCTGGGAATTGTCAGAGGGAAGGTACTTGTGTATTGGGTAAGGTTGGGAATGGCTTCTTGCATAGGTAGGAATTTGAGCTGAGGCTTGAAGGAAGGCAGCAAAGCCAAGAGTCAGAGATGAGGAAGGAGGGCATTCTGAGATGAGGAACAACCAAGGAAAAGGTGAAGAGCAAGGAGACAGACTTTTGTGTTTGAGGAATGACAAGGCCAATGTTAATGGATCATAGGATATGTGGAGGGGAGTCATTTCTTGCTACTTTTAGTCACATAAATGGTTAAACTAATAAACTAATAAAATAAATAATAAAATAAATCTGAGATAGTTATTATTAGCAACAATAACCATTTTTTGGCCATAGAACAGGATTGTCTAGTATGGTCACTCCTGGACACGTGGTAAGCTGGTCACCCATCTATGAGGACTTTATACTGATGATAGGAAATCAGGAAATACTAGCCTCTATTTCATAGTGATCTTCTGTGTTGACATCTCCTGATTCCCCTTAATTCTAGTGTTGATTCTTAATTCTTCTGTTGATTATCTCCAGCTTATCCTGAGTGTAGCTTGTTTGTACATATCTATTTGCAAGTTGTCCTCCCCTATTAGACTTCAAGCCCCTTGAGAACAGAGACCATTCTTTATATTTTTTTTTGTAACCCCAGTGATTAGCATAGTGCCTGGCATGTAGTAGGTGCTTAATGTTTATTGACTGACATTCGTACAATTTGATTCCTTCTTTAGAGCATTCTCAGATACATAGACCTTGCTAGCATCAACACCACCATTATCTGATGCTTTTAGTGACATATATGAGGAAACTGATGACAGGGCTGATAAAGGGCAAGGTAGCTTTGTCATAATTACCAATTTAAGCATTTCTTTTATCTTAGAAAGCTTGCTTGACAACTTCATATCCCCAGGGTTTAGAAACTCTTGGCTTGCTCTCTAAACAATCTAAAATGGAAATTAAAAGATTCAAAGAAAAATTTAAAAGTGTCCACTTTCAGTAAAAGTATCCACATTCAGTAATCCGTATTGCCACCTTAAATGCATTTTTAAAATTCCAATATGTAACACTAAGTTGCAGCATCGTCCTTTAAAAACAGCACAGTTTTTCCTTTTACAAAAATTAGCAATTGTATGATTTTGGTTTTTTATCTTATTTTTGTTAGGGTTTTCAAAACATGGTACAATTGGTGTGACTCAGCCACGCAAAGTAGCTGCCATATCAGTTGCTCAAAGAGTTGCTGAAGAAATGAACTGCTCTTTGGGAAGCTTGGTTGGATACCAGGTTCGCTTCGATGATTGTAGCTCTCAGGTATGAATGCATCCGTGGTTCCCTATTATCTACCGAGTAAAGCTCAAACTCCTTAGCTACCATTCAAGACTCTCTACATCTGGCACAATGGAGGCCTTTGGTCTCTCCCTTTTCTTCTAAACCATGTTTCTCAGTATTTTTTTGTTATTCTCAATTATGTCCACCTTTACACGAAAGCCACCAAGTACTAAAGTATTAAAAGTGATTTAATTTAGACAGTCTTAGCAAGATATTCATAGATGTTCTGCACCTCCTTATCCTCTGCAACAAATATTGGTGCATAAGCAGCAAATATCATGGGAGTCTTTTTGCAGCTGCTTATCTAGAGTTCAACGTAAGGAGATAACCAAGCACACAAAGAAATGAGGTTTCTTATTGGTTTGGGATGCGCAAAAAACTAGCTCTGCTCTGCCAACTCTCAAAGAAACCTGTGAGCTGCCCTTTTATTTAGTGACAACTCACTTTTATCTTCTGATTTCATTTATATAAATTCCTTGAGGTCAAGGACTGTTATTTTCCTTATGTCTGGCATGCCTGGCACATTGTAGGAGCTTAAGAAATGCTGGTGGATTGATAGTGAGAATGTCAAGACTTATATAATTCCTTTTTTTTTTTTAAAGAAATCCCAGGTAACAATTCTTGTTTTTGCTCTCTGAATTCTCCAGTCTAAAATTTGTAGCTATAAGATTCCTTGAGGTAGAGGTTGTGCTTGTATTCTTAAAGCCAAATAAGTGAGCTTTTTCATATTTCTTTTTCCTCTCTTGACTGGAAAGACAACAGTTATGTTAACAAAGTCACATCAGCTGATTCCACTTTTATGCAAGGCAGGTAATGAAGAGTCTAAAGTGGTTTTCTCTTTAGTGTTTAGACCTGGGATTAGTTGTAACAGCCCATGGGGTGTTGAGATTTCTCTTAATTTTATTTGAGATAGCTAGATAGCACATGATTATACGTGTGAGAGATATATGTAAAAGGACTTCTCACCCTGATAGCTACAGGGAGTTTTCCTCCTGTTATAGCTTCTAGAGATTTCCTTCTCTCTTCTCCTTTTCCTCACTGTAGATCCCACTGCTGCCTGGCATCTCACCCAGGCTAAACTCTGACTTTTTACTTTGTTTCACTGCTACTGCTACTCCCTATGGAGTTGGAGTTATGTGACAGGAGAGTGGGGGAGGGGGTAAATAAATTCCTCACTGCTTCTCTGTGACACCCCAAACTCCCTTCATCCTTCTAACTGTCATTCTGCCTCCTCCTCCCTAAAACTGTGCCTGGTTCCTTAGTCATTTTCAACACCATCCCAGGTCTCCGTGTCTTTTACTACTCCCTCTAGTACCTCACCTCCTGAATCCTTGAAAATCCTACTTTTTTTCTTGATAGTCACTGATCTTATTATAATCCTATATTACTCTGTTTTGAAATTGGGTTTTTTTAAATTCTCAGATTTATTATTTATTTTTTTTGGGAGGGGGGAAGGCAAGGCAGTTGGGGTTAAGTGACTTGCCCAAGGTTACACAGCTAGTGAGTATGTCAAGTATCTGAGGCCGGATTTGAACTCAGGTCCTTCTGACTCCAGGGCCAGTGCTCTATTATTATTTATTTTTAACATTTTTTTAAAATCGCAAATTCTCTCCCTCCAGGCCCTCTCCCACCCATTGAGAAGGCAAGCAGTATGATATCAATTATACATGTGAAATTATGCAAAATATATTTCCATATTAGCCATGTTGCAAAAAAAAAAGCAAAAAAAAATAAAGAAAATTATACTTCCTCAAAAATTTGTGGAACTGAGTGTTGTAAACTAAAAATAAAAAAGAAATTAAGAAAAAAAGAAAATTATACTTCATTTTGCCCCCCGAGTTTATCAGTTCTCTCTCTGGAGGTGGGTAGCATTTTTCATCATGAGTCCTTCAGAATTGTCTTGGATCATTGTGTTGATTAGAGCTGTTAAGTCTTTCACAGCTGATCATCGTTACAATATTGTTACTGAGTACAGTATTCTGGTTCTGCTCATTTCACTTTGCTTCTGTTCATATAGGTCTTCCCAGGTTTTTTCTGAATCTATCCCTTTCATCATTTCTTATAGCACAGTAGTATTCCATCACAATCATATACCACAACTTATTCAGCCATTTCCCAGTTGACAAGCATCCCCTCAATTTCCAATTCTTTGCCACCACAAAAAGATCTCATTTTGAAATTGTTTTGACCGATTAACTTTAATTTCATTTCTGTGGCAGCAACTATTGGAATGAAAAATTTGGAGGTGCTAGAAGTATTGTTTAATGTTCATTTAAAATGTCTGTGGCACTATAACTTGCCGTATTATGCTGTTTAACCCTCAGGATACAGCAATCAAATACATGACTGATGGGTGTTTACTAAGACATATGATGGTTGACCCAGACCTTACCAAATTCAGTGTCATCATTTTGGACGAAGCCCATGAAAGAACTCTAACAACAGTAGGTATTATTATTAGGTATCTTATTACCAAATACCATGAGATTTGTGTTTAGTTTTGAGGAAATGATATGTTTTTCTTCATTGACTTTTTATCCTTATATGAATTATTTCCTAATATTTATAGAATTCAGTGTCCTTCTTTGGATTATTCATTCTCTCTGTTTTTACTGGTTACTGGTAGGAATATGTTTGAAGTAAATTGTCTTTTTAGGTACATACATATGTTTCATTTAATGGTAACTTTTCTCTTAGGACATCTTATTTGGCTTGCTGAAGAAATTGTTTCAGGAGAAGTCTCCTAACAGGAAGGAACATCTGAAGGTGGTGGTGATGTCGGCTACAATAGAGTTGGTTGGACTGTCAGCCTTCTTTGGAAATTGCCCAGTAGTTGACATTCCTGGAAAGATTTTTCCAGTCAAAGAGATATTCTGCAACTTGATTGGTCCAAAAGACAAAGAAAACTCTTCATATGTTAATGCGGTACTACTGAGAATACTTATTTCTGTTTTGAAACCACATTTCTGGTTAGTTGAGTAACCTAGGTGTTCAGCTGCACCCTTTGCTACTTTTGTGGAGATTCCTCATTTTGATGATACTTTTCAAGTGTCATCTCATTTTCTGTAGCTCATATCTCATTTATTCATTAATTCAACAAGTCTTTATTAAGGACCTGCTACATACCAGGCTCTGTGCTATATGCTGGCAATACAAAGACAAAACCAAAATATTACTGAGTCTTAGGAAGCTTATATTCTGCTGAGGGTAAACAACATGAACACAGATAAATAAATACAAAATATATCCAAATAAATACAAAGTCCTTTCTTGAGGTAAGGTAAGGACTAGAATAGGCCTGATTGGGAGGTGGAAGCTGACCTGAGTTTAGAAGGAAACTAGAGATTCTAAGAGTCAGAGGTGAGGAAGAGATATATTCCAATCATGAATAGCCCATGCAAAGGCACAGAGATAGGCATTTAAATGTTGTATATGGGCTACAGGGAATTGGTATGAAGGAGGGTAATGAATGATAAGCCTGGGCAGGCAGAATTGTCAAGGACTTTAAATGCCAAACAGGAGTTTGTGCTTTAACCTGGAGACAGTGGGGAACCCTGGGTGTTTCTTAAGCAGAGGAGTGACATGGTCACACATGGGCTTTAGGAAAACCAGCTGGGCATTTTGTTACCAGATACCATTTTTCTACTAGAAAAGCCCACAGGAGAAGTGGTTTTTTTTTTCTATTTTTTTCCTCCCTCTGTGGCTTCCTCCCACTTGCCTAATAGTACTTCACAGTAGGCATTCAATAAGTGTTTATTGAATAAGACCAGAGTTACCATAGATCAGGGGTACAGCCTTTTGCCTGAGTACAAGTTTTACAGAACAGATCCTTTTACTAAGGGGATTTGTTCTGTGAAGTTTAGATTCAGTCGAAGGGCCACACTTAAGGACCTAGAGGGCCACATGTGGCCTCAAGGCCACAGGTTCCCCACCCCTGCCATAGATCTAGATTTTCTTGTTAAGGAGGCAATGCATTAATGGAATTTTTCCACAAGGGCAAGCTAAATCCGAACTAATGAGGAAAAACGGATGAGAACAGTCTAATATAGCCTTCTATGTCAGGTCCCTTCACAGATAAAGTATTGTAAATGGGATGGCTTTACCTGGGATAAGTTTGATTTTTTTGTGGAGCAAAGGGATAATCTCTGATTGGCCTAGTTTGATGGGACTTCTCCTTCTTGTTTCTTTAGGTTGTAAAAGTGACTATAGAAATCCATTTGAATGAATCAGCTGGAGACATCTTGGTGTTTCTGACTGGTAAGGATTCCCCTTCACGTTCTCATTTCTCACTGCATGTAAGAGCAGTAGTGAGGTATATAGTGAGTCAGGAGATCTGGGGAGCTTTGCCATAGCCCTTGTCAGATGAGCTAAACTTAGTCTTTGCATGCCTGTATGTAAAGACTCAGTACAAACAACACTGCCACCTCTATGTATGGCAAGAGAATACGAAAATAACGTTAAGTACTTACTTTGAACTTCTACTGAAGGACACTATATAAGTGTACAGGGGTGGTGGAGCTATGATCAGTCTCTTTGTTCTGTCTTGTCCTAATCATTTGACACACTGAATTATCGTAGGCAGGCCTGAATGGCCATGGCATCCCAGAGCTCTCTCTCACCAGCAACTTTCTTCTTGCGGTGGTGGGGAGGTTACCTATTGTGACTCCTGGATGTGATGTGACAAATGTGTGGCTCATAGAATCACTTATGGCAGCTCTTTGGAGTTTAAAATTAGAACAGTTAAATTCCAAACTGGGGTGACTCTGGAGCATCCTATTAACAGGAATGAGTCATCTTATTGTCTCACCTCCTACTCCTGCCTTGTCGTAATGTCAGAAATGAGGCAAGCTAAGGATCTCTTCTTCTTAGGGAGCCTCCAACAGCCTGAGAGAGGCAGTTGCTCTTAGACTGACTTCTCTGTGCATTCAGTTCAATTCAGCAATCATTTATTAGATGCCTATGAAGCCTCATCCTGTTATAAATTGGCCCTTTTATCATCCTATTACCTTTCTCCAAGTAACAATAAATTATAATGTATGGGGCGAGTTGCGAGGGGGAGTGGGAGGAATAGTAACAGTAATGCAAAACAAAACAAAAGAATGTCAGTGAAACATTTAAAAATATGCAGAAGAAACAGACAGAGATTCAGAAGGGATCACAGACAAGCAGGGCAGAGTGGGTACTATTGTGTTTAAAATTATGATATACAGGGTGTCCCTAAAGTCTGGACACATAGGCAGAGATGCATACTTTGAAATATTTGGAATATTAACAGACCTTAGACCTCTTGACTTCTTTTTCTGGGGTATGCTAAAGGAGAAGGTGTACTCAATGAAAATCATAGATGCAACACACTTGATTGGATGCATAAAGAGTGAATGTGCTAAAATTGACGGCAATGTGGAGTTATTGCATCAAGTTCACTTGAATCTTGCAAAGCACATCAACTTTTGCATCACAAATGATGGAAATCATATTAAGGATGTTATTTGTTAATATTCTAATTAAATAAAATATTGTTGAAAATTTCATTCATTTCATTTCTTGAAAATATGCATTTTAGCCTATGTGTCGAGACTTTAGGAACACCCGTACTTTTTTAAAAAGCAGCATTTAAAAGAGATTCACACTTACACCTCAGTCTTAAAAGAGGGTCACATTTCATAATCACTCATTTACACTTACTTACACTTACTCATTCCTCACTCTTAAAAAAGGGTCACTTTTCATAATCTGTCCTCTTTTTCTGGTCTGCGTATGTGGAAATGTTTGTGTTTGTCAAGTTTGTAATAAAAAATAGGAGAAAAAACCCCAACACAGTCTGAGGGGGAAAAATTCAAAAGGTTTAGAGTTATGAACTTAATTTTTTATTTTTAATCCTTTGGAAACTTATTTCCTTTCACTTGAATTTTTAAAATTATGATTAATTACACATTCAAAGCAGTGAAGCAGTATAAGGCAGTGACACTCTAGTTTCATTTTTATCTTAATAATGCCACTTTACATCAGTTCATCACTTTATAGTGTTTGTGGTACTCTCACATTCTGTCACTGGATCCCCACAGGAACATTGTGAAATAGGCAAGGCAGGTATTATCATCTTCATTTTACTGATTAAAAAAATAAAGTTCATTGCATTTTAGGGGCTTATCTAACTTAAGCTAGTTATAGGTGTAGGTATAGCCAGGATTAAAACTCAGGTCTTCTCACCACTGGTCCACTAAGTATTCTTTCATAGTCCCTTGCTGCCTCTCCTCTCTCTTATGAGGATCTTTATTAACTTATTTTAGTAATTTTTAACTGTAAATTTAACAGTCTCAACCAAAACAAAATAAAGATGAAAGCCACAGTCTATATTTTTAAAGAATAATTTTTAAATTTTTTGTTAATATCTTTTGGGGATTTTTTTATTGTTAAATCGTTTTTCAGTTGTATCCAACACTCTGTGACCCCACTTGGGGTTGTCATTTTCTTCTCCAGCTCATTTTATAGATGAGGTACTGAGGCAAACAGGGTTAAGTGACTTGCCTAGGGTCACACAGCTAGTAAGTATCTGAGGCCAGAATTTTACGTCAGGAAGATGCGTCTATCCACGGCACCACCTAGCTGCCCCTGTCTTTTTATTTTCCATCAGCTTAATTTCTGAATAATATCCCCTCCCCATCTCTTCCTCAAAGTATGACAAAGAATAATAAACAAAGGGGGAAAAAGCATTTCAGCAAATTTAATCAGCACATCAACTCAGTCTGACAGGATCTGCAACATTATGCACCTGTCCCTCTACAGAGAAGGGAGATCTGTTTCTTTACTTCTTTCCTGGGACACACTTGATCCTTATAACTATACACTGCACTGTTTCACTTAAAAATAATACGTTTTCACAAAGCGATAGTTTATTTATTGTGTCCCCTTCTCACCTTAGCTGGATGCTTTTATAAAGTTTTGTTGTTGTTATACAGTCTGAATTTGAAAGAACCACAAAAATAATTGCTAACACTTTAAAGTTTGCTAAGCACTTTACAAGTATTACCTCCTTAGATCCTCCCAATAACTCTGGGTGTCAGGTGCCATTATTATCCTCATTTCACAGAAGACAAAACTGAGGCAAACTGAGGTTAAGTGACTTACCTAGCCAGGATCTCAGAACTGGTAAGCGTCTGAGGCCAGATTTGCACCGAGGTCTTCCTGACCCCAGGCCCAGTGCTCTGTCCATGGTGCCACCAGCTACAAAGAATCTGTAACTTTGTCAGAATAGGCAGCTCAGAGGAGTTGGCAGAGGCACCAAGAGTTTGAGGGATACACAGCCAGTAATTGTTCAAGGCAGAATCTGAAGCTTCTTGACACTGAGCTGAGTCCTTCCTCCTCTTTTCTACTCTTCCTGTATAGTCTGTGGACAGAGGCATGATAAGAACCAGGCTTGGGATTTCAACAGTGTAGGGTGCTCCCATGGAGGGAGTCCCTCTGCCGCCGATGAAGGCCAGCCTGTTCTGCACCACTTAGATGGCAAGAGAGGTGCCAGGGCCACACCACCAGTGTGTGACCTATCAGAGGTAGAGCTTGAACCCTGGTCTTCTGACTCTAAAGCCACCCATATCTACTTTGTAACACCACCCAAATATGTCATATATAGTACATTTAACACATATAATGACTGCGCTTTGATTCCCTTCGTATAGTCTTTCCATATTCACATTCAAATGAGTATTTAAAATTGACACTTTCTCAAGCTATTTCTAATCCACTTATAATTATATCCTGAAATTAGTTTTGCTCTTCAGGTGCTTATATGAATTTTTTTCTACCCATTTTAGGCCAGTCAGAAATTGAGAGAACTTGTGAATTACTTTTCCAGAAGGCAGAGTCTATTGATTACCAATATGATGTTCAAGACCACTCCATAGATGGTTTGCTGATATTGCCATTATATGGAGCAATGCCAACAGGTATTAATTTAAAACATGGTTTTTATCATAAAAGAATTTTGTCTGAAGTGATTTTTTTTTGCACTTGAGAGCCAGACAGAAGCTCTTTTACATTTATTTGATGGGAACAGAAGATATCTGTGATTAATTTTCCAGAAGCATTGGAAATCAGTTTTATTTACCTCTTATCCATGCCACATTGAGTTGTATCCTCAGTCATCACCAGAACAAAAGCCAGAGTGGGCTCCATGTGGAAGGAAAGCTATCATGTGGTGACGGTCACACCTTTGAGGCTGCGTGGAGTTTGGTTACAGGTGCTAAACATCCAGAGATGTCGCATTTCCGGTTATATCTGAGACCAGACTCAATGCATGGGTTCCTTTAGTCGGCTAAATGTATTTTTTTTTAACTGGACCTATTCCTTTATATGGAATTCCTGGGATAATTCTAGATTATTTGGTTGTGTTGGGGAAGTGTTGATGCATGTGGCCAGGGTTTAGGGATGTCGTTGCTTTATGTAGTTTTTGTAGCATCTGGCCTACGAAACCTACTTAGGACCTCAAGATTTTAGAGTTGGCAGAAACCTTCCAGACCGTCTAGTTCAGCCTCCTCCTTTGACAGAGGATGCAACTTGGGTCCAGGGAAATTAAGTGATTGGCCTAAGGTCACACAGCTTATAAATGACAGAAGTTGCTCTTTGAACCCAAGGCTCCTGACTCCCAGTCCAGTGGAGCCATTTTACCTTTGAATTTAACCAGGGTCATTTAAAATAGTTGACTTTAGATTTGATATACTCTCTCAGTTTATTTGAATTAAGTTATTGTTATCAAAACACTCCAAATTTAAAATGATATTCTGATGCCAGATGGCTAGACCAAATGCTGCTTCATGATCTTACAAGTAGCTCTCTGTCCTTCATCTTCTGAGCACTAGGAGCCCACATCTCTCTTTTTCAGTTTTTTGTCAACAGAATCTGGGGGCGTCTGTTTAGATGACCCCTTGTTTTCTACATACTGGACTCCTGGCTGCATTACATGTGTTTGCCTTATAGTTGACAATTGGAAATGAAGCTATTTAAGGCTCATTGGTGCTTTACTAGAGTCAGGTTCCATCAGGAGGAATAAATGGGGATTTATAGAAGAATTATATGAGCCAGTCAACATTGAAGGAAACAGACTCTTTTATTTGGCGTGTTAAAGAGAAGCCCACGTGGCTTCACTAGAGGTACCCCTGGGATGAAACCTAAGGACAACAAAGGAAGGGAATTAGAGCAATCCCCTGACCCTTTCCCCCAGGTCACTGGGGCCAGGATGGCCCATCAGCTTTTTCATGCAGGGGCTAGGACCAAAACTTCCAAAGTAGGACTGGAAATGGATAGGGAAGGGATGCAATTAGGAGGTGACACATAGGAGGAAGGAACGTGCCTAGGGAAGAAGAGCCTGTGGGACAGAGAAAGACTAGGCTAGGAAAAAACAAAAATAAAACGTTTTCTATGAGACTATCACAACCAGCAACAAGGAATTTCCTTACCTACCTCCCTATTAATTCATACAGGTCTTTCCATATTTCTCTGAAGCTTTCATATTCTTCATTGCTTATGGCACAAGAAAATTCCACTGTATTCATATGCCATAGTTTGTTCAGCTATCCTTATTCAAAAAGGTCCTTTCCATTTGTCTCTGGTCTCCTTTGGATAGAAACTAATGTTGCTGAATCCAGGGGTATAGACAGATTAGTGACTTTTGAGATGTAATTCCAAATTCCTTAGCACAATGATTGAACCATTTCACTGCTCCCTCAATAGCACACCCATGCGTCTGGCCTCTCACACCCCTCCAGTAATTGGTTTTTTTTCCTTTTCATTGTCATCTTCACCAACAAATGGGTGTGAGGTAGAATCTCAGAACTGTTTTGATTTGCATTTCTTTTATTAGTATTAATTTTGGATATTTTTATGTGGTCGTTGACTGCTTGTATTCTTCATTTAAGACTTGCTCGTTTATATCTTTTGACCACTTATTTATTGAGGGAATGGCTCTTCTTTTACAATGTTTCTTGCACCTCTCCTTTTCCATTCCCATTTCTATCATCTTAGTTGTCTTTATCATCTCACCCTTAAAACACTACAGTATCCCCTTACTTTTCCTCCTGCTTCTCTCCTCTCATCTTCTTCCAATCCATTTTATTTTTTAAATTATTTTTATCTTGATTCTGAACTTAAGAAACACCAAATAGAGTGGGCATTATACATTATCAAACAAAACAAATCCCCATGTTGGCAGTATCTGAAAAGATATGTATATTTTTCTTCTTAAATCTATCACTTCTCTCTCAAGAGGTGATGGGCTCTAGCACACTTCATCATCAGTCTTCTCAAACTGTGGTTAGTTATTGCATTGATCAGAATTCTCAAGTCTTTCAAAGTTGCACGTGTGTGTTTTAGGGAAATACAAAATTTCTTATTACTTTTATTAACTGTAGGTTAGCAAAAGTCTTTTCTCATATTCTTAAAAAATTTTGTAGTTTAAAAAAAACTTCTTAGATTACCTTTTCCTTTTCCCCCTCATCTTTTTCCTCTTTTCTTTATCTCACATGTGTTTTTTAAAATATTTAGTAGACTAGCCAATAATCTGTAGGTTCTCACATTTAGCTAGCAGTTTATTTTTATTTGAGAAGTATAGTTTTATTTTTTTTAATCGTATAGACTTTATTTTTGTTAAGAACAGCTTTTTGAAAATAAAACATCTGCCCTTGCTTTGCAATCTTCTAAATTTGTATACATATATACAGTCATTTGTGGTACCATTTGTTTTAAATATTTGTCTTTTTTACTTGGGTCTTGGTTGCTGTTCAATAACTTCTTTAAATGGAGAAGATTTTGAACAGTCTTTTTGTATGCCTGTTTCTTAAATATCCAGCCCTTTCCTTGATATACTAGATAGACATTTCATCTCTTAACTTGGCATATATCACAGTATAGTTTCTCCATTTGTCTTCTTTTTCCTTGAAAAGTTTGTGGTCCTAATCAATGTCCTTTGGTGTTTAATTTCTTTCTCCTTGCAGCATTTTTCCCCTTGTTATTGTAGTATTGGAGTTTAACTGTAAATTGAGTAAGAGAGTTGAATCTTGGGGTTTTTTTTCTTGTTAAAGTCCTTTAAATGCTCAATTCTGGAAAGTTTTCTTAAGTAATTTCTCATAATAAGAAGGATGAGATTAAGAAAAAGCCGTTAAATTTGGCATTTAAAAGGAAAGCAGTTTCATTTGAATGATAAGGTCAGAAGCCAGACTGCAGAGGTAGGAAAAGAATAAGTTTAACCTCAGAAAAGGAAGAAAGATGTAAGATCTTTCCTACATCTTTTGGCTAGCACTTTTGTTTGGAGTGGTAGGCCCTGTTTGGCCTTGTCCTGTGTTCTTGAGATGACCTCCACCTCCTGGAGTTGGGCCCTACCCCACCCCACCTTTAAGGTTCAAAACACTTGGAACAGGTGCAGTAGCCCCTGGGCACCTGAGCAGTTCTACAGTTAACCCTTCCATATCCCTGGGGTGAGGGGCGTGGCACTCCTCATTCTGGAAGATCCCTATAAAATATTTTGGCTCTCCCTTTGTACCAAAGAAGGTATCTGAATTTTTTCTTTTTCTTTTATGGGGTGTTTACACCCCATATTGTAAAATTTGGGTTAAGTATTTGGTCATAAGGCCCTGTGTCGTCTGCCTTCGCGTGTCTCTGCAGCTTCCACAAAACTCCCCCAAAATTTACATTTAATTTCTTAGCCAGTCTGTGATATATTGAAACCACGTTGGGGAAAGTCTTCATGTGGAAGGGATAACTGTAATCTTAGCATACTAGCTTCCCCTGCTGCTGCTGCTCATGCTCCTGGTCTCCTCTTAGGAGCCCCATCTAGGTTTCTGCCTATCCTAGGGCTTTCTCAGGGAAGCCGTCCCTCTTGCTGCCTAGAGGCAGACACACAGTTTTGCCCCATAGTGTTCCTTTGCCCAGTCTCTGGTTGCCCTGAGAGGCCCCTGGCTCATTTGCCTGCTATTCAGTCACTTATGGAACCAGAACTTATTTAAAATTTTCATCTTTTTGATTTGGGGCTTCACTGCTCTTCAGAGACTAATTTGAAATGTATATGTCTCTTCTTTTGCCTGCTTCTTAAATACACATACCTTACTTTGATACCACACACTAAACTTGCTGGCTGGCCTCCTTTTCGTATTGCCCAGGAGCTTCTGACTGACTTTTTGTGCAGTTCTGTGGTGGAAGAAGTTATTCAATGAAGTTTCTCGTTGCATTTCTTCATCATTACTTGGTGTGGTTTTTCTGGAGTAGGCATTGTGTGGGACAGCGACTTTTACCCAAAATTAAACTCAGAGGCTTCTGAAGATAGAAAGTAGAAAGGAATTTTATTACGATCTCGCAAGAAAGGGCGACTCACACCAAGAGTTCTCTCAGTGTCAGAGCATGCTAAACACAGATGATACAGATTTTTTTATAGGCTCTCCCTCCAACCCCTTCCTCTTGGCTCAAGTCGCAAGCCTTGAGGATACAATCTAGAACATGATAAATCTACCCCAGTGACAGCAATAAAGAACAAGCAGATGTGGTTATCTTTGACAAACAGATGACAAGTCTAACCTTCCCACCATTCTTATATCTGTGACAGATGACTAGTCTAACCTTCCCAGTCTAGCCTTCCAGCCATTTTTAGCATCTGGCCTTCTGGCCATATTTGCATCTATTCTTCTCTCTCACCCTTAGGTAAATGTGCAGATGTAAGCATCCATTGTCCCTGTTTTCATTCCCAGAGGATCCCATGGTCACTAACTTGTCTTCCCATGGTCACTGACTTGTCTTACAGAAAAGCTGAGATTTAGATTTTATGAAAGGTCTTCACTATCCCACTCAACATGAAGGAGTTTTAGGGAACCTGCTTCTGGTCAGGCGTACTACTCACCTTGCATACTACTCCAGTCTCCCCTTTGGGTCCAAAAGGTCTTCCTTACCTTCACATAGTACAATCTCTGCTTTCTTCAAAGCTCAACTCAAACACCAGCTCCTGTCTGAGACCTTTCCTGATCCTCAGATCAGAGTGCCACCCTAATCTCCCCAAATGACCTAGTATTTATCACGTTCCTGTTTTGTGTGTACTTGGTATGTACATGTGGACTCCCTTAATCAAGTGTAAACTCTTTGAGGGAAGAGGCTGTTTCTTTCTTTTTCTTTGTACCTGTGGAGCCTAGCACAGAGCCTAGCAAAGAGTACATGCTCAATAAATGCTTGTTGATTGATCAGATGACCTAGGAATACATGTCACACAAGACCTCTAGAATTAGGACATCAGTGTTAAAAGCAGGATGCTTCCACTGGCTGTGCCCTTCTGCCCCACAATAATCTTCGCCCTAGCTCTCTGTGCTCTCTATCTTCCTCTGTACACACTTTCCAAAATCCTCCTCTGTTATTAACCCTTCCCTTTCACATTCCTTCTATCTTATGGTACTCACTGCAACCTAGCTTTCTCCTAAAGATGACACCTATCTCTTGGAACCCTCTCCAAGATGAGCTTCTACTTGTGTCATACTCACTGAAAAACAGCACCAGGAGGAGGCATGGAATGCTCCTTGCTCTCCACTGTCATTTTCAGACCCTCTTCCCACCATTATGACACAGCAGCCACCACTAATTTAAAGTTTGCCACATTCTATCCAGATCCTTATTCCAATCATCTGTGGACCTCCAGGTCTCTCCTTCCCAATAAGTTCAATACCTACCTCATAGTCTTCTTCTGTGCCCCACACCTCCCCATCCCAACCCCCCCAAACAACTTGGCATCTAAGATCCTTAACATCTTCAACTCCCATGACCTTTGTCATCATTTTTTCTCCACCACATACCCATATGCAGGTATTGATCATACCTTGGAGCCTATCTCCAGCTAAATAACTCCAACACAACTGAATTTGTCTCAGGTGCTAGAATTCCTAGTTACAGCTCCAGAATTCAGTCATTCTCCAGTTGTTGGATATGGAAGTTGTTTCCAAGTTTTTGTTCTTACAAATAGAGCAGCTCTGAATATTTTTATGGAGATGAATCTTTTTCCTGTTGACACTTTGTTTCTTTGGGATTTTATCAAATGAATATTGTATTTATTAAGTACCAATGTGACAAGCGCTATATTAGATTTGATTAGATTAGAATTGAAACAATCCGCGCTCTCAAGGAATGTACATTCTAATGGGGAAGATTTTAGGATAATTCTTTAAACAAATCTCTTCTGGTTTCTCCTTTTTAAAAAAAAAAAAAGCATAACCAAGGAGTATGATGATTATGCACCACCACAAGGAGATAGCCAGAAACCTGACTTGTGAAACATGTCAGAGCAGTTTTGAAGCGTTTTAGGTGGTTCTAATGGCATTAATGGGGAATGAAGGAGAGAATCACAACAGTTTTGTTCACAATTAGTGGAGTTTGAAAAGGCAGCCAGTCAACAAGGATTTATTAAGCACTTAGTATGAATGAAATAGATTAAAAATAGACTACACTATTTAAAATAAAAAATAAACCAGAAACAAGCATTTTTACTTTGTGCAGATTGTTAGCTAACCTGTGAGATGTATTTACTGTTATAATTGAGAGAAAGACCTTCACTTTATTTTTCTTTCCATTTCAGTTTTAGGATTACTTTTAGTTCAAAAAATTGAATGATTATGTGCTTAACAGAACAAACAAATAAACAAGCATATGTTTACAGCCTCATACTTTCTGCATGAATTTCATCATGTCAAATATCAATAACAGTTTATTAATGACTATGTCCTTTTTCATTCTCTTTTTTGTTTCTTTACCTCTGTATTTGTTGATACCTTTTTCTTTGTATGTTATCATAATATGTGTTCTCTTTTTCTGATTCTACTATTTGACTTTCATGTTACTTAAAAAATTTCTTTATTTTTTCACTGTATCACTTATAGTAGTCCATTGTGTTGATAATAAAAATAAACTCATTTGTATAGCATTTTACGGTTGCTTTGCTTCATAGTTAACCATGTGAAGTAACTAGGACAAGTTATGGTACTGGGCTTCCACAGTTTAGGGGAATTTGCACCTCCACAGAGTTTTCACTTTAATGCAGAGAAAAGCTTTTTAGCAGATACTTAAGCTAACTGCATAGCAGCATAATCACAGAATGGACTGCCGTTTGTGGTAGGGAGTTCTCTGTTATTGAAAATAGTTAAGCAGAAGTTGGCTGGCTTATCATTTGTCAAGAATTTCTGTATTGGGATGGAGACTGGATTAGTGGTCATACTACCTATGTGACCCTGGGCAATTAACTTGAAAACCTCAATGGACTTCAGCTTCCTCATCTAGAAAATGACCAGGTTGGACTGAATGATCTATAAGGTGCCTGACAGCTATAAATCTATGATCCTATGATTCCTCATGTCCCCTCCAAGCCTAAAATGATATAGCTAATGGAAAAAAGGTTTAAAAATCTATTTTTATCCTTTCGGCTTTAAAAAAAAATTAACTCTTTCAGAGAAATTTTTTAAAAGTTGTCTTTGAATCTTTTTTAAAGGCTCTCTGCAGTTAATATCTTTTTATAAATTTGCTTTCTAAAACTTTCTGGATTTCAACATACATTTTAGAGTGTTATAATAATTCTTCACTCCAGAATTCAACAATAAAGTGTATCTTGGAGAATGTTTTTTTTCTATTATGCTTTGAATTGAAATTCATTAATAAGCTTAAGACAGTTATACCTATGTAATTATTTTCTAGTACAGAATATCTGTGTGTAGAGCTTAAATTTAATTTGAATGCATATATTCACCTGTATGAATGTTAGACTACATACCATATTTGTGTGTATATATACACATACACACACACACACATTTAGAATGTAAACTCCTGCTAGGAGCCAAGATAGCAGCTGGAAAGCAGGGACTTGCTTAAGCTCCATGCCCAGGTCCCTCCAAACACCTATAAAAAATGTCTCTAGAGCTGCAGAACCCACGAAATAGCAAAGGGAAGCAGGGCTCCAGTCCAGGATGGTCACTGGGAAGGGTGTATCGCATGGAGCTGGGAGCAGAGCAGAGCCCAGCGTGGGCCGTGCCAGGACCAACCAGACTGGGAGCTGGGTGGAACAGGCTGTAGCACCCTGAATCAGTGAGCTGTGGCAGTTACCAGACTTTTCAACCCACAAACGCCAAAGATAACAGAAAAGGCTAGTGGGAAAAGCTGCTGGGACAGAGTGAAAAGAATTCACTGTCAGCAGCTCTGAGGCTGCTTCCAGAGCTACAGCTGCAATTGCTTCCAGCCCCAGGCCCACCTGGTGGGAGGAATTAAGTGGCGGATCAGAGCAGGAGGGCAGGCTTTGCCCTGCCTGGATCTGGTCTGCAATCCTGGTTGGTGGTTCTTGGGGGAGAAGGAGCACTGGTGTGGCAGAGCTTGCTGTGTAGAAGTAGCTCTGAAAATAGCAGCACAGCCCCTCAAGCTTGGGACAAAGTACTCTCTACTCTACAAGCAGTCATACCCCAACCAAAAGCTCAAGGGTCTAGTAGTTGGCTAGGAACATGAACAGGTGGCAAAAAAGCTCTCAGATTCAGACTCAGACTTTGTAATCTTTTTTTGGTGACAAGACCAAAACATACAGCCAGAAGAAGTCAACAAAGTGAAAGAGCCTACATCAAAAGCCTCCAAGAAAAATATGAGTTGGTCTCAGCCCATGAAAGAACTTAAAAAGGATTTGGAAAAGCAAGTAAAAGAAGTAGAGGAAAAATTGGGAAGAGAAATGAAAGCAATGTGAGAAAACCATGCAAAACAAGTCAATGACTTGCTAAAGGAGACCCAAAAATATATTGAAGAAAATAACACATTAAAAAATAGACTAACTCAAATGGCAAAAGAGCTCCAAAAAGCCAGTGAGGAGAAGAATGCCTTGAAAGGCAGAGTTAACCAAATGGAAAAGGAGGTCCAAAAGACCACTGAAGAAAATACTACCTTAAAAATTAGATTGGAGCAAGTGGAAGCTAATGACTTTATGAGAAATCAAGATATTATAAAACAGAACCAAAGGAATGAAGAAAATGGAAGACGATGTGAAAATATCTTATTGGAAAAACCACTGCCCTGGAGAATAGATCCAGGAGAGATAATTTAAAAATTATTGGACTACCTGAAAGCCATGATTAAAAAAAGAGCCTAGATATCATCTTTCAAGAAATTATCAAGGAGAACTGCCCTGATATTCTAGAGCCAGAGGATAAAATAGAAATTGAAAGAATCCACCAATCGCTTCCTGAAAAAGATCCCAAAAAGAAAACTCCTAGGAATATTGTTGCCAAATTCCAGAGTTCCCAGATCAAGGAGAAAATACTGCAAGCAGCCAGAAAGAAACAATTTGAGTATTATGGAAACACAATCAGGATAACAGATCTAGCAGCTTCTATATTAAGGGATTGAAGGGCTTGGAATATGATACTCTGGAGGTCAATGGAGCTAAGATTAAAACCAAGAATCACCCACCCAGCAAAACTGAGTATCATGCTCCAAGGCAAAATATGGATTTTCAATAAAATAGAGGACTTTCAAGCTTTCTCAGTGAAAAGACCAGAGCTGAATAGAAAATTTGACTTTCAAACACAAGAATCAAGAGAAGCATGTAAAGGTAAACAAGAAAAAGAAATCATAAGGGACTTACTGAAGTTGAACTGTTTTGTTTACATTCCTACATGGAAAGATGATGTGTATGATTCATGAGACCTCAGTATTAGGGTAGCCAAATACATACACACACACACACACATACACACACACACACACAGAGGGCACAGGGTGAGTTGAATATGAAGGGATGATATCTAAAAAAATAAAATCAAATTAAGGGATGAGAGAGGAATATATATAGAGAGGGAGAAAGGCAGAGATAGAATGGGGTAAGTTATCTCGCATAAAAGTGGCAAGACAAAGCAGTTCATTGGAAGGGAAGAGGGGGCAGGTGAGGGGGAATGAGTGAATCTTGCTCTCATCGGATTTGACTTGAGGAGGGAATGATATATACACTCAATTGGGTATCTTACCCCATAGGAAAGAAGGGGGAAGGGGATAAAAAAGTGGGGACAGTAGAAGGGAGGGTAGATGGGGGAGGAGGTAATCAAAAGCAAACACTTTTGAAAAGGAACAGGGTCAAGGGAGAAAATTGAATAAAGGGGGACAGGATAGGAGGGAGCAAAATATAGTTAGTCTTTCACAACATGATTATTATGGAAGGGTTTTGCATAATGAGACACATGTGGCCTATGTTGAATTGCTTGCCTTCTTAGGGAGGGTGGGTGGGGAGGGAAGAAGGGAGAGATTTTGGAACTCAAAGTTTTAAAAGCAGATGTTCAAAAAAAAAAAGGCATTTTTGCGCATGCAACTGGGAAATAAGATATACAGGCTATGGGGCATAGAAATCTATCTTGCCCTACAAGAAAGTAAGGGAAAAGAGGATGAGGGGGAGTGGGGTGACAGAAGGGAGGGCAGACTGGGGAACGGGGCAATCAGAATATATGCCATCTTGGAGTGGAGGGGAGGGTAGAAATGGGGAGGAAATTTGTAATTCAAAATCATGTGGAAATCAATGCTGAAAACTAAAAATATTAAATAAATAAATATATCTAGAGAATGTCAACTTGAGAGTAAGGACTGTTTCATTCTTTGTATCTCCAACACCTAGCCAAGTGCCTGATTTTTTGTAGGTGCTTAGTAAATGTTTATTGATTCATTGTTAATACAAATTTTATTTTGACCCTGATTTTAGAACAACAAAGAAGAATATTTTTGCCACCACCGCCCGGCATTAGAAAATGTGTAGTGTCTACAAATATTTCTGCCACATCTTTAACAATAGACGGAATCAGGTATAGTTCTTGGCCACTTTCTTAGGTTTCAGGAACCTCTTCTCTTAAGTGAGTTATTTTGTCTCTCTGTTCCTCCTTTCTCATGTAGATTTTCTTTTTTTTTCTTTTTTTCCCCTAAATTCAATTTTATTTTTAGTTCCAATTTTTTTTTTCTCCTTCTCCTTCCCCTTTCCCCCAGCCACTGAGGAAGCAGGAAAAACAAAACCCTTTATAAATATGTATGCTCATGCAAAACAGTTTCTGCTTTAGCCATCTCTGGTAGATTTTCAATGTTGTAATTTATGTTGTTGGTTATCAACCTCTTTTTATCTACTCTTATAAACAGGAAATGATGAGAGATCAGAAACTTATCAATTTACCTTTAACCATTCGAAGCACACAACTTCCTTTTCCTAGTTGTAGACTGTCCATGATAATATTTGTGTTTCAGTAAATAAGAAATCCAAAGCCAAGCCGTTAATTCCATGCACCCATCATCAGACATATTTTTTCAGAATTTATAATTCTTTTAATGCAACAGATATTTGTTATCCCTTACTCCCTAGCAGCTATATAGTCACCAAGGTAATGTTTGTCCTAAGTGTTCATCTGAAAGAAGCTTCATCCTGTAATCAGTCACAGCTTTTGTGACGCCATTGGCACATAGTAGGCATGATACATAGCATTCTGTGCATGCTGTATAATATGTCTTACATGGCACATATGTTTTGCATGGTACGTAGCTTTTCTTGCATAGTGCATAGCATTCCTTGAATGATACATAGTATGTCTTGAATGGTACATGGTTTTCCTTACACAGTGCATGATATGCTTTGCATTTTACATAATAAATGTTTGTTGTATTGAATTGAATTATAAAGTACTGGACCCTAATTGCTATGTTACTGGGATTTTAAAAATTTGTGCTTAAATATTTTTATTGCCAACAAAGTATTTTTGGCTAACATTCTAGAAAAACATAAAATTCTTGAGAAGTGAAGCCCCAAACCAATAACCTCAGACAGCTGAGTTAGGCCCCTTGAGGGTTTTTTCCGGTGATAACAACTTTTGTCCAGAACCAAGTTTTTCTACCTTTGAAGAAGTAGACTCAAAAAAATAGTTATTGTGTATGTTCCAGCAGAAAGAAATGACCTCTGATACACCTGAAAGGCCCTTATATTTGTTTCTCATCTCTCACTTTTGTTTTTTCTTCCCTTTATCTTTCCTTGTAAAATTAATTTACTCAAAAGGAATAGAAAAGGGGAGTGGCGCTTGATTCTGAGAAATTGGCAATCACCTCCTTTCCCCCAAATCTTTTTCTTTTCCAGGGAGGGCGAGAGTCATGTTATAGAGATGAAAAAAAATAGATCATTACTTTCTTTTACTGCTATCCTAACTTGTTTCTCATAATCAACTTTGTCATCTCCAACATTTAATATTCTGTTTTAGAGAAGCAATGCGAACTGGAGACTGAGTGAGAGTTAGATTCAGAGCCTAAAAGAATAGCTCGGAGCCAAGTTTTAAAATGAGATAAAGTATGTAGTGGGCAGTGACAATAAAGTACATAGTGAAGAAATTCAGATCTCTTTGTGAGCATAAGAAAGAATAATAATGATTACACCAAAGCCATGGTCTAATCATTAAGTGATACACAAGAAGCAAAATTTTTGTGAGTAACTAAAGAGAAAGGAGGAACCTAAAGTGTTTGGAAACTGCTTATTTCCTCTCATTTCCCCCGAGAATTAACTTACTTCTGTTTCCTTCAGATATGTGGTAGATGGTGGCTTTGTGAAGCAGTTAAATCATAACCCCCGATTGGGGTTGGATATGCTAGAGGTGGTTCCTATTTCAAAGTAAGTTTCTCTGGACTGCTGTCATTCAAAAAACATTTGGTAGGAAAGGTTCTTGGAGTTGGGAGGGGAAGGCATAAGAATGAGATGGTCATATTGTTGGGAAACCTACAAAAAGAGTCTTTGAAAAAAAATTTTTTTAATTTAATTTTTTAAAATTTCACTTGATTTTGAAAGGAGTGAGGCAATGCAACGAACCGGTCGGGCTGGCAGAACTTCCTCTGGGACTTGCTTTCGAATCTACAATCAGGATTTCTGGGACCAGTGTATGCCTGACTATATGATCCCTGAGATTAAAAGAACTAGTTTAACCTCAGTGATTTTGACCCTGAAGTGCCTTGCCATTCATGATGTCATAAGGTATGGAAACAGTTTAGACAAAGATAGGGTCAAGATGCCTTTGAGAAGTGTTGTCCTTTTACATTTACACATGTTGGGTCATTGCTCTCTGTTCTTTCTAAGGTTTTCTGTTCTTTCTAAAGTTCTGGTCTAACAAAATAAAAAGTAGTTAATTCCCGATTCCTAGATGACTTTAGAAGATGTTGAGGCTGATCTCTTGCCACAGTTTGAACCTTTACAAGGATGCATCTGGTGCCCATGTTTGTTTTGAGCACTAGGTGTCTGCAGTTTGGTTTTAGTGGCATTTACAGTAGAAAGTCCTAAATCACATATTCTTGGGATGTTGGAGTTGGAAAGGACCTTTGAAATCATTTAGTCCAGAGGTGGAGCAATGGAAATCAAAGAAAAAATTACAGTGAATCATTTTTCCAGCTCAGATCAACATGAAGAGGCAAAGAAGTCTTCAGAGAGTGAGGATGAGATGTGGGCAGGAACAGAACCTTCCAGCTCAGGGAGAGACTGTGCACCGGGACAAGAAGAGGTCTCAAATGCAGTATAAAGAAACCTCAAATTGTGTAGGGTGCAGAAAGAATGGCCAGTTGACAGTTCTGTTACTTTCTGCCCAGTTCCAGGTGGATTCAAAGTATATTGATATCCAGACCTGGGATAAATTAAGGTGAGGACCTGTGCCTAAGGGTGGTGTTCCAGGATGAGGAGCAGTAGTGGGCTCCAGATTGCATACTGACCAAGGAGCAAGTTCAGAAGCAAGCAGCAGCTGTGAAGCCCAGACCCCCCGAATGGCTTGCAGCCCAGTCTGAAGCCTACAGAGGAATAACCAGGGCAGGAATTTCAGACCAAAGGGAAACCTACAGTTCTGTCACACCAGCAAAGCATTTCAGTTGGCTACTAGTAGCTGAGTCCAGGAGCACCTGAAGCTCCAAATAGGGCATACCTACAGGCTTGGTGTTCAGACCCAAACCCAGGTTACAGATTTGCAGTTTAGACCAAGGAGACCCAAGATCAGACTTTGCCTTAGATCAGACTACTTTAGGAGCACTGAAAGCTTGCAGATCTCCAGCCTGAAATGTCCCTAAGATCCTGGAATAATTCAATAATATATTCAATAGTAATTCAAAACATTCAATACCTTAAGAAAGTAGCAACTAACCGAGACATTCCCTAAAATAAGTGTGCAGAGGATGGCTCTAACATAAAGTCTGTGGTCACAAAGCAGACTTAATAAGAATGAGCAAACAAAAAAGAATCTCACCATAAAAAGCTATTATGGTGACAAATACTTCAGGACACAAATCCAGATGAAAAGAATGATTCCAAAACATCTGCAAGCAAAGCAACAAAGCAAAACATAGCTTGGCCCCAAATTAAATTAGAATTCCTGGAAGAGATGAAGCAAGATTTTTTTAAAAGAGTTAAATATTCTTTTATAAATGAAATGAGAGCACTAAAGGAAAAAAATGGAAAGGAAATGAGTGCTATGGAAGAAAGAATTGTTAAGGGAATTAACATGTTGGCACAAGAGGTACAAAACCTTGCCCAGGCTATCAACTCCTGAATGAACCAAATAGAAAATAATGACCCCATGAGACAAATATTAAAGAAAGTCAAATGACTAAAAATATAGAAGAAAATATAAGGTATCTAATAGTAACCACTGATTTGGAAAACAGAACAAGTTTAAGAATCATTAGACTACCTGAAAACCATGACCAAAAAAAGGAGCCTAGGCATCATATTTCAAGAAATCATAAAAGGAAATGGCCTACATCTTTTAGAACCAGAGGGCAGAGTAGAAATAGAAAAAAATCTACTTCCCAAAAGAAACCCCAAAATGAAAACTCCCTGGAACATCATAGTCAAAATCTAGAAATAGAAGGAATTCAAGTATTGAGGAGCCATGGTCAGGATCACACATGATTTAGCAGCCACCACTTTAATGGAGTGGAGAACTTGGAATATAATATTCCAGAGAACAAAGGATATCAGCTTACAACCAACAATAACTTACCCAGAAAAACTAAGTATAATTCTAGAGGGGGAAGAAATAAATCTTTAATGAAATAGAGGACTTCTAAGCATTCCTTATGAAGAGACCAGAGCTAGGTAGAAACTTTGAAGTACAAACACTGGCATCAAGAGACGGAAAAAAGCAAACATGATGAGACAATTATAAGGAACTAAACAAGGATAAACTGTTTACATGCTAATATAGGAAAATGATGCATTTGTCTCCTCTGAACTCGCTCATCATCAAGGAACATAAAGGAAGTCTAAATAGACATAGGACATGTGAGTGGTTCTGTTATGCCTTGATAATCATAAAAGAAGAATGGAAGGGGAGGAGAAGAGGAATAAACTAGGTGGGGAAAGAGAACAGAAGGTTAGAGAAAATTATCTCACGTAATGAGAGTACATAAGTAGAAATATATACAAGCAAGGAGGAAAGGATGTTAACTAAATGGATCATAGGAAGGAAGAATGCATACACACAGACTTGGATACAGAAATATAATCCACTAAAGAGGGGAACAGAAGGGAAAGGAGAGAAGGAAAAGGGGAAAACAAGACGGAAAGTAAATCAAGGGAGGGATTAGTCATAAGCAAAATAAATTATAAGGAAATACAAAAATATTTATAGCAGCTCTTTGTGTAGTAGCAAAGCTTCAGAAGCTTGGGGGGAGGGAATGTCTAATTAGTGAAGGGTAAAAAAAGTTATGGTATATAAATGTAATGGAGTACTGTTGTGCTCTTAAAAAAATGATGCAGTGAATGGCTTCAGAGAAACCTGAGAAAAGTAGTATGAACTGATGCAGAGTGAAGTGAACAGAACCAGGATAACAATTTATTATGACAACAATATTGTGAAAATAATTTTGAAAGACTTAGGAACTTTGATCAGCCCAGTGACTAACCATGATTCCAGACGACTCATGCTGAAACATGCCGCCCACCTCCTAAAAGAGAAGTGAAGGACTCAGCAAGCCAAATGAGATGTATTTTTTTGGATATGGCCAATGTGTAAATTTATTTTGCTTCACCATTCATATTTGTAACAGAAGTTTTCTTTTTCTCTCTTTTTTTCAGTGGGGGAAAGAGATGGGAGAGAGAGAAGGCAGATTTTTACTGACTGAAAAAAAAAGTCCATTTAGTCGAGCTGCTTCATTTGATAGAGGAGGAACCTGAAGCTCAGAGAGTTGAAATGACTTGTCCAAAGTCACATCACTAATAAATGGCAAAACTGAAACTCAGCCTGGAAGTCATGTTAACATGATATAATTGAGCATTTATTTAAGGGCTGGGTGATATAGGAGACCAAAAAATGTGGCATGGTTTTCATGGAGCTTACATTCTTGTTCATAAGAAAAGGCAAATATTTGAAAGAGTATTGTGGTGCTAATTGTGTGGAACAGACAAGAATAGAGAGGCAGGCTGCAGTAGTCATGGAGGATATCCAATCTTCTGGAAATCTAATTCTGCTCGTATTGAGCATTGGAAGCATTTTTTTTTTTTGCTTTACCGGAAATTTGATCCCTCAGTAGGTCAAGGGAGCAGCAAGGTGAACTACTCTTCTGAACTTAATTCTCACCAACAAGGAACAACTGGTTGGTAATATAGCAATAACAAAAACCCTGGTGGGGGAAAAGTGACCATGCCATTGTGGAGTCTGTCTTAGTAAGGGAAAGAACACATCAAATATGTGCCCTTGACCTGAAGCAAAATTCTAATAATGGTTTATAAAAATGATAGTTAAGATTTGATGACTAGAAATATAACCCACCTGGTAAAGGGGTCTGGAAATCACGTCATGTCGAGAGCACTTGGAGGAATTAGACATGGTTAGCCTGAACCAGAGAATACAAAGGGGAGATATAAAAGCTGTCTTCCATTGTTTGAAGGGATGCTCTGTAGAAGGAGAAAATGTGTACTGTCTTGTTCTAAGGCCAGAAAAACTTAGACTAATGGTGAAGGATAAGATTTTAACAGCTGGAGTGGTGAACTGATAGAACGCTTTGCCTTTCTGGGTAATGAGATCTCTGTTACAAATGAAAGGATGAATATAAAAAAAACATTTTTTAGCAAAGCATAGTATGTGCTGAGCACAGGAGATACAAATACAAAAGCAGAGATAGTCCCTGCTCTCAAGGAGCAATCTGATGGGGGAGACAACATATATAAGAGACCTCAGCTACGGGTCACATGGAAAGGTCCCATGGTCCTCTGGGTACAGCAGCAAAGCAGATGGTAATGCATCTTCTTTGATGTCATTTCCACTGATCACATATTCATTTCTGATGTGGAACCATTAGACAGTGCTAAGGACTCTGGTGGTGAGAATTTTCTTTTCCCAGTATATTATAGCTTCAGTTGCTGAGGAGATGGGGCTGCAGCACCTGTCAGAGCGATTGCCAGGTCTCATCTCCACAGGGGTTGCTTCCTGAGGTGCTGGCTGCAGGGGCTGGGCTAGAAGGGTGCTGCCATTGATGGGATTCTTGGGTTTACCTACCTGTTGGCAGCGGTTGGTCAGTTGTGGGTGTTGGTGGTGGTGAAGCAGGTTGGCCTTCTCTCCAGTTTATTCCCCTCAGTGTGGCTGTGCGCCATGCGGCCCGAGGTGGAACTAGACCAGTAAGTAGTCTTGAGGAGTACTGCTATTTCCAGGGCTCTTGGGTTTCAAGCCAGGGGCTATCTCCATCAGGGCCTGAGGGGAAGTGGTGATTGAGTTAGTGACCTCGATCTGACTTGCCTAGCTTCTTCTGTCTCCTGTCTTCTCCTCAGAGTGCTTTGCCCACTCCATAGGTGGAAGCTTATTTAGCATTAGTGGGGATGGCTGCCACCGCTGGGGCCTGGAATGTCTCCGTAGCAGAAATAGTAGTTGCCTGCCTCAACTCTCTCTCCCCTTCAATCCTCCATTCAGCCACCAAAGCGATTTTACTAAAGCACGGGTCTGACCACATCACTCTCCTATCCAGTAAATTCAAACAGCTTCCTGTCAGCCCCAGGATCAAATACAAAATGTTCTGTTTGTCACTGAGAGCCCTTCATAGGTTAGCCCCTTCCTACCTTAGCAGTCATCTTCTATCTTACTCTGCACCATGTAATCTTCAATCCAGTGACACTGGCCTCCTGGCTGTTCCCCAAACAAGACTGTCCATCTCTCCGCTGTGGGCATTATCTCTCTCTGTCTGTTCTCCCTGAGCTTCCTTTAAGGCCCGGCTAAAATCCCGTCTTCCACAGGAAGCCTTTTCCAATCCCTCTTCGAGTGCTTTCCCTCTGTTAATTATTTCCCACTTATCCTGTATATAGTTTGCTTTGTACATATTTGTTTGCACATTTTCTTCTCTTTTAAATCATAAGCTCCTTGAGAGCAGGGACTGTCTTTTGCCTGTTTTTGTATCCCCAATGCTTTGCACAGTGCCTGGAACATAGTAGGAACTTAATAAATGTTTACTGATTGATTGACCATTCCCAGGCATCGCTAAGCCAGGTCAATGATGCAGAGGGGCTGGGCCCCAAAGCAGGGCCAGTGGTCTGGGGCACTGCTATTCCCATGTCTCTTGGGCCTGCTATTACTGGAAGTATTAAAAGAGAGACTGGCTGATCATCTGTAAAGAGTGCCATCTAGCAAATTCTTGCATTAGATAGGAAGTTGAACTGATGGCTTCTAAGGTCCTTTTCACTTTTATAAGTCTGTAACTACAAAAGCAGGAGGAGTTCAGTAAGTCTATAAAAGTTTTCTGAAAGAAGCAGAGCTTACGGTGGGCTTTTGAAGTGTAAGATTTGAATAGGTGGAGAAAGGGACACAGGAAAGTGAGAGTCAGGAATTAGATTTTTCTGAAGATACTATTTCTCCTAACCCTAAATTCTCAAAAGAAATTGACTTGTGAAACTGAGTGACGTTGGATCATTGCAAGCATGTCACCTCTTTTTGCATCTCTTTTACATACCTAGGTTTCCCTATTTGGAACGGCCCGATGAGAAACTTATTTTAGAGGCTCTTAAACACCTCTATCAATGTGATGCTATTGATAGGTAAGAAATAAATTTTATTTCCTTATCATGGTTTTAACTGGGTTCTCTTAATTTGTTCTCTTATCTCAACCCTTCTTGACTTCACTGCCCCTAACCCTTCCTACCTCCACACTGTGGCTTCCAGCCCCCTCAATTCTCACACCCACCCACTCTACTCTTTGCCTCACCTTCACTGTATTGGTCCTGTGGTTAACCAGTTCACTGTCCTCCTAGTCTTTACTTAAATCTCTTTATTGCTAACAAGTCACTGTTGACTGACGATATAGAACATTCTTAAGAATTTAAGTTACAAACCAATGGCCCCCAGTTAAACAACAAGCATTTATTAAGAGTTTACTATGTACTAAATGCTGGAGAATCATAAAAAGGGCAAAAACGTTGACATTGGAACAGAAAAGGCACAGAAGCAACCTGGAAGCACCCTATTAGTAGAACCAAAGCTTTGCTTTACCTCTTTTTCTTTCCCTTAAGGGGCCTGGGGTATGTTAGAAAGACAAAGCTAGAGTATAGTTTTCTTACCAGAAGTGCTTTCTAGACTTAGGAACTCTGATAACATAATGACCAACCACATTCCAGAAAACTCGGGATGAAACCTCTCCTGACAGAGAAGTGCAAAGGAAGGCCCTTTTTTTGGGGGGGGGGGGTGCGGGGAGCTGAGCAGGTGGGACTTGGCCAGCCTGGGAAATTGCTTTGCTTGATTGTAACGATTTTGTTTTTCTTGCTTTCTGAATGGGGAGATGGGGAGGGAGGGGTGGGAAGGAGAGAATGCATACCAGAAGGTAAAATAAAATCAGATTTTTAAAAAAGTACTTTCTGCTCACATATGGATATCTAGCTTTGTACACAGGACTGCCTAAATAAAGGTATGCTAGTTGAAGTTTCCTCTAGCTAGGTAATTTGTTAGTTATCTTCAGCTCGACATATATCGGTAGAAAAAGAATGACTTTTCTCTTGTTTGTCCTTATTTATCTTACAAATATGACTTACCCTACAACAGAATAATGTGAGGACTTTTTCCTTCTACTAAGGAGTGGCCATGTGACAAAACTGGGTTTATCAATGGCAGAGTTTCCCCTCTCTCCAAATCTGACCCGTGCCATCCTAAAAGCCGCTTCTTTGGATTGTGAAGATCTCCTGCTTCCAATAGCAGCAATGCTGTCTGTAGAAAGTGTCTTCATTAGGCCTGGTAAGAAACTAACTGCTCCACTCCTATGTTAACTTTGGAAAGAAGTGTCCTTAACCTCCGTTGTTAAGAATAGAATGAAAGGGAGTAGTTCTAGGAAAGTCTTCAACAATTTTTTTTTCCATTTAGTTTTTTTTTTACATTAGTACATATTTAGGGAATAAAACAAGTATTTCCATAAAATAGTACTATAAAAAAGATGATTGATTGTACATGAAACAGCAAATCTACTAAGCACGACTTGCTATTCCTTTCAAATGTGCAATAAAATTATCACGGAAATTTCTTTTTTTCTACCCTCCCCCACCAACAATTTTAACATTTTTGAGGTGACTGTATTTTGCATGTTTATTGGGCGGAGTATATTTGTAAACCTTTATTGTTTGGAAGTCAGAAAAGGTTGCATAGTGAATAATTTGGAGTCAGTAGCACCTAAATTCAAATCCTACTTCCGACAGTTATTAATTATGAGATATTAGGCACATCTCTTCAACTCCATGTTCCTCAGGCAGTTCCCCAGGAATTAACTGGCTACTGAGTCATAGATGGGTTGCTGTCTTGATGGGAGGAGTCCCCCATCCCTTCTCATGCTAACAAATCACATACTCAATGCATACTTTTTGGAAAAGCTAATCCAAATAGCACTTGGCTCTTAAGGTGTGACAATATTCAGCGTGCTGAAAGATCTAACTTTCCTTTGTGAACCTTTTTTTTTGTACCTCCTAGGATACAAATGTCAATCTGTAAGCATTATATTTAATATTAAGGAGGAAGGGGGGAGCCGTACATTTTATGCATGAGGAACCATTTGAGCTAAATGACAAGGTGCTTTTGGTGACCAGTGAGTAGTCTAGTTTGTCTAAAATGTAAAGTATGCAGAAGGGAGTAGCATAAGATAAGATGAGAAATGTAGATTTGTACCTGGTTGCCTTGAGGGCCAGGCTGATGGGTTTGAATTTTTATGGTAAGCACTAGGGAGTCACTGAAGATTTTTGAGCAGTGGACTGACATTACCAGATATGTTTCAGAGGTAGGGCTAGGGCATTGGCACTTTTTCTCCGAGGTTCTGATCTCTAATTTCTAATCTTGAGTCTGGTCCCCAAGCACTAAATAAAGCCGCTGCACAGCGCAGTGCTGTTTTTCTTTTCTTTTCAGCTAAGTGGATAAAGAATGCCTATTATGGTGTGGAGGTGGATAGACAACCCATAGTGCTAGTCCCTCAACCCATACGTCTTAGACACTGCAGATTGACAAACTGGGCCCAGAATCAAATAAGACTATAAACTAGGTCTAGAATCATGTCAAAGGTTTGTAGTATCCTGCTATTTGAAAGCCCCACACACTTCTCTCTAAATCATTAGCCCAGGTTTTTAAAAACATGAATATGTGCTAGTCACATGGTAAGGTCATGAGATAACCAGTGGAAAAAGCCTGCACATTCCATCAGTATCTTTGTGATATCAAGAGAGCAAAGGAAAGGCCCCCAGAACATTGGGTAAGTGAGTGAGCCTCTGTAGTGAACTCAGGGCAGAACATGGACAGCCATCAAACAGGGCAGCCGGGTAGAAGGAAATTCTGTATCAGAGAAATCCACTGGAGTATTGGAATATTCCTCCAGGGATGCTGTATGGCCAATGTAATGTGAAGTACTGAGTTATTGCTAAGGTACCACCTTTCAGTGCTTGAAAATCTGTCTGAAAATGCCTTCCTGCATCTGCCTGCTAACTTGTCTTTTTCATTTTGTTACTGTTGCTGCTGCTTCTCTTTTTTTAGTATCATCATCACTTCCCCTGACTCTGCCCCAGCACATAACACAGTAGCACCCTCTTTTATAACCTGTTGGGTCTTACTGCTCATGTGACCTTGGGCAAATCACTTAACCTCTTCTGGGGGCCTTGGTTTCCTCATCCGTTGTACTAAATGGCGTATGAGTCTTCTTCCCAGGCCA
Source organism: Trichosurus vulpecula (assembly GCF_011100635.1). Lineage (NCBI taxonomy): Eukaryota > Metazoa > Chordata > Mammalia > Diprotodontia > Phalangeridae > Trichosurus > Trichosurus vulpecula. Next base: position 169,143,668 of record NC_050576.1, on the reverse strand, counting down.
CATCTGCGCTCCTGTGATCCTGTGATAAGGACACTCAAGCAGAACAAGCTAGGACCCTGTCTGAAGATGAGCCAATGCTTCATTCTTCACCCATTGCCCACCAGCCCTTTTTTTGATACACAGGAGGCATGCTTCACCATCACTCCCTCCCAAGTCTCTAATTACTCAGTCTCAGAAATTCCAATTATCTCATCTCAGGTAAATACTTAAGAACATGTGTTCTCCCATGTAACACCTGCTGCATGGTTGTAGTTGTTTTTTTAAACTAGAGATCAGGCAGCTATTTCTCCTGAATTGTCCACAGATAACAAGAACCAATAGTGTTTTGAAATGCTTCAAGAAAAGATGAAAAAGTTTTATTCATCTCTCAATCTTGGAGCAAGTAAATAGTGTCATCAGGAAGAGAAAACCAGGGTTACTGAATGAAAAGGGAAGAAGTTGGGAGATGGGGAGAGGGGGTCCATAGGTCTAATCCTGAGATTAAAATTCCTCACATGTGCTCTTATCTGCTCTAGCCACCGGAGAGTACTAGGCACAACATGCATGCTGCCTGCATTTTGTGTGGGCCCTGAATAATCCTAAAACAGAGCTTCAGTTTAATGGTCCACTGAGCATCTAAATGCCCACAGAGTATACAGACAGTGCCATATCAGGCAGATCACTGAGGTGAAGGGCTGCCAGCTCTTGTTATCCTTTGGCCGCAGGATCTTTGGAATGTTTCTGGCTGAAAGACTTTTATTTGCTTTTCCTGCTAAAGGAAGTTAGTATAGAAGACCTTTGCCTTATTGTGGTGTATCAGTGATGTATTAACTCCATTTTGCTGAATCGGCAGGCTGGAGAGCTGAGCCCTTTAGCTCTTTAGACAATAAGTGATCACTTTGGGGAACTTGTAGATACTCTGCCTTCAGGGTACCACCTTCTCCCAGATTTCCTTTTTGATGCCAGTTCTTGATGTGGCTTTTGCTGACATATGTCAATTTTGTATTCACCTGTTAAGAGATTTTTGTCACTCTCCATGAGCTTCTGTTTAACAGTGGCACTTCCCCTCCACCCCAGCTCCTCTAACAGATGACTTGTGCCTCCCCCAGCCAGGTTCAGAGAGGCCCACCACAAGTTGGGCCACCAGGTCAGTAATTTTTCTTTGCTAAGGCTATTTGTGAAGAATCTGCTATTGCATGGAGAGATTCTATCTTCATGGGTGGAGGGATTCCCCACTCCCATCAATTCTGGAATCTTTACAGATAAACCACAAGACATACTTTAGTTTCCCCTCCCCTTCTCTTGCTTCCCACCTCCCTTTTCTAATGTAGAGCTCTTCATGTGGTACAACGAAATAGTGCCAATTGGCATTTAAAAATGCTTGAGTTAAAGATACTTAAGAAAGAATATTTCTAAGAGATCAAAAGCAAATAAAGTTTCCATATTTATGACTTTGTAGTAGATGAATGAAATCAGTGGCTTCTTATTTATGCTTTAAAGTTGTAATAAGGCATTTAAATTAGGTCCACACTGATAACTTTCTTTGGCCCTCTGCTGAACATTATCTACCCATTTTTACCTTCTGTTAGATTATCCAAGCTTATGTAGATTAATTAAGTGATAAAACAACATTTCCCTCTCTTTCTTGTTCCTGTTTGCTACTGTTTTTGTTCTGTTTTGTGGCCTAGAAATCGTTGACACAGTTCTTAGATCCTGGAAGTTCTTATTTGATATTTTCACTGCAGTAGCTGAGGGCTGCAGAGGCTTATTTTATTTTTTCAAATATAGAGGAAAAGGCTGAGCTACAGGATTTCTAAATCATGAAGGAGACTTGCCTTTGATGTCAATTATGCTAATAAGCAAGAGAGATAATGGGGCAGAATGACCTTGGTCATCCAAGATTATAACCTAGGAGTGCTCAGAGATCCTTTGCCATTCCTGTAGAGCTAAATATCAAGCTATGACCCTAAGAGGTATGCGTGGCCTTTCCTTTCTGTAGCGGGGTTTAGAAGATTGACACACCTTTCTCTTCTGTTCTGACCCAGGTCTTTGCAATCCTGAGTCTGGTCTTCAGAAACTAAATAAAGCTGCTGTGTAATGCAGTCCTGTTTTTTTTTTCTTTTCTCTTCTCTTTGTTTCTTTTCTTTCCTTTCCCCTTTCTCCTTCTCCTTCTCCCTCCTTCTCTGCCTGTCTTCCTTCCTTCCTTCCTTCCTTCCTTCCTTCCTTCCTTCCTTCCTTCCTTCCTTCAACAGTACTTGCTGAGATCTTATCCCCCAGTGTTTCAGAATCTATTATCCATTAATATACTTTTTTTTCAAGTACTATTTATAGCCTCACTTTAATCTGTAAAACCCTGTCTGAGTTGTGCCTTAGTGATTGAAGACTAGCGATGTGAATTTACATTTTCCTGATGGTCAAAATGAGGTGGTATGCTTAGACTAACTATCCTCAAATTGGAAAATTGTGGTCCAGGCTGAGAAATAAAATGACCCTTTTAAAGCTTGGTGCCCTGCGCCTGTTCTCTGCCTTGCAGCAATCAGCTGCTTATTCAGTAAGGACTCATGCAGATATTAAGTTGAGGAAGCAAAGAAAGGTGCGGAGGCGGTTAGGAATGGTTACATTCTTTTTAGCTGGAAAACGTGACTCGGTCAAGGACATTTATAACCAAAATGATGTCAAGTGAATTCTTAGAACCAGATGGGCCTTACGTCTCCCACCTAAAGCTAGCCACTGTGCATTCCTTTGTGAGAGCTTTGGAAAACAAAGGGTAGTTTTCACATGTGATCCTGCAACCTGGATGGCCTGTTCCTTTGTCTCTGTTAAATGTTCGCATTGCTAAAACATTCTCTGCAAAGCCTTTTCCACTATCGATTGTGATAGAACTGACTGATGACTGAAGAATTCAGCAGTTACATCCCAGTCCTGTTGCCTGCCACTGCAGCTGCTCTAATTCACCAGCATCTACTTATTTTCACTAGCTAGGACTGCAAACAAAATGACTGGGGAGAGGGGGTATTTTTTTTAACTGAAGAAAATTGCAAGTACAGCAGTATGAAAAGTGATGAAAAAGGGACGACTCACCTGTTATTCAGCAAGAATACAGAAGAGTATTATAAGGACAAGGTGAAGCGCTGCAACATACTGCATTATGCCGAATGCTTGGATCTCTTCCCACTCCTATTTTGCTGTACCCACCCTCCCCCCTCACGGAGATGTCCAGGTCCCCTTCCACTAAAATATCTCCCTGGCTTCTTGAAATTCTATCTATTAGATTTACTTGGATTAATAAACAGAACCCCCTGGGAGGGCTATCAATTGTTTATACCCTAGTAAGGTTGTCTCTAAAACAAGGCAAATTGTCTTCTCCTCTGTCTTTTTGAAACATTTGTGTGCAGTTAAAATGAATATTGTGGATACCCTTGAAGGGGGAACCTAGGCCAAAAGATGTAGCCAGAGTGCTGGGTTTGAAATTGAAGGTTGTAGGAACTAGGTAATGTTTAAGATGCTGTACTTGTATGCTGGTTCTAGATGAGTCTCAGGCCTTTTTTTTTTTTTTAAAGCACCAGCTGCTGTTGTTTCCTTCCTCTAGAGCTGCTTCCCTGAGTCACTGCCAGGTATCAGCAGCCAAGGCCTTCCCAAAGCCCAAAATGGGAAGGCTCAAACCTTAGTGTGGATTAGTCTAATCAGATGGCTTTGCTCCTTACACTTGGTTGAGATGCATGCATGAGAGAATGAGAGTTTTGTGATTAAGGGAGAAAGCATCACAAGAGCATTCTGATTAGTGGGGCTTTTAGGAGAATACAAATCTAGGAGGGCTGCTGCAGTAGCAGACTTTATATTGTCAGAATATAACTCAGCTTCTGGGTGGGATAGGGGAGAGGAGTGAGTTAGGAGGCTAGAGAAGACTGGGGGAAGGGGGGTACGGTATGTGGCCAAAGGTGGGGGCTAAAGGCAAACAGCCTACTTTGAAATTTTGTCTATATCTGCTTTTGTTCCGCATGCTTGCTTCCCCTTTCATCCCTGATGATGATGTAGAAGCCAGGCATAGCTGTTGTTAACTTGTCACATCTCTTTGCCTTGCCCTGCGTAAGAGGTGAAATAGTAATGGAGCGGGGGTGAAACAACCTATAAGCTATCTCAAGATGAGCTGGCTCCTGGAACAGTTGCGCTAATACAAAAGTGGAATGAAAGCAAAAGCCTTTCCAAAAGAGTAAGATTTGTTTCTTTACCGCATTTTAAGTCCTGGTCATAGGTTTTCAGTCAGTTTGGTTATGCAGGAGCTCTCACCCCACTTAGCCTTTCTCTAGGTGAAGCAGAGAAACAGGAGGAGGCAGAGCTGAGACATCAGGAGCTGTCGTCCCAAGCTGGAGGATTCAATGACTTTGCAACTCTAGCAATAATCTTTGAACAGTGCAAATCAAGGTATGTGAAAAGAAGACATAAAAGTACCATGGCAAAATGTTCATTCTTGGGATTTGCATTTACACATGCTTTTGGTATTTGTGGATTCTTAACATTTTACATAGTGAGGTATTAGGTTGTCTGAGATAACAAAATGCTGAAGGTACTGTGTATATGAAATATCCCATCCATAGTCTGAAACTGCCCCATTTATATATTGTTGGGGTTTTTTTTAAGTCTGAAGGTGTTTTTAATTGACATAGTTTGTTAAGCTCTGAAACAAGTTTTTCTCTCCATAAGCAAGTCTCACCCGCCATCCCATCGACCTGTAGGCCAATCCTATAGATGACTGGTTTCCATCTCTACATGTATAGCACAGATAGCCTTTCAGTAGAGCCCTGATCTGACTCCTTGTCATGGCATGGAGCTGATGCTGTACACAAGCCATGGGAGGTTCTGCCAAACCTGGGAATGAATAAGGAGTCTATAATCTAAGAGCCAGCAACTCAGCTAAATTTGGAGAGGCAGGTTAGCCACAGGGTAATGGACTTTTCAGACAGAACAACTTTCAAAGACCATTTTTTAAATCGTAGAGGGTTGTCATGTGCCTCAGGGAAGGTGGTACACAAATGAAAACTCAGATCCTTGAAGTATTGAAGCAGTAAGAAGGTGATCTGTTGCCTTTCACTTAGAGGCAACCTTTCATCATGCCGATATTCTCATTCCCAGCCCATCTCCATCTGCATGGTGTCAGAAACATTGGATCCATTGGAGGTGCTTACAGTCGGCATTCCGTGTGGAAGGTCAGCTTCGAGAGATAATCAGGAAACTGAAACAGGTAACCACTGCGATGCTTTCCTCCAGGCTCTGTGTATTTCATGCTGTTGGAATAGCAGAAATTTACAATTCCTTTCAATTATTTCCACCTCTCAGTGCTATTCGGTAGCAAGATTGTTTGCCCTTTGTTAACTCCTTCAGAAGATCCATGGGCGATAAATCTCAATTTGACAAATATTTATTCAGTACCTGCTGCATGACACTGTGCTCAGTGCTGGTGATACAGTTATTATGAAATAAGCCTGGCATTCAATGAGATTATAATCTAATGGCAAATGGACATAAGTTCCCAGCTAACAGTGATACAAAAGAGTATAAGTACGAAGGAGAGATTGAGGCAAAATACGATGAGAATTTTGAGGAGGAAGCAATGATTTTCACACGAGAAGTGAGATTAAGTGGGAAGTATCAAGGAAGATGTTCACGTTGAGTCTTAAAGAAAGAGAGCCAGCCAGAAATGGGATGGTGGGAGGCATTTCAATCATGGAGAATTGCCTGAGCAAAGTCATAGCAATGGGAGAGGCCAGGACGGGAATGGGAGATAGCAAGGAGTACAATTTCGCTGAGATAGAGAAAACAGGAAGGGGAGTAGCGTAAGAAGATCAGAGCCAGACTATGGAGAGCCATTAATGACAAAATATATACTTGATTAAATAGGCAGTGGGGAGCCACTGCTGGTTTGGCAGCTAGGTGGCATAGTGTTGGCAGAGTGCTTGGAAACAGGAAAACCTGAATTCAGATTTTGCCTGTAATACTTACTTAGCTAAGTGGCCCTGGGCAAATCACTTCACCTCCCAGCCTCAGCTTCAACATCTGTAAAATGGAGGTCAAAATATCACCCACCTCACAGAGTTGTTGTGAGGATCAGTGAGATAATGGATTTAAAGAGGTTTGCAAGCCATAGAACTACATAAATGCTAGCAATCAACATTACTATTTGAGTAAGGGAGTGATATGATCAGAATGTAGAAAATTACTCAGGCAGCAGTGTGGAGGATAGATAGACTAGAACTAGAGAAATAGACTAGAAACATGAAAACCAGTAAGAAGCTGTTAAAGTAGTCTTAAGGGAAAAAAAAAAGAAAAACCATGAAGGTGGTAGCAAAGGAAAGAGAGAGAATGGTCCAGATACAAGAGATATGGTAAAGATAAAATCAACAGGACTTAGCAATTGGTTAGATGTGTGGAATGAGGGTGAAGGAGGAGTCAAAGATGACTCTAAGGTTGAAAGTCTATTACTGGGAGGGTGATGGATGATATCATGAATAGAAATAGAGAAGTAGGATATGAGGAAGGTTTCAAGAGGAAGAGAATAAATTCTATTGTAGACAGAGTGAGTATGAGGTGCCAGCGTGATGTTCAGGTAAAGAGATCAATCAGGCAGTTGCAAATATCAGACTGGAACTTTGAGAAAAATTTGTACATAGAGATTTGGTTGTCATTTATATTATAGGTAGAAGAGTTAGATTTACCAAGGATGAGGGCTGCCTCTTCTTCTGAGACTTGAGGAAAGGTGAAAGGATGAGTGAGGACACTGAAATCTTAGAGGAGCAGGACTGGGAAGCTGAGAACATTTACACTAAAGCCAAAGAGAAACAAAGATTGTTTGCTGAGTGTGATGAAGGTGAGCTGGGGCCTTGAAGTCGGAGGACAAGATAGGAAACAACCGTTGTGGAAGATATGGGTCAGTGAGAACTGAATACAAAGATTGTGCTATATCACATGGAGGTCCCATTTGGGATTAGAGAGTTTATATTTCTGTGATTTCTTCTAGCTGCACTCAGGCACTTAGGAGTGGAGAAGGAAGATGGCAGGAGTTACCCAAAATTGAGGATTAACAGGGCAGAAGTAGCAGAGGGTTGAGGGAGCAAATAATTCAGGGTTGGAGAGCAGTATTGAAGTAGTTGACCATAAGGTCAAGAATGGGTGTGGAGGAAACTGAGACCAGAGCAGGGATGGAAAGACTGGAGAATATGATGATATTGGATAACATGTATGGGAAGGAGGAGAGGGGGAGAAAAGGAATAACAAGAGTATGACAAGAGAGGAGATCTAGGAAGTGAAAAGGTTTTGCATGATGGTGCAGTCCAAGACCACCTCAGTGTAGATGAAGGAAAATGAGTGTGGCAGTTAGTAGCTTTAACAAATTCAAGAAGTCATGAGGACAGTGTGTTAGAAGGGTCTTCATCATAGAGGTTGGCATCTCTGGGGATGATGTGGGAGAAAGATAGGCAAGGAAGACCAAGCCATATGCTAAAACAGTGGGAAAAGGTGGGATAAAGAAATAACTTTTTAAAAAGTTTTCAAGGTAAATATTACTTCTAGTTGTTATAAAAGATCAACCTTTTTACTGATATTTTTTATACAGCAACCTGATTTCCCAAGAGAAAGTTTTGATGGTCCTAGACAAGAAATCTTACGAAGATGTTTGTGCACTGGATATTTCACCAACGTAGCACGAAGGTGAGCAGTGAGCTTAGATGTGGTTAAAAGGAAGCTACAACAGTGAGGGCAGTGGTGAATAAGGTTCAGCATTCGATACAACCTCCAAAGTAATGGTGATGGCCTCTTTTATAATTTTCATGGCTGTTGAGACTGTATCAGAAAAGAATAGATTAATTGGTCCATCTTTTGATTTTCTATCTGTGGATCACTACTTCCTACTATGTAAATATTCCCATTATAGAAAGAAGCTCTTGTATTGGTGTTTTTTTACTTAGAATATGCTTCATAGTAATTTTTATGGTTATTTCTCACAAAGTCCTGCCTGGTTAGGTATATTGCTAGTGCTATATTCGTTTTACAGATAAGAAAATTGAGACAGAAAGATTGTTACAGTAAGTAAATGGCCTTGCCAGAATCAGTCACTGAATGGACACAGTCATTGAACAGCTACAAGGTATTCTTGCCCTCTCGCATGTTCTCACACTATCTTTCTGCCTAAAGTTCCCTTCTCTACCTCATCCCCATTTTGATCAATTGAAATATTACCTTTTCTTCAAGCCCCAGCTCAAATACCACCTATTCAATGAAGTCTTCCCTGATTCTCTTCCACTTAGCAGTAATCTTACCCTTGTCTGAATCCATAGCAGTTTGCCCGTGCTTTTCTGTATTGTTTGCATTTCTTATCTTCCATCTGAAGACCTCTCTCACATCTTCCCCTTTTCCCCTTCCCTTAAGTCTTCTTCAGATTAAAAATACACAGTACTTTTGACTGATCCTTCTCATGTACTATGCTCTTTGGACCTCTGGCCATTCTGTTTGTCCTCTTGTGGGCATCCTTCAGGCAGTCTACATCCCTCCTAAAATGCAACACTCAGAGTTGGGGATGATCTGCTCAGCACAAAGCACCATCACCTCTTCTGGATGCCACATGCCATCATGTTAGCTTTTTTGGCAGCCACATCACGGTGTTGGCTCACTGAGCCTGTTCACCTCAAAACCCTCAGTCTTTTTCCTACGAGCTGTTATAAAGATGTGTCTTTCCTATTCCTTACTTAATATAGTTTATTTTTTTTTAAACCTGGGTGCAGAATTTTACTTACAGTCTCATTAAATGACATTCTGTTAGGTTCAGACTTTTGATATCTTCATGCTTTCAACTAATGTGTTAATCATTCCCCAGGCTTCATGTTACCTACATATTTGGTAAGCATCTCATCCTATTTGTCTTCAAATCATGAATGTGAATGTTGAACAGAACAGGATTGTAGATAAAACCCAGTGGCATACCCCTCGATATCTTCTTTCAGATTGCCATTGCTCCATTAATCAACATAGTTTACTTCCAGTCATTCTACCATTTTCAATCTATGATTCTCTCCACATTTTTTCATCTTGTCTACAAGATTTTTGTGAGAATTTATCAAACGTCTTGTATTTACAGCATTTCTCTGATTTGCCAGTCTAATACTTGGTCAAAAAAAAGGAAATGAGGTTAATCTGGTAATTGACACCTAGTAATCACTGCTTCCCTTATAAACCACATACTGGAGAATTTCGCCAAGTACAGAAATCAAAGTCACTATTCTGTATACTTTGTGCAGTCCACCTTCATCTTTAGAACATTTGCCTGATTGTGGAGGGCTTTAAAAGCTAAGCTTAGGATAACAATTGAGAAGAGATGTCATGTTAACCTAGAAGTGAGAATTTTTGCATAGGAATTTTAAAATAAGGAAATTGTGTTTTCATCAGTATCAGACTTCTGGATAGCAAAGATCAGATATACCTTTTAAAAGAATAAGCATTACTTATTGATTGAATTGCTCATACCTGATGTTCATTTAAAGCAAAGTGAACTATTATAATAAAAGAGAAATGTTATCTTTAACCTCTTTTATCTATACTTAGAGAATGTTGCTAATTACAGGACTCAATGTATTGCTTGTTTTATTGTGTTACATTGATATCTCATAATCATGATGTAAAGTGTACAGTAAAACAATTTGTATTTGCTTATAGGTCTGTAGGAAGAACATTTTGCACAATGGATGGGCATGGAACCCCAATACACATCCATCCTTCTTCAGCGGTAAATTATATCTTAAATCTCTGCAATAAGCAGAATAATTACTTTGCTAATGGGGCTATGTCTCTTTTACTCTTTGCTTTAAGAAACAAATTTGGCATCTAAATTATTTTATTACTTAGTATTATAAAGGCCTGTGTAGTATGTGTCTATGAAGAAAAAGTCCTAATGTAACCTCTTCATAGAATGAATTCAGAAGAACTGTGGATCTTAAATATTTAATTGCAAACATAGGGTGATCTCATGCTCTAGTACCCTAGGTTGTTGAGCAGAAAATCAGGAAAATTATGTCTCCCTCAATAAATAATTTTGTTTAGCTCTATAATCAGGAACCCAAACTCGAGTGGATCATTTTCCATGATGTTTTAGTTACTTCCAAAATGTACGTGAAGACTGTGTGCCCAATTCGCTATGAATGGGTTAAAGACTTGTTACCCAAGTTATATCAATTTGATGTGTATGAATTGAGCAGTATGGCCCGACATGAAGTGACAGAGGAAGAAATAAAGAAGTGGGAAAACAAGGAAGATCTAAAGCAACAGAAGGGTGAGTAAAACAGAAAGTCTGGCAGCTTTTATGATATAAAAATATTGTGATAGAACTTTGGCTTTAGAATTTTTCCCTCAGGGACAAAGGGATACAATAAATCCCGACTTGGCTAGTCTTCTCTCTTACCAACTTTCTCCATCCAAGCAAGCATGCATTTTTATTGCAGTGCCGTGCTCTGTTCTAAACACAGGAGTTGGAGTAGAATCTGGATTATTGAGTGAGACTCCAAAGAAGAGAGTTGTTCTGTCTCATAATATTCAAGAATACAGAGAAGAACCAGTCACCAAGTATTTTGTCCCAGTACCTGGCCCTGCGTACTGTTTAGAAACACGAATTAAACTTAACAGTTGAATCCCGAAGCTCCTGGTCCCCATGTTTTTTGTTACCTAATCTTAGACCACACTGTTTCTCTTGCATGAGAAATTTTGTTTTTCTGTTTCTTTTCATTTTACTAAGAAAATTCAGTGTACTTTTCTTCTTTAAAACCTTCAGTCTCAAGTCCAAGAATATCACTTTAATGTATTCATTTTTTCATTTTGTTTGCAGATAGAGCAATGAAGGAATCTCTAAAGAAAATGCAGAGAAGAAATGATGACAAATCCATTTTGGATGCACGTGCTCGATTCCTGGAGAGGAAGCATCAACGGGCCCAGAACATCACTGGCACATTGAAGGAAAATGACTAAGCGATGACCTCTTGATTCAGAAAGGACCAGAAGCAGTCAGGAAATGCACTGCTGCTTTCCTATTTACTTCAGACAGAACTGCCAAATACCCAGGGAAGCTGCTATTGAATTTATTAGCCTGGGAGCTAAAATAGCCTGTGCCAATGCACTCAGATGGAATTCTCACAGGGAAAATGAGTAGGTTGCTCTGATCAATGGCATTGATGTGTGAATGAGTACAGCATGAGACAAGAGATGATGTTCCCTTTTACTTTGCATTCTGCTGACCTTAAATTGGCATTGAACTCTGTTCCTCAATATTTTTAAATAACACATAAATTGATATTTTATTAGGTTGTAACCCATTTGTAATGAAACATTAAAGATTATTTTCTTAAAGTCTGCCTCTGATATATACTGGCTGTGTAACCCTGGGCAAATCACTGAACCTCCCAATGCTGTAGGCAATTCTTTAAAACTGAGTTGCAAAGTAGGTACACCTGCACTAATGAAGGGAGTTTTTTTCACTTGGGAGTTCTCTGTTCCAGTGAAAATATAGGTTCAAGCCCTATCCCTAACTCTTCCCAAAGCCACCATTAGAATTGTCTGTTATATCTGGCATGTTGTCATTATTTAAAGCATTGTTAATATTTGTTGAGAAAAGACTTAGATGGTCAATGAGCTTTTTAAAGTTATTTTTGCTAGGATTACATAAAGTACTCTTTTATATAAACATGTTGGGAAAAGTACCTATAGCCACTCACCAGAAAGAGATCATAGATGTAAGGACTTTTCTTCTATACCTATACATATGGTTAGTGTAGTACCAACTTAAAACTCAAAAGATAGTATAATGTATGTTTAAGATTTTTTCTACAAAGATTAAGACATTCAGATTTTTTGTAGATAACTGACATTTTCTGGAAAGTCATAGCATTATTTCTTTGTCCTCGGCTGCTGAGCTGAATGCTCTGGTTTTTAGGGTTAGAAACTTTTGAAACCTTTACCGAAGAAATCATAGGTGGACCAAAATAGGTTCCTTAAGCTTTCTAAAGCAGGGTAATCAGTGCTAGATGCACTCAGCATGTCCTACATTAGGTATTTGCTTGCTCTCAGACTATTTTATTGTTGAAGTAGGCATAAAGAAGATTAGTTCCAGAAGTGACTATCTTCCTTGGAAGTTTTTTGAAAAAGCTTATGTAATTTTCATGCATTGAGTCACAACTGACATCCCAGGAAATATTTTTGATCTAGGAAATTCCATGCTTATGAGTGAATAGAATAAATGAATAAAAACACATGTATTAAGCACTTGTTATGTTCAAAGTGCCAGGAATACAAACAGAAAAGCAAATAGCTTCTGCTGTCAAGGAGCTCACATTCTAATGGTGGAGGCAATACTCATAGGTTTCAATTGCAAGTTAGAGGGAAAGGTCCCGTGGTTTTTAGAATACAACAGCAAAGCAGATGGTAGTGCTTCTTCAGAGTCATTTCTATTGATAAAATCCTAACTGGCTCTGATGTTGAAACATTTGACCGTACTAAGGACTGTGGTAGTAAGATCTTTCCTTTCCCAGCCTCCAATAACTGAGAAGGTGAGGCCTCCACAGAAGGGCTGTTTCTTGGGATAATGGCTGAAGGGGCTGGAAGCAGGGCTGGTGGTCTGGTGGAGGAGGGGAAGAGCCGGTTGCTGTCACTCTTGGGGCCCTTGGGCTTGCCTACCTGTCAATGGAAGTTTGTTAGTAGTTAATATTTGTGGTGGCGAGGAAGGTGGGCCCCTCCGCCACAGAGATTGCTCCCTGCAGTGATGACTGCATTAGGGTTTGAAGAGAGGTGGTGGGTGAGGTGGTGGTGGTGTTTTGATTTGCCTGGCCCATGGTGGCTCCTGTCTTTCCCTCAGTATGCCTTAGTGCTTCAGTTGGGCTGGCTTGCCTGCCCTTTTGGTGGCAGTTGGTAGGATGGCTGGCCCCTTCTCCACAGGGGTCACATCCCTGGGTGATGACTAGAGTTATAATGATGAGAGCCCCTCCCACCCTCACCCCCATGCTCTAGCTCCACCCAAACCTACTAGTGCCATGTCCGTGCAGCCTTTAACTTTAACTTGCTCCCTTCAGCCAAAGCCTCCATGTGTTCAAACAGCATGGAACTTCACTATTAGGAGCAAAAACTGTAGCCCAAACATACCTCCCACAAACAGTCAAATCCTGGTACTCAGAATTTATTAGTATCAATGACAGGTAACCTCCCCAACTCTTCTCTCTTTCCAAGTAACATATGAGGTCTTATCAGTCTGTAGGCCAAACTTCATTTCTGTGCACTGATCAGGACTAGCTGGCTTCACAAATAAGAAATTTGGCCAAACCGTTTTCACCTTCAGAAGCATACAGAAGCCAGTAGGACTCCACTGTGAAAATTCGCTTTCTTGGGGAATTCAGATGGGAAACCCTTGTCTTCAGACAGGCAGTGCAGCCCCAGGGCAAGGCCAACAAACTGGAGAAGATAAAGAGAGAAACATTCAACCACTTTGAAAAAGCTCTTAAAGAATGTCTCTTAGCCCTCAGCTATGGAATACCTGCACTAGAGATAACCCAGCAAAACTGGCAAGCTGAAATCTCAGAGGGAGGAGTAATTCTCCTCGATGGTGCTTTAGACTACTTGCCAAGGCAGCCCTTCTGTCATGCACACACCTATTGGCTTTGCTCCATCTACTAACTCAGTGAGCTGTTACCAACACACTTGCCTCTGATGCTGCCAGTCAGTCTGTAACATTCTTCCTGTGTTTTAAGTTTAAAACTATCCTGGTTGGTTATTGCCTTTATTTCTGCTATATTTGTAGATCCCTGAGAGATCAATACTTAAAACCACCCTTAGGCATAGTCATACATCATCATGTATCAATGTGGCCAGTCCAGGCTCTAAAAATTTCTGTAGGGGCAGCTAGGTGGCGCAGTGAGTAGAGCACTGGCCCTGGAGTCCAGAGGACCTGAGTTCAAATCCGGCCTCAGACACTTGACAGAAGACGTACTTACTAGCTGTGTAACTCTTGGGCAAGTTACTTAAGCCCAATTGCCCTGCCTTCTCCCCTCCCAAAAAAAAAAATTTCTGTAACCCCCACCATGGCCTTAATGGTATTTATTTTTGTTTTATATAAACAATATATTTTATTTACTGTTTTAGATAGGGCACGGTGGCCAAGGTTTCCCTAAAAAATGTTAAAAGAAAATGTTTGTGAAGTCCTCCAGCACAGCTGATTGTCTTTTTATGGAGAACTTATAGAAGGACGCCAGTTGAATTTTTTAATATTAATATATGTTTTAAATAGATTTTTATTGATATCTTTTTTATATCACCTATATTTCTCCCTGCATCCTTCCCCCATACCACTCCCAAAGAGCAATCCCTTAAAGATTTTTTTTAATTCAGCAAAATCAACACATCAAAAAAAAAAGAATCTGACATTAAATACGAAGTTCCCTCCCCACCTTTCGCAAAGCAGCAAGGGGAGGTATCTTCTTATACATCTTCTTTGGAGTAAAGCTTGTTCTTCATAATTCCTCAGCATTCATATTTGATTGTTTCATGGTTCTTATTCTTTCCATTTACATTCTTGTAGTCATTGCGTATGTTGTTTTATCCTGACTCTGCTTATTTCCCTTTACCATAGTTCATTCAGATTTTTTCATGCTTTTTTGTATTCATCATATTCTCATTTTCTCATAGCTCAGTAAAACTCGCTGACCACAGTTTGGTTAGCCATTCTTCCAGTCAACAGTAGCTACTTTGTTTCCAGTTCTATGGTGCCCTCCCCCCACCCCCAAATGCTGCTATAAAGATTTTGGCTTATATGGAGACATACGCCTAGTAGTAGAATCTCTGGTCAACATTAATATGTATTTAAAGGTACTCTAAGCCATTTCATACAACAAAGTGGGGGAAAAAAAGTTCAATTATATATCACATTAGAGAAGTCCAAAATCTATCAAGGACCCACAAAGTTTATCTCCTTGGAAAATTCAGCTAAAAAACAGATATAAATTCACTCTATCCCTCTCATCAAATAAATGGAAGTAATGTAATTCTCACTATGAAATAACTAATAAAAAAAGTTAGGGAGTTATGGCTTGAATACTTAACAAATTAGGTACTTTGATTGTAACTTCAGAATTTTATACCGTCATCAAAAGCTCTTTGTCAATTTCACATACTGAAAGTTGACGAGGCTGAGTGCTTAAAAGGTCTGAGTTATACAAATGTCTATGAGCAATGGCCATAGCTAAAGTCCCACATAAATAAATTACAAAACACAGAAGAGATATTGATTACACACTAGATTAAAACATCTGTTCCCACTGGTCCATTATCTAATTCATCTTCGAACATTAAGAGTTAGCTTTTAAGTTGCTATCCCAAAGCAACAAAGCGTCATCGGTAGAGCTAGTGTGGTATCCTGGATTTGCAGTTAAAAGGACCTGGATTTGAATCCTGGCTCAGTCATCTATAACTTGTGTGACCTTGGGCAAATCCCTTAACCTCTCTGGGCCTTAGAATCCTCATCTCTAGAGGGTTGGGTTGGATCTGTAAGTTTCTCAAATTCTATTGTCCTCTTTCTATATGAACCCTTCCATCTCAGCAAGTTGTTGCAGAGACCGTGGTCAAAGAGGTTCATTTTATCCTATCTTGTATGCCTTAAGGTGAGTTTTGGGGGAAAATTTATTCCTTAAGTGAAGTTAATTACCGAAATAAGGAAATTCATGAAGCAAAGTACTTCATTCCTAACAGCTGAGAAGAATCCACCTACCCACAAAGCTTGGTTTGATAAGATGGGGTAGGGGGAAGGCAACAGGCAACACCGATTTAGGTGCACTTTGTCATCTTGTCTTGTCATGCCCATGCACCTCTGTCATCTTGTGTTGCCGTGTTCATGAAGACCATAAGCAAATGCATTCATCATGAGACCTATCTGCCTATTTTCTCATGTCTATACAATCTTTAAAAATAAATTTCCAAGGGTATCTTTGATTAAAAATATGAGAAGAGAACAGGAAAGCCACCATAAACTACACTATACAGAAGGCCATAACCTTTCCTTCTAGTTTCCTTCCAAGTTCAGTTCAGTCACTACCTTTTACATGAAGTCTTTCAAGGTCCTTCCAGCTGCTAGTGACTTACCACACACCCCTTGTATTTATTTTCTGTATATTTTCTACAAGTGCCTAGCACAAAATAGGTACTTAATAATAAGTATTTGTTGACTAATTTTAAAATTCCAAACAGATTCCCACTCTTGCATGCTGCAGTAGTATTTTTATAATGTTAACAGATCCAGGGGAGCAAGTCATGTTGGGTGACTTCCTGGGGAGGATTGACAGGAGGACATGGACAAGAGTTACATAGAATAAGAAGATATGAATGGGTCATACATCACTCCCACTATTAATGGGAGAATTCTCACCACTAAGATCACAAAATCTATTGAAGTATCACATAAAAAGATAGCACGAATAAAAACTTCTTAGCCAGTAGCATCAATTTTATCTCCTTGACAATAATTACAAAAACAAGAACCTTTATCACTAACATGTTTGATTAATTTTAGGTTGAGTTCTTTAAATTTTTCTAATAATAATGCAATAATCAAAAAGTCAGTCAGAGCAAGGAGTGATATATGCAAACAGCATGTGTGATCAACAGACTGGCATTGTATATGTAAAGTACTTTCTATATGCCAAGTACTGCTAAATTCTGGGAGTACAAAGAATGGCAAAAATAATCCCAGCCTTCAAGAAGCTCATATTCTAATGGAGGAGACAAATATGAAGATAATGGGGTACATACAAGGTCTATACAGGGTAGATGGAAAGTAAACTCAGCGAAGAGAGCACTATGGGGGATCGGGGACATGTGGGAAAAAACAAGGTATGAATCTTGAAAGAAGCCAAGGAAACTGTGGAGTGATAAGGAAGAGCATCCCAGGCATGGAGGATAGATGGTGCAAAGGAGTCCTATACACCAGTATAGAATGTGTGAAAAGGAGTAAGTGTAATAAAGCTGGAAAGCTAGGTTGGACCCAAATGAGAAGAATTTTTAATGCAAAGCAGGAGTTTATTATTTCATTCTAGAAGTAATAGGGAGCTGCTGGAGTTGATCAATCTGGGAGGCTGACATGGGCCCACCAAGTTTTAAGAAAATCAATATGGTAACTAAGTGGAGGATGGATCAGAGTGGTAAGAAACTTGAGGGAGATCAATTGAAAGGCTATTGAAATAGTCCTGGTGAGAAGTGATTGTGGGTCTGAACTAGGGCGATGGGAGTGTCAGTGGAGAGAGGGATATTATCAGTCATTTAATTAGGTAGAATTTAGAAGTTTATGTAAAAGAAACTAGAACACTTGAGAGTGATGGCAATATCAAGGGTATGGAAATGTATGTGCAGCTGAGGTGGAGTGAAGGAGCAGGCCATGGGAACTGAGCAGATTGAAGAACTGGAAGTTGAAATCCTCAGGTATGAAAGTAGGTATTGTGATGAAGAAAAAGACAGTGAGCTGGGCACTGAACTCATTGAGGAAAGGAGCAAAAATGTCCTGAGGGTTAATAGATATTAGCTACCAGGATCTGGACAGGGTGGTATATTTGGTTAGCATGAATCTCAGAAGTCGATGAATGATGGTGGTAGGGGGAGGGTCTAGAAGTGATAATGGAGAGTAAGGAATATTCTGACTCCTCCACCATGACCACGGTCAAGAGGTATGAGAGAAAGTTCAGCCAGTCCTCGAAAAGGCAGCAAGGGAAGTAATATCATCCAGGGAGGTTCCAGTGAGTACCAGAAAATAAAAGGGATTTAAAATGAAAGAAACTTTGTTAAAATGTGGAGCAGTTGTTCCAGAAGGCACAATAGAAAGAGCCATCAAATCTGTAATAGCACATGGGGCTGGGGAGGAGTTACAGCTGAGGTGGGTGGGAGTAAGGGAGAAGTCAGTTTGGGATAGGGCTCAGGGTTTGTACATTGGTGGTGGGGTGGGAGGGTCAGAATTACAGAGATAGAAAGAATATATGAGAATTGGAGTATGCTAACCACCGAGGAAGGAGTCCAGGTAGAATATCAGTGGATGGAGAGAAGTCAGGCTAGGGAGAGTGAGATAGACTATTAAAAGATCCAGCCTCATGGCTTGTGGTGATGTTGTATCCAGGGATGCTAAGGTGACATCAGGTGCGAGCAGGTGCAGGTAAGGCCTTGGGCATCCAGAGATGTCAGTACCAGGCAGGCCAGTCTGGTGAAAACCCTTTTGGGAGGGCAGGGGAGTGAAGACAGAAGCCAAGAGGTGAATGAATGGCCAAGCTCTTATCCCTAAAAGGTAGCTTGGACCCAGTTGGAGAAGTACCTGAGGCATTCTACATCTAGTCCATCTTCTACATAACAGTTCTTTAAATACTTAAGAAGGGAGACCTTTACTCTCTGAGTCTTACCTTTTCTAAGTTAAACATCCTTAATTCCTTCAACTGTTCTTGTATGACATAGACTTGGTTAAAGGCCCTTTAACATTCCAGTTGCCCTTCTCTGGATGTTTCCAACTTATCTGTTTTTGTCTAGAACTGAACTCGATACTTTAAATGGAGTTGAATCGGAGCCGATTACAGAGGGACTTTGATTTCTTTGTTCCAGAATGCTATGCTTCTCAGGGCAGCCCAAGACTGAATTAGCTTTTTTGGCAATCACTGAACTTGCAGTCCACTAAGCCTTCAGATCTTTTTCAGACACACTGCTTTCTAACCACACTTCCCTTATGCTGTTATTTGTGTAGTTACTTCTCCCTTGAGATTATCCATATCTTAAATGCTATTGTTGTTAATGAATATCATGATGTTTGAAAGGAGGAACTTTAATTTGGGAGAGAATTAAAGCACCTCAGAATAAAGGGAGAAAATATAAATAATTGAATTGT
Source organism: Trichosurus vulpecula (assembly GCF_011100635.1). Lineage (NCBI taxonomy): Eukaryota > Metazoa > Chordata > Mammalia > Diprotodontia > Phalangeridae > Trichosurus > Trichosurus vulpecula. The sequence continues at coordinate 169,124,770 of NC_050576.1, read as the reverse complement.
GAATCAGATAATATATGTTCTACTCCATGTAGCATTATATACTTTTGATCCAAACTCAGAACCATTCTTGGTTGGTACATCTTAACACTTAACTTTTGACATATAAAGGCATTAAGGGATATTTCTACATATTGCAAGACCAATTTTTCTTACTACCACCTAATGGAATGTGTAACTCAGTTGTCAGGAATGATTTTTATTTCATGAAACAAATGATCCAGATTTTTCTGTCCTACTCCTTTTTCTTTGCCAACAGACCTAGTATCAGGAGTCCATAAATCTGAATTATAAACTTCATTCTCTTAAGGATTTCCTACATAGTCTTATGGATGTCTTACTATTTTCTTCTCTATTGAGTAGGAAAAATGGTTATCTGATGCACAGGGCTTTTGAAGATTCTTTAGAAAACATTAATTATAGTAATCGCCAAGATAAAAAAGGCCCATATACTGTTGCTAACCATTCCAGTAGTTGGTGCTGAACTAAAACTAAGGAAATTAAAAGGGTTAAGCCAAAAATATAGCCCAGTATTCTTTTAGGGTTTACACAGATATATAATTTTGGTCAAGTGATTATAACCATTGTAGCAAATCATGCACATAACACTGGAGTAGGAATTATCCTTTATTGCTAGCTTCTAACACTCATTTTAAATGAAAAAGGGTTCTGGATTTAACTTTTTACAGGAAATATATAATTTCTTTTCACATTGAGATTTTTAAGTGATTTTTTTGATCCCCAAAGATCTCATCCTGAATCCCATCCCAATCAATCAAAAGGAAAAAATTTTTTTTATTTTGTTATAGCTGGTTAGTGTCAGGTTGTAAATCTACCATTTGAAAAGTATCTGAAAACCTTTCAAAGTAGATTTTCTAGGACAACAAAACTTACTTCTTGTCCTTATATATTGAGTAGTTTAAGAGGTAGGAGAATCCGTAGAGCCTATCAGAGGACACTTTCAGGCTTCTACCATCAAGGAGCCACATACCATAGCCAGTTATTAATACAAAAGGTCATACTTTCTGGTACATTTAGAGCCATAGTTATCCATGACTGTTATGTCCGAAAAGGCCTCTTATTTTGAGAACAACAATAAAGTGATTTTTTATTAAGGTAGTGATGTGAAAGGAGAGCCCAGCTCTCCCAAATACATCCCAGAAAATATTGAAAAGGGCTCCAGAAGAATTTTTAATGCAAAGCAGGAGTTTATTATTTCATTCTAGAAGTAATAGGGAGCTGCTGGAGTTGATCAATCTGGGAGGCAAGTACCTTCATCCATTAGTGGACATCCAGCAGGAGTACACAAAAAAGATGGCTAGGATGGTGCAGGTAATGAGAAAGGTGCACTCCTTGGGTCAGAGGGAGCCACGGTAGGAAGCAGAAGTAATTTATCCCCTGGTATACACTGAGTGGAGAGGCAGGAGGTTTTGCAGGAGTGCTGAGATCAGTGTGATCAACATCTAACCAGGGCCTGTTAGGGCCACAGCAGGAGATGGAACTAATTCCCAGTCAGGGACTATACCAAGTTAAAAAGTGAAAGGAATGGACCTGGGCCGGTACCCACACATAAGGAGGCTAAAACAGAAGCCAGGGATTGAGGCAGAGAGAGGGGCCTAAATCCAGAATGGCATCAAAATCTAGGAGAGAGAGAACAAGACCAAATAGGGTCAAACACCTAGCCTGTCCAAGTGTCAGAGAGGACTAAGTCTTGCCCTAGCACAAAATCTCAATCTAGGTTAGAAATATGAAGGGCAGCTAGGTGGCACAGTGAATAGAGCACCACTCCTGGAGTCAGGAGGACCTGAGTTCAAATCTGGCCTCAGACACTGACTAGGTATGTGAACTTGGGCAAGTCACTTAACCCCAATTGCCCTGCCTTCTCCCTTCTAAAAAAAAAAAAAAGAAAGAAATATGAGTATGCAGAAGAAAACACCAAATACAGTGATGAAATGCCATGGTGTAAAAGAATCTGAAGTGGTAAGCCTAGAAAAAGAGAGTAACTTCGCAGTAACTACAAGTAACACCTCAGAGGAAAAAAATATTTTGGCCACAAAGACTTCAAAAGTATATAGAAGAAATTAAGCAAGAGATAAAAACTGAAATGAGAACTCTGGAGAAAAACAATGAGAAGAATAAATACCTTAGAACAGAAAGTAGAAGACCTTCCCAAAATAGTGGACTCCGCAAAAAAAAAAAAAAAAAAAAAAAAAATGAAGAAGCAACCAGAACTTAATTACTCCTTGAGACAAAAAGAAATGTTAAAACAAAGTCAAAAGACCAAAAAAAAGAAGATAAATATAAAATATCTACTGTCAAAAAGAATAAGGATTCTACTATCAAATACCTGAAAAACATGACCAAACCACAAGGGCAGGGGATGAGAAGAGGATACAGTTATCCAGTCTCTTTCCACAAGTTCCCCTTATAACAGGTTAAAAAAAAAGCCTTAATATTATATTTCAAGAAATCATCTGTTAAAACCAAAGGGCAACGTGAAAATAGAGAAGAATCCATAGAGTGCCTTCTTTAAGAAACGGCGAGCTGAAAACACTGAGGAATGTCACAGTCAACTGCTAGAGCTTCAAAGTCAGAGGAGAAATACTGCTGGAAACCAGAAAGAGATCAAGTACCTAGAAACTGCAATTAGGATTTTTAAAAAAAGATTATTCCTCGATTACAACAAAGAAGAGCAAAACTTGGAATACAATATTTCTAAAGTCAAAAGATAAAGCCTTAAAATCATAAATAACTTAACCTGCAAAACTGAAATATAATTCTACTGGGTAAAACTGAATCTTTAATAGAAAAGAGGGTTTTTAAGCATTCTTGATGAGAATATAAGAGTAGAAACTTTGAAATACAAATATAGGAGTTGAGAGCCCTAAAAAGGTAAAATGCATCTGAGCAATAAGAAAGTGCTAAATAAACTATTGTGAAGTGTTTATATTGTTAAAGGAGACAAAAATCAGGGTCACACAATTAGAGAAAAAAGATAAGCACAGTGCCTGGATAGAATTTGTCTCATTTTGGTACTTTTAAGAGAGAAAGGAAAAGGGAGGGGGAAAGGGATATACTAGAAAAGAAATGGGAAAGAAGGAGGAGGAACTAATTTCTCATAATTGCAGTGCATGAGTTGAAATTATAATCATGGAAGAAGGGATAAGGAGAATGGTATTCTCATGATCCTCTCTCATCTGGAGGAGACAAAGTAGGGTTGAATACACGTATGCCCACATATACACAGTTTGGTGTGGAAATACGTTAAACTTAATAAGAAAATTAATGGGGACAGAGAATGAGGAAAGGGGGAGGCAGGACTTAAAAGAGAGAGGACAGATCTGAAATATAAATAATCATGAGAAAAAAGAAAAGCAACAAGGATCCTAAAGGGAGAATTAAAATAAGAGAAAGTAGATGACCAGACCAAGACCTTAGTTTGATGAAGAGAGAAATAGCAGATGAGGAAGAACAGATGATTTTAATTATAAATTACTAGAATTGATCAGATTTTTTTTTTGATTCACATTCTTATTTCCAAAGAGATGAGCAGGGAGGGAAAAGAAGAAAAATTATGAGGATGTAATGAAGGGAAATACGTAACTAACAATCGTAACTAGTGTAAATGGTATAAACACACCCGTGAAACAGAAGAAGGTAGTAGAATAAAGGAAAGGAGAAGGGGAACATTAAGCATATTACATACCAGGCACTATACTAAGCACTTTTTGCCAATGTTAATTTATCTGATCCTTGCAACAATCCTGTGAGGTAGGTGCTATTATTATTCCCGCTTTACAGTTGAGGAAACTATAGACTATAGATTAGAATAGATTAGCAAGTAGAATCCAACAATATGTGGTTTGCAAGAAACACATTTGAAACATAAAGGATTCATGCAAAGTTAAAATGCAGGGCTAGAGCACAATTTACTATACTTTAGGCATATTTTAAAAAGCGGGGATAGCAATTGTGATCTCAAACATAGCAACAATAAAAACAGACATGGTTAAAAGAGATAAGCAGAGAAACTATATAATGTTTAAAGGTACCATAGATAATGAAATAATAGAAATACTTTATATGTATGTGTGTATATATGCATATACACACATCAGTATATGTGAATATTATACACACACACACACACACACACACACACATACATTTTACAGATGAGGAAATTGAGGAAAGTGAGACTAAGTGAAACAAGACTAAGTGAGTTGCCCAGGGTCACACAGGTAGTAAGTGTCTGAGGGCAGGTGTGAACTCAGGAAGTTGAGTCTTTCTGACTCCAGGTCTGGTGCTCTATCCACTGTGCCACCTCTCTCCCTCTCTCTCTCTCTCTCTCTCTCTCTCTCTCTCTCTCACACACACACACACACACACACACACACACACACACACACAAATAGCATAATATCTAAGTATTTAAAGGAAAATTTAACCAAATTAAATAGAGGATTAGACATCAAAATTGGAGATCTCAATCTGCCTCTTTCAACAAAAAGACAATAAGAAAGAAATTAAGAACCTGAACAGAAATTTAGAAAAGTTAGCTATATTAGATTACTGAATGGAATTGAAAGGAATGTGTTGTATATTTATTAGCTGTGCATGTCAAATTAACCACTTGCTAGGGCATAAAAGCCTCATAAAGAGAAAGACAGCATGGCATCATGGATAGAGAACTGGCCTTAGAGTCAGTTAGGCCTGTGATCAAGTTATTCTGCCCTTGTCGTATATTGACTGACTCCAGGCAAATCATGGAACCTCTCAGTGCCACCAGATAATTGTGTTGATTACTAGAATTCCTTACTGATAGATCTCTACAATGATGAAATCCCAGTTCTAGTTAAAAAACAAAACTCATAACCAAATGTAGAAATAGTAAATATTTCCTTTACTGGCCATGGCATAATAAAATTATAATAAATAAACAACATTTGAAGAAAGGATTAAACTTAAAATGCAAACTAATTAATTTAACCCTAAAGAATATTGAGTCAAAAAACAAACCATGAGAAAAAAAGGGCTTCAAAGAAGATGAAAATAATTAGACAATGTAGCAGAACCTTTGGTAACCAGCCAAGACAGTCATTAGAGAAAAATGTATATCTGGAAATACTTTCATCAGCAAAAGAAAGGTCAGATCAATGAACTGGACAAACATCTTTAAAAAACAGCTAAAAAAGCAGCAAATTAAAAATTCCCAACAAAACACAGATATAGGAATTTTTGAAAACCAAAAAAGAGATAAAATTGAAAAAAAAACTTTGTATTGATAGACAAAGTTAATAGCTTTTTTCTTGAAAAACTAATAAAATGCATAAAATTTTAGATGATCTGATCAAAAAGAAAGGAAAACCAAATAGTCAATATGAGAAATCAAAAAGGAGAACTTAAAAATGAAGAAGAAATAAGGGAAATTATTAGAAACTTTTTCTTGATTATGTGCCAACAAAACTAATAATTTGAAATGAATATTTATAAAAATCTAAAATACCCCGATTACCAGAAAAAGAAATTTAAAATTTAATAACCCAAATTCAGAAAAAGAAAATGAAAAAGTATAACTGAACTTCCAAAGAAAAGAACACCAAGATGAGGTGGATTTACAAGTGAATTCTAGCATACATTCCAAGAACATTTAATTCCAATATTCATAAAGTGCCTGCAAAAATAGAGAAAGAATATATCCTACCAAATTCCTTCTATGAGATAAATATGATCCTGAGAGCTAAAGCAGAGAAATAAAACTATAGACCAATATCTCTAATGAATATCAATGCAAAAATACTGAATAAAATATTAGCAAAAAATGCACAAACACATTAGAGACATTGACCTTTGAAATGCCCAGTTGGACTATTCCAGTGGTTTTCCAAACTTTTAAGGCAACAGAATCCTCTGAGCTATTTTTTTATTTCTCTCTTTAGCCCTTGTTGATCATGAAAATGATGAAGCAGAAACCAATTAGTCCTGAAGCCATGGACATATTTTATTTGAAACCACTCCTTCCTAATGATGCTTTGCGGGATGTTTTGGTTCTTTAGAACAGAATTTAAATACAGTTTTCAGAGCTATTGTAAATAAAGTCAACATGTATTTATTCCTACGAGTGGGCCTCAAGCTATGCTGACATGATACAAAAGAAGCATAAGAAAAACTTGTTCTCTTTCCTCAAGTAGCTTCCAATCATGTTAGAGAGCGTAGATGTGTACATTAAACTTGCTGTTCTACAGTCTCAGCATTTAGTCTTCTGTCTCTATTTTCTTGGCCCAGGCTGTTCCCAATGGCTAGAATGCTCTGCTTCCTCCCTTCTACCCCTAAGAATCCCTGGCTTCTTTGAAGATTCAGCTCAAGTGTCACCTCTCACAAAACTTCTTTCCTGATCCCTCTAATTGTTCTTTCTATTCTGAAATTACTTTGCATTAATTTATTTTAGTACTTATATCTCCCTGGTGAAATGGAAACTCCTCAAGAACCAGGGATGTTTTTCCATTTTAGACTCTGTATTCCCAGCAGCTAAAACTTTATCTTGCACGTTCTAGGGCCTTAATTAATATTTGTTAAATTGAATTGAATTAAGCAATAATACAAGATAGAATTTTATTGTACTGCATTGTGTAGTAGAATTCTATTGTAAAGATGATCAGTCCTAGAGAGGTTCCACAGAAGGGCTTACAGAGTTGGGAAAGATTTTGTTCAGAAGATAAGATGCATTTATTTATTTATGTATAGATTGTATTTTTTGTATTGCCTTTTATTTTTGTGTAAGTCATTTCCCGGCATGCCTGGCTCAAGAACTCTCCCTTGCAACAGCAAAAAAAACAGTTTAGGAAGACCAGAAGCTATCATAGCCCACCTGATTGTGTACATAATGTTCCATATACATAGTTCCCCACTTCTTTGCTGAGAAGGTCATCTCTGGCACTGAGAATGGTTATTGCATTTAATCTGAATTTAGTTGTATCTCAGTGAGTAGGTAAAATTTAAAAAGAGAATTGTACAGTGCTTCACCTAAAGCTGCCTTTTTAAGAGTTCATACTAACCATAATTCAATTCAACAAAGTTAAGTAACTATTATGTGCAAGACATTGTGCCAGTAATTCAGATAAATAAGACATAGGCTCTTGTGTTGGGAACAGTATCCTAACTCTCCCTCCCTTCATTTAAAAAAGGTATTAAGTCATTTCAGTGATCAAATGTATTGTCATTTCAGAACAAACAGTTTTCAAAAGAAGAATTGAAAACTATTAACTACATGAGACAATGCTCCAACCCATTAATAAGAAAAGTGCAAATCAAAACTACTCTGAGGTTTCTCCTCATGCCCTGAAAATTGGCAAGAATAAAAAAAAAATGGCAATGATCAGTGTTAGAGGGGTTATGGAAGAATAGGTACACTAATACATTGTTGGTGGAGTTGTGACATGGTACAACCATTTTGGAAAACATTTTGGAATTATGCAAATAGTTACTAAAATCTCCATACCCTTTGATCTAGAGATTATACTACTAAGCATATACCCCAGTCATTAATAGGAAGAAAAGTTCTCACATTCACCAAAATATTTATAGCAGTGCTTTTTGTGATAGCAAAGAATTGGAAACAAAGTAGATGCCTATTAACTGGGGAAAGACTGAAGAAATTGTGGTAAGTGAATGTAATAGAATATTACTGTTCTGTAAGAAATAATAAATGTGATAAATACAAAGAAACTGGAAAAATCCATATGAACTAATGCAGAATGATGACAATAATGTAAATGGGAAGAACAACCACCAAAAAATTAGAAGTGGGGACAGTTAGGTGGTGCAGTGAGTAGAGCACTGGTCCTGGCATCAGGAGGACCTGAGTTCAAATCTGACCTCAGACACTTGACACATGGACTAGCTATGTGACCTTGGGCAAGTCACTTAACCCCAATTGCACTGCCCCCCCCCCAAAAAAAAGCAAAAAAAAATTAGAAGTGAATATCACAAAATTATGAAGAACATTCAGGGTTGAAAATAATAATAACAACAGTAGCTAGCATTTGCATATCATTTTCTATGTACCAGGCACTGTGCTAAGCATTTTATAGTTATTCTCCCATTTGATCTTCACAACAGCCCTGGAAAGTAGATGCTGCTATTATCCCCATTTTACAGTTGAGGAAATGGAGGTAAAAAAAAGTTAAAGTACTTGCCACAAATCACACAACTACTAAGTATCTGAGAATGAGTTTGAATTTAGATCTTCCTGCCTCCAGGAGCAACACTCTATTCCCTGCACCAGGCAGCATCCCCACCTGACACCTTTGCTGAGATACAAGGTCCACAAGTGTTGTCTATTGTACGTGTTTTCAGACTTTTTCATAAATTGATCACTAAATTGATTTTTTCATTTTTTTCTTTTATCTTTAAAAAAATACTATTTATTCCATGGTATGGCTTTCAGAGACGGGGAGAGATATTGGGTGAAACTATGTTGAGGTAAAAAAACCCATCAATAAAAACTTTATAAATAGCACTAATAAACCCACTCATTACATGTTAATATAAATAACATTTTTATGAAAATTAACAGTATTTTCCAAAAAAACTAATGAGAAGATTGGCATTGTTTTACTTTTTTTAAAAACACCTTTTTCACGTCTGGCTTAATGGAAGACAGTGGATTGTCATTTCTGCTTTTGAATTTAATCTTTTGCAATCTTGTTTTGGTTGAACTATATAAAGAAAATCTGTCTTCGCAAAGACATGTAATTGGAAAAGGGAGGCGTATTTTAATAGCCTTTCAGATACTTGTGGGTATTCTTCTTTGATACTATATCAGAACTTGAAAAGTGATATTTTCTTAAAGGTTAGTTGCAATGTGGAATGAAATCATATCACTTACCTTTTTGTATTGTTACATTAAAATCAACTGTTCTATTTTGCACTTTGAGTGGATCTTTTACCCATACATGATTTTGTAATATCATGCATTGTTCATTTGGGAAACGTTAGTTCACTGAGTTATGCAGATCTTCCAAATGCTGATACATTTTGTTATGTATTTATATATAATGAATAATGATATATATTGTATATCAATATATTCATTAATATATTTTTTAAAAAAATACACTACCATCTCATTAGAAAAGTATTTTAAATATTGGGAAGCTATCAAGTTCATAGCAAATACAAGTCTTCCGAATGTCTCATTTTCATTGGAAAGTTAGAATTTTATCATTGACAACAAATCCTGTCTGTTGTTTTTCCTTGAAGTAAGTCTTCCTTTGTCTGTTCCTGAGAAAATATCTGCCATACACCAAAGCACTAACCACAGTGTGTCTGTTGTTCTTCAAATAAAAATGGTGTTCCATGAAAAAAGTGACTAGTTTATGTCTCAACTCAAACAGTTGCACAAGGACTTCTCCTCAAGACAATATCTTTCATTATTCAGCAGAAGTGTATTATTCATGCTTCCCATTCCATCACATAGAATATTAAAAGGATGTGTGTTTAAGGCTTGAGAATATTAAAATTAATCATATTTTTACTTCATCAAGGACATTCTTAAGTGAAACTGGATTATTTTTTTTACAGTGATGAAAAATATAGTGACTGCTAGTACAGTTTGGTGTCACTGCCCAGACTTGTGCTAAAGTATCAACAGTTTTATCCACGATTGCTTTTGTCCCATCTTTGAAAATGAAAACACAGTAGTTGTTCCAGGATAAAGCATGAGATTCAAAAAAGTTGTTTAGTACTTTAAATATTTCAGCATCACTTGTGTTTGTTAACAACCACTCATCTAAAAGAAGATTTTCTTTAGTAATTAGTTGTTGCTGATATGGGATGAATAAAAGCAAAGCAGCAAATCCAGACACATCTGTAGATTTGTCAATTTGTAAGGCAAAAGTACAATTCTACTGATGAGCTAGCTATTAACTCAGTCTTCATGCTTGCACCTAGATATTTAATTCACAGGTCATTTAGCCTCTGGATAACTCCACTAACCTTGGAGACACCCTGGAAGGTCTTAGGGACTCCCAGGGTCCCTGAACCATACTTTGCGAACCACTGGTGTAGTGAATAGAGAAATGGACTTGGCTTCAGAGAGATTTAAAATCTAAGTCCTGTCCCTAATACATCCTGGCTATGTGACTCCAGTCAATGATCCCAGGCCAATTCTCTAAGGCTTTAAAAGCTTCAGAAAAGTTGCTGATCTGCATTGATAGGAGTTTCCCCACAGGGAATTCCTTACACTAATAAAATTACCGATGAAGACTGGAAAAAAAAGGGAGCAGGGTGAGAGGAAAGCAATTTCAGCCACCATGCTGGTCACATGATCCAAGTATATCCCACTGGCACTTCAAATTCGACATGTCTGAAATAGAAATCATTATGTCTCTCCCTTCTCTGGTTTATTGTCTACATAGCTGCCAAAATAATCCCTATTGTTTCTAAGATAAAAAGAGCATACTTATTAGCCTGGTATTTAAGGCATTTACAATCTGACTCCAATCTACCTTTTCAACCTTGTTTCACATTACTCTACAGATTCTATGTTCTAGCTAAATTGGATGACAAGCTCTTCCCTGTTCTTGACTGCTGACTCCTGCCTGTGTCATTGAGTCAATCTATCAATAAGCTTTTATTCAATGCTTACTATGTGCCAGGTAGTGAGTGTGCAAAAAACATTGGCTATACAAAGAAAGGCAAAAGCAAAAAAAAAAAAACAACCCTAAAAGAACAAACAAAAAAGCCAGTCCCTGTTCTCAAGGAATAGATATTTAGTGGAGGAGACAAATATGTATGTGTGTGATGTGTGTGTGTGTGTGTGTGTATATGTGTATATGTGTATATATATACATATATATATATATATATATGGCAGATAAAAGTAATCTGCAAGGGCAAGAGATTAGTGGCTGAGGGGACCAGTGAAAAGCCTTCTACAGAAGATGGTATTTGAACTGTCTTGAGGGAAGCCAGAGAAACTAGGAAACAGAGGTTGGGGAGGAGGGGGGAACAGAGCATTCTGAACGTAGGTTTGGGACAGAGTTGGGAGAGGGAGTGAAGTATTCCAGGAACTGCAGGTGGGTTTGTGTGTGGATCATAGAGGGCAAAGAGTAAGAATGCTAGAAAGGTGGGAAAGGAGCCAGGGTGTGAATGACTTTAAATGCCAGAGAATTTTTTATTTGATCCTGGAGGTAATAAGGAGCTAAAGGAGTCAGGATGTGTCATGTTCAGACCTGCCCTTTAGGAAGAACACCTTGGCAGCTAAACCGAGAATGGAGTGGGGTAGGGAGAGACTTAAGGCAGTGAGACCAGTTAGAAGGCTAATGTAGTAGTCTTAGAAAAAAGTGATCAGGTTCAAGCGAAGGTTTTTTAAGGATAGAAAGACAATTGGGCACGTTTGTTGGCAGCAGGGAAGGAGCCAACAGACAGGGGTGGAAGATAATGGGAATGATAGTGGGAATGATTTTCTGGAGAAGTCAGGAGGGGATAGGATTGAGGATACACATAGAGAGGTTGGCCTTGTTAAGGAGAAGGGCTTTCTTTATCTAAGGAGGAGATAATGGAGGGAGATGTCTGAGTGATGTGAGATGAACGGGGAGAAGGGCTATCCATCCATTTTTGCTTACAAGTACTTTTATTTAAAAATTAAATTTTCAAGGATGGTGGATTTTAAATTTTCAAGGCAGTAATATTCATGGATTACACATAGCCTTCAAAGGCAGTTAGTTACCTGTTCCTTCTAGCTTTATCATCTTCAACTACACAGTGTATTTGAGGTTTCTGGATGTCATATCATAGTCATTTATTTAGAAGATTCCTAGAAACAAGCTTGAATGCTCCTGATACATTTCTTCTATTTTGCCATATCTCTCTCATCATCCCAAAGAGGGAAGGCTTTGCAAACAATTTCAGGCTTTTTTGACTTCTTTGATTCACCCTGAACAAGACTTTCTTGCTTTATCTCCTTTGCTTCTTCACTCTCCTCTTTTTCATCAGTTCCAAAGAGATTCATGACTCCATCATCTTTGCTATAGTAGTTCTACTTCACATAGCATCTTCGGCATCAGCAAGTGCATATTTGCCCAAAGCCCTCTTTACTCCTGGCAAGCTAGTCTTTTGCTTTTCTTAAGACTTAATGTGGTTGCACCAACAGAGACCATGGTACAAGTGAGCATATGGTGGGCTTGAGATTGCACCAAATACTGAAATGTCAGTTGGAATACCTTTGAATGTAGCTCTTGTCTACAACTGCAGAGATTGTTGAAGTGCTAGAAACCTCCAGATTTCTTGATATCTTGGAAGTCTATGGCAGCAGGAATGATTGGGATAAGGTAGTGACAGTTCAGTTACAGGGGTAAAATGCCCTTCACAATGGCAGTAGGTCTGGGGTTAGGGAGTAGTGGAAAATTAGGTTGAAAGGTTGGGGGAGGGTCAAAATGGAGAGGTCCTTGAATGACAGGCTAAGGAGTTTGAACTTTTCCAATTGAAGGTTTTTGAACAATGGGATGACATAAACAAAATAATTTTAGAAAGATCATTTTGTCTAGTGGTACATAGGATGAATTAGAGGTGAACAGAGAGAGGAGATAGGGAGGCAGGTTAGGAGACTTTTAATAGTCTAGGCATGAGGTGATGATCAAGTCAGGAAAAAGAAGAGATAAATGTAAAAGATGTAATGAAAGAAATATTAATAAAGTTTGATAAGTGATTGGAGGTGATGGGGGCAGAGGGAGAGGGACAAGCCAAGAATGACTTGACTAAAGGTCTGGGCATCAGAAATGGAAAGTCCAAACTGAAAACTAATTTTTAGAGAAAGTTGAATTCAGGTTGAGAAATGCTAAGAGTGAGTTGATGGCAAATCATCTAGGTGGAAATAGTTGCCTACCAGGCATTTAAGAGTTTCTTGGCTATGGTTAAGGAGAGAAGCCTAGTTGGGAAGCATAGATTTTTAAATTCTTCAAAAAGAGGTAATCATGATTGAAGCCATGAGTCTTCCGTTTAAGTGTATGATTACCTGGGGGCCTTTTGAACTCTGAAAGCAGCTCACCCTTTCTCTTAATTCCTTATAGTCAAACCAAACTTTGATGAGAGGCACTTGTTAGGCAGTGGGAGAAAGAAAGACTGCTGTAGACTCTCATGCTTGGAATTCATGGTTTTTACAAAAGTTTATGATGCCATAGAAGCCACTCATTGGTCTTTTCTAGTCAAGTTGGTTCTTCTGAGGGCAAAAGGTCCCCTTAACAAATGTGTGTATAACCTAAAGCCAAGTTGCCTTTTGCTTTTAATAAATATTGTGCCATAATAAACATGCTGCTAATTTCCTAAAGCTAAATTAGATTTTATCTAAAAAGGTTTCACAGGATGTCCATTCACCAAGTTTTATGCTTTTCCCAATATTTTCCCTGGCTCAGGGCCTTCTAATGATTCCATTTATTTCATTTCAAGAAACCTCATTGCTCTTAGCTATGAGTTGCTTCAGAACTATAAAGGAAGATGTTATTATCCTAGAACTTTGCTGACAGGAAGTCTTTAATGTGAATTAGTCTCTTGTTGGAAAATGTTTTGAAATGACTTTAAAAAATTACTGGATATGCAGAGGTTTAATTTCATAATGTTAATTTGATGCATCCTAATGCTATTTTAAACCCATCCCCTCCCCCCCAGCTTTGACTTATACTGTTCTGCAAATCGTTTTATGCTGTAAAATAATAGTTTTGAAAATTATGGTGGTGTTGTACAGGTCTTTATCAGGGCCCAGAAACAAGAAAATGAATTTCCTGATCATTTTAAACTTCTTGCACAAATTGTCCATCACAGAAAAGTAGAAAGGGTTTTTGTTTCTCCTTTCCAACTAAGGTGGAGATTCTTAACCTCTTTTATGTGTCTTGGACCCCTTTGGCAGTCTGGTGAGCCTATGGATCTCTTCCCAGAATACCATTTTAAAATAACCAAAACAAAATACATAAGTTTACAAAGACAACCACTTATATTGAAATATATATATATACATATATATATATCAAATTTTTTTTTAAAAAATAAATCCATGGGTCCCAGGTTAAGAACCTTTCAAACTAAAGTTAAACACTGGTAGCATCCTAAATTTGACATTCTCTTCTCCACATTCCCCCAAGGATGGATGTCAAGAGGGCATAACTCTTGGAATAGCATCCAAAATAGTCTTAATTGATTCTAATTGATTCTTTTTAGAAGAATTAACTTCCCCCCTGCCCTATCCCTCCTTCCCTTTGGTGACAAAATAGAAGAGGATGATTTGTTCTCAATGTAGAGATTGTGGCCCAAGTCTTTTCTTTTGCTCTTAAAGGAAATGTTAATGTACCATGGAAGTACATATTGTTACAGTGTATATATGGTTCATGACATGAAATGGGCTTCTTGAACTAAGGTTAAGAACAAATCATGGGGCCAAATCACTGAAACTGAAATAAAATTGATAAATTGGTTATTTACAATATGCTTTTAAAAACTTATATTGTCTTTCATAGAATCTTTGAATTAGATGGGACCTCAAAGACCAATTAGTTCAAATTACACTTGAATAAGAATCTCCTCTATGTCACTCCTGCCATGTACACTCTCTATTTAAAAATCTTCAGTGATGAAGAACATGCCACTTCCTAAAGCAGCCAACTAACACTTCCCAACTTGTGAGGCTAGCCCTCTATCTGCCATGCCATATTTGTAAATTAACAAAATAGGTATCTACTACATGTGGCATACAATCTTGTTCTTTTGACACAGGTCAGAAAGGTTTGGGAATTATTCTGTAAATTTAAGAAACTAAGCATGTCCTTAAATTTCAGATGATAGAACTAATGAGAGAGACTTTTTAAAAATTTTTTTCAATTGAGATAACATTTTAGAAATTCCAGAAGTAATAAGGAAAATATTTTTAATGAGCTCTGATGTCTGGCTGGAAACTCTTCATAGCAGGAATATATTGTGTAAGAAAAGCATAGCACTGGTCTGTAGCAGAATATAGGCAAGTTGATTCATACTTTGAACCTGTGGATCAACATTTGAAAATTCTGCTTACATTGATTTTTCCTCTTTCTCTTTTTGTCAGTTTGCAGTTAGATTTAATTCTTTTCCCAGGAATTGAATTTTTCAGTTTTCCAGTATAAATAACCAGTAACCATATGAAGTCATGCAAAATATATTTCTATATTAGACATGTTGCAAAAAAAGCAAGAAAGATAAAGTTAAAAACAATTTATTTCAATCTGCACTCAGAGTTTATCAATTCTTTCTCTGGAGAGGGATAGTATTTTTCATCATGAGTCCTTTGGAATTGTCTTGGATAACTGTATTGATCTGAGTAGCTAAGTCTTTCACAGTTGATCATCACTACAATATTGCTGTTACTGTGTACAATGTTCTTTTCATTCTTCTCACTTTACTTTACATCAGTCCGTATAGGTCTTCCCAAGTTTTTCTGAAACCAATCTGTTCATTTCTTACATCACAACAGTATTCCTTACAATCTTATACCACAATTTGTTCAGCTATGCCCCAATTAATGGACATCCTCTCAATTTCCAATTCTTTGCCACCGCAAAAAGAGCAGCTATAAATATTTTTGTACATATAAGTCCTTTTTTTTCAGGTCATTTTAAAACTCCACACAGTATGGAAAGCCTTTTTATTTCCCAGAGGCTTGTGGAGATGAACTGATCAGAAATGCTGGTAGTCTGCAAAATTGTCTGAAAATAAATGGTAAGAATTTAGATCACCTAATTTCAGGTGTATTCATTTCTATGCCCTATGCATTTAATTAATATTTTGAATGAAGAATAGCAATGGTCTAGTAAACTCATATTTATTTTTATTCTAATCCATTAAAAACCAGAAATAACTAGACCAATTTTTTTTTTTGGTGTACTCATCTTAAATTGTATTTTTTTGAGAGAGACAAATGACAAACTGATATTAGGATCTGTGATCTTTGTCAGTGTGGTTACTATCTACCAGTACAAATCAAACCCTCTTTGACTCAGAGAGTCTTCAAAAGTTGTGGCAACACTTTTGTAATGAATGTGGCAACACTAGTCATGATCCTCATTGAACTTAGCTAGGCTGGTCCTTAGAAAATATACATAGAAAGTTCATTACCTGGCTTATCACTGAAATTTGTCCATTGTGGTAGGACCCACCAGAGTTTGAATTTTGCTGGCATAACCTTCAAGATCACAGGGTTGTCACCTCCATAATTGGAGAGAAGAAATAGAGTAGCACTTCAGTGAGATGAACTTTATTACAAAAAGTAATTTTCAGGACTTATTGTAAGATCTATATAGTGTCCTAAACCATCTATATCTATAGTAATGTATAATAATGTTTGATTTTCTAATACCCTGAAAGATCTTCGATTACCTTCCCTTCCATTAGTAACTTTTATTTGTGCCTTTTTAAAAATACCAGAATCATTTCCCAACATTCACCCCATCTACCTTGTAACAAGGAATATGCTTGACTTATGTCTTGTCACAGGATTTTGATGACTGGAAGAGAGAATAAAGCAGACAACTTTGTGCGAGTCTGCCTAGCTTAAATCCAATTGATGTACAAGTCACAACATCACCCTGTGATGTCATTAGTCCTTTTCAAAAAAAAATGAAAGATGAATGAACTAACTCATGAACCATTTTGGCTACTCTTTTTGTCAAGGATATGAGTAGCCATGTTCCTCTGCTAAACTCCAACCAAACCTCAAGATCTCGTTGTAGAAGTTTTTTCCTCTTCAAGACTACCTTTAAACATTCATTTTAACTTGATTTTTCAATTTTGAGGCAGTGGTAATAGTACAGAATTTAATACCAGTGCAATTTGTTCCAGTCCCAGAAAAATGATAATTTAAGTTCTTCAAATTGCTTTCCTCACAATGACCCTATGAGGTGGGTGGTGCATGTATCTCTACTTTACAGACAAAGAGACTGAGACTTAGAGAGAAGTGACTTGCCCAGTATCCCACAGTTAATAAACCTTAGAGCTAGGATTTGGCTATTTCAAAGTCCAGGCCAATGGTAACTCTGGGCATCTCAAAGTCCTTTAGGGATAGTGCTGGTCATTCACAATTCAAGTGCTTCATATTTATACTTTATATTTATACTTTGTAATGGATCTCTGACGCAGTTACTGTGGTTACTTCTTATACTAGTGTAGGTCATAACTTATAATGTCTTTCTATCCTGTGCATTTCTTATCTATATCCTCTTAGGCATCCTCCATAAGTTTTCTACCAAGGTCCTGGGGTCCCTTCTTGAGCTTCATCCAGAAAAGGTCTCTCCAAAGACTACAGTGGGAGGTCCTACTGCCACCCAGCCTGTTTTAATAGGACATATAGGCATAAACATTTATATATATATACATATATTATGTATGCGTATATAAATATAATGTATATATTTATTGAATATAGGACACATTAAGAGAATAGGGTTCAGTGATTTTGGTTACAAAGACTTGCATAAGGCTTTGGAAAAATCATTTTCTTATGTATGTGTTATCTATCCTTATATATTATACTACCCTCCTATGTCTTTCATATTACATAAAAGGGCCTACCCCACTTCCCAAAACACAGTAGGAACTCACTAAATGTTGACTGACTTGTGAATCACATGTGATGTTTGATTCCTTCCTGCGCTTTCAAAAAGAAAAAGAAAAGGTCTCACAGATCTATTCCATTTATCTTTCTGGAAAAGATAAAGACCTAGTTCAACCCTGCTATGATTTAAACCAGTTTCCCCAGGGATCTGAGGTGTTTCAAAGCTGCCAGATAAATAGCAAAACCATGTGTCTGAATACTGCTTTGATATAGAGACATTCGTCCATGGCAAGAATCTCCCAGAAACAATTCACAAACAGACCATTTCAATGCCACAGTGGTGGGCAATTCTCTAACATGAATCTCACTTCTCAGTCATTGAACTTTGCTGATCACATTTTGAATGTGTGAGTGGTGCTCATGCTGCTCTAGATGCTTAAAAGCATATATTTTTTTGGTGGGGCCCTGAAAGCAAAGAGCTACAAAGGAAATTAAGGCACCTCATAATGAAAGGAGTACGTGCCTGGTTCTTCACCCCCTCATTGTCACATATGTTTTAGTGGGGAGCAGCAGTCCTGAAAGTAGCAGATTAACCAACCAGTCCCTAGACTTGGCTAACTGTAATTGCTTTCTCCTGGAGTTTATATCAATGGTCTCTAATTGACAGGCTTTCAGTTAAAAGCAGATGTAGGCAAAAAAAAGGCCATTTATTTACTCAGTAACTTGGCCACATTGTTAAAACCTAGTCCTGAAACCCTAGACTTAGTAGGATCATTCACAGTAGCAATCAAATGTCCATGTTTGTAGTTTAAGTGCTTGATTATCAAAGCTTTTCTTTTCAAGTAGATTTAAAGCTACTGGCCTAACCAACCACTAGAACCTTTATTAATAAAATATCCTACTACATATGGAACAAAACAATGCAACCACTATTTAGGATCATGCCCCTTCTCTCTCACACACCTGGTCCACAGTAAAATTCCTACAATGAACAGTGTGTCCTAAGGGCAAAATTGGCAAAGAGATAAAGAATCTCTGCAAACAAGGACCCCAGGGCCCTATGGCCCCCATAGTATTATTTATATATTTTATTAGTAAAATTCAGACATTTACACTTTGGCTGTGTTCCACATTCCTCACCTGCCCCCCCCCCAAAAAAAACCTATTGTTTTTCCTGAGGGCAATAAGCATACTTTCTTTGTATTCTATTTTCTTATCTCCTAGAGTATTCAAAATAATGTCATTTGTATCATCTGATAATTGTTGACATTGCTTCAGTTTGGATCTGCTTTGACAAAAGAATCAGTTTCAGCACTTTGTTTTTCTACTTTCCAGGAAAAAAAAAACTCCCTAGAAATTTTTCCTCAAGCAAAATTGAAAATTTTAAATAACTAAAATGTAAGGCAAATGTCTTAAGGGAGTTCCCATATTGCTAACTGGCCTAAAATTTATGGAAATTACACAATTCAGATTTTTACATAAAACCATATAGCAATCCTTGCATCTGAATCAGTGCATATTGGTAGGTGTCCCAAGTAACTCTGATAAAAATATTTTTTGAAAATCTCTACATATTCTCTCTGGGAGATTTTATCAAGCTCCCATAGGTTCAATTATACTGGGCTCCAGTATAACATTTTCACCTGACTACTGGATATGTCCACCTGAATATTCCACAGGCGTCTCAAACTCAACAAGTCCCAAACAGAATTCATTTTATCCTTTCTCCTAAGACCTTAATGCACCTCTCTTCCTAACTTCCCTATTCCTGCTGAAAGTTTTACCATTTTTCCTCTCACTGGATTCGCAACCCCAGAGTATTCTTGGACTAAGCACTTTCCTTCACCTGCAACATTCAAGAAGTTGTCAAGTTTTATCAGGTCTATTTGTACACCTCTCACAATTTTCTCATTCTCCCCAGTCTCACAACCAACCTAACTGAAGCTCTCATTAGTTCTTGCTTGGACTGCTGCAATGCCTCCTCTTTACAATCTATACCCGTCCCCCCACCCCATTGCTATCTAATCATTATTCTTAAAAAGTAGATCTTTATCACTGACCTATTCAAGAAGCTCCTGAGGTTCTCTGTTGCGTCTAGGTTAAATACAAATTCCTCTGACATTTCAAAACTTTCACAATTTGCCTGAAATCTATGTTTCCTGATTGGTTACACTTTTACTTCCCTTCACAGACTTTAAAATCCATCTTCTGCCTCCATACCTTACTCTGGACATCCTGCATGCCCGGAATGTTCCCTTTTCACCTCTACCTCTTGGAACCCCTATCAGCATAAAAAAGTCTACCAGTGCCATGCCAGGAAACTGAATCGCTTCCATTTGAATTGTCTTAGGAAGATTCTGAAGATCACCTGGTAGGATAAGGTACCAGACACTGAAATCCTTACTCAAACTAAACTGCCAAGCATTCAAATTCTGCTTCAGAGAACACAACTCCGATGGGCTGGCCATGTTGTTCGAATGCAAAACATACGATTGCCAAAAAGACTGTTTTATGGAGAACTCACACAGGGCAAGCATTCACATGGTGGTCAGAAGAAGGACACTCTCAAGGTCTCTCAGGAACTTTGGAAATGATTGTGTCACATGGGAGACACTGGCACAGGACTGCTCAGCATGGCGTGCCCACATCAGAGAAGGTGCTGTGCTCTATGAGTGAAGCAGAATTGAGACAGCTCAAAGGAAATGCAGGATTTGCAAATTTAGAGAATCCACCCCAAATGTTCACATGGACTATTTGTGCCTGACCTGTGGTACAGCATTCTGAGCTTGCATTGGTCTGATCAGCCACAATCAGACACATTAAAACTTGACTCTAGCATAGTGATGTCATTTTGGTCTTCTTTGAGAACGAAGGACAACCACCACCACCACCACCACCACCATCACCACCCCTTGGAACCCTAGTTCTTTTCAAGGCTCAGGTCAAGTGCTCCCTGCTAAAAGAAGCCTTTCCTCACTTCCCTGGTTGTTAGTGCCCACCCCCTGTTACTCTGAATTTATTTATATTTTACATTTATCTGCGCTTTCCTACCTGAGGGGAAAACAACCCCACCTCCCAGTAGAATGTAAAACCTTCAAGGAACTATTTCATTTGTCTTTGTATCTCCTGTGCCTAGCACAATGCCCAACACAAACTAAATAGTTAATAAACGCTTGTTGAATTGAATTTAATTAATCTAAGTTATTTACATTTAGGGAAGGTAAAGCAAAAAATGGGAAGAATTTTGTCCTCAGCCAAGTCAGGCTTCTGCAAATGTCTCACAGCCAAAATTTCAAGGCACAAACTCCTATTGCATTAGATTGGATTAAACAGCAAGCAGCATCATTAGGAATTGGTAATGGAAAAATACTTCTTAATGTGGCAGAATCTTTTACATAGATGCATATAAAGAAACAAATACTTGACCAGAAGTTCTTGGCTTTTTGTGTGTGTGTCATGGACCCTATCTTAAAATAAATTTCTTTTTAAAAAATTCATAATCAAAGGAAATGCTAGGTTTCAGCCAGAGGTTAGTGAAAATAAAGACACATTTTTTCCCCATCCAAGTTCATGGACCCTCTGAGGACGCCAAGACACCCCGCACTAAATGGAGAAAGAACTGGATTTAAATTCTGACTCTGCCGCTAATTGTGTGACAGTAGGCAAGTCCTGAACTTTTGTTTCTTTTGCAATATGGCTATACATAACAGTTGTGAGGAAAATACTGCATAAACTGAAAAGCATTGGGTAGGTACTTGAGTTTCTCCAAGACCCCAGAAAACTTGGAATTGAGGATATGGGAACTCCTGAGTCATGGGATGAGCAAGTGGCAGATTAGACACTTTCTCCAAACCCCCTTTACTCTTAAAACTTCCAGAAAACAAATTATGTGCCAATTATAGGAAAAAGAAAGAACCCCATAGAGTAAAACACTTACAAAGTTCAGAACAAAGAAGACTAATCCTTAAAGTCCTCAATGACCTTGGGCTTCTGCCTGGGACTCACTTTGGGATTTTACCTCTCTTCCAAAGAGATTCTGCAAGTACACTCCATGCTGTTGCCAGCACCCCACGCTGAAACAAGTGGCAGACACTAATTGCCCAGCCTTGTCAGGAAGAAAGTGGGGGAAGAATGGAACTAAAAGTGCTGCCTTCTGACTGGGGCTAGTTGTGATAGGGATCCTTAAGATGCAGAGACTCTCTGTCCAGAATATCCTCCCTGCCTTGTGAGAAATGGAAGATGCAGATTCACTTCAGCCATAGAAGGAAAGAAGGGGGAGCAAGGGCAGAAATGAGGTAAGACCTAGCATGCATGGCTGCACTGGGACTGAAAGAAAAGGGTCTGAAATCTAGGTGGCCCAATCCTGTCCCCAGAGGCTACTCAGGGTAGAGACACAGGGTTGGTGAACCCTAAGTCCCCCAAAGCTGAAGGAGGCTGAGGCACTTTTGCAGCCCAGACTCAGGAAGGTTCCTACCAATAAAGGGGGAGGAGTCAGAAAGTAACAAAGGAAATAAGAGGAAATAATTTCAAGACAAATAATCCTCAAAAAAAAAAAAAAGGCCAGAATACAATAGATAAATTGAGAGGAATCTAAAACCAGAAGAATGTGTACTAAATCATCAAAACAATTATAAAAATTTTTTACCAAATATTACAAGACAGATGAAAGTGGTCCAATTCTTAATGAAAGACTACCAAGAGAGCATGAAACAAGAATCTTCAAAGTGGTCTCAAATCAATCAACAAGCATTTATTGTTTACTATATGTCACATACCATGCTAACCTCTGGGAATACAAAGAAAATAGTCTCTACTCTCAAGGAGTTTACATTCTAATGGAGAAGACAGGTACACAAATTGGTCCATACAGGATACATAGAGTAGATAGATGAAAGGTAGCCTTAGCAAGAAAGGGACTAGAAGTTGGGGGGATGAGGAAAGAAAGGCCTTCCTCCGGAAATAGTGCTTCAGCTGAGTCTTAAAGTAAGCCAAGGATTCTAAGAAGCAAAAGTGAGGAGAGAAAGCATTCCACTAATCAGGGACAGACATTAAGGACATTAAGATGGAAGATAGTGCATCTTGTGTTAGGAATGGCATGTAGGCCAGTATGGCTGGATTCCGTTGCACACAAGAGAGTTAACCAGTAAAAGAATGAAAAAATAGGAAGGGACCCAGTTGCGAATGTTTTTAAATGCCAAATAGGAGCTTATATTTTATTTTAGAGATAATAGAGGGCCATTAGAGATTACTGAATATGGAGGTGACATGGTCAAACCTACCCTTTCAAAAAAATCACTTTGGTAGCTGGATGGATTGGAGAGGGGAGAGACTTGAGGCAAAGAGCAAATTACATGATTTTGATAGTCTGTGCAAGAAGTGATGGAAGCCTTGAAATAGAGTTGTGGCTGTATAAGTAGAGAGAAGGGAGTATATAAGAAAGATGTTGGAGGGATAGAAATGAAAAGATTTTGCAACTGATTGGATATGTAGGTGTAGTAAGATGCATTAAGGAAGACACTGAGAAAGGAATTCCATAGAAAATGAGGAATGAATATAGTTCAGAAGTTAGAGTGTTCAAAGAAGAATTTTAAAACTCAATTAGAAGAATAGAAAAAAATTGAATGTGGATTTAGTGTTTAAGCCTCCTTAAAGAGGTAAAAAAAGAGATGAATAGTTTTGGAATATCGAAGCATAAGAAAGCATGGCAGAAGGAAGGCAGAAGGGAAGCAAAAGGCAACAAAGTTAAAATAACACATGAACCCTATACAAGTCAAAACAATTGACTTTGAAGACAGGATGTGCAGAGACATCCTAAGGATGTCTCCCAGAAGAATATGATAAATCAAAATCATAGTGCAGGAAATAACACAATAAAACTACACAGAATTTTGGACACAGAAAATAAAACACCACTCAAAAGAGTCTACACATTGTGATTAAAAACAAAACAAAACAAATGAACAAAAAAACCCCTCAAATCTTGTTCTTTAAATTCCAAAACATGTAGAGGTTAAATTAATTTGAAAAAATATTTTACTTTTCATACTGTACAATAATTTTTCCTAATTTTTCTTATATTTTCTTGTTATAAATTTGATAAATGTTAATATAAGCATTTTCAATATAAGGAACATAAGAGGATTGTATACGACACTATGAATCTCAACTATTTTCAACTCATTTTTTAAAAAAGTTGAATTTAACATATTTTCAACACTAATTTGCTTGCCTGTTCCCTTCTAAGCTTCCTTCTGCTCTCTTCTGTGTATTTTGTAATGGTCCACTGATTTTTTTTTTTAATATTAGTATCATCAAGTCCTACTCCTCCCCATCCCCATAAAAACCCTTCCTTGTAACAAATAAGTACAGTTAAGCAGAACAAATTCATATTTTGACCATGTCTAAAATGTCTTATTCTGTACCTTTAGTCCATCACCTCCATGTGAAGAAGTGGGAAGCATAAGACATCGTCAGTCTTTTGGAATAGTGGTTAGTAATATTACATCAATCATAGCTAAGTCTTTCACAGTTATTTTCTTTTATAATGTTTCAGTCACTGTATAAAGTTTTCCTATTTCTTATCAATTCAGTCTGCATCAGTTCATACAAATATTCTCAGGTTTATCTGGGCCCATCCCTTTTATGTTTTCTTTGGATGCAACAATATTCTATTACATTTATATACAATCTTTGCGTGTTATAGTCAGCTTTGAAATCAGATACCTGGGTTCAAGTTCCACTTCTGATATATACTAGCGGTGTGATCTTGGATATGTCACATAACTTCTTAGTGCTACAGGTAACTCTTTATAAGTTGTAGAAGCATGGATTTGTATTGGTAGAGAGTTTCCCCATGTGGGAATTTCCGATACCAATGAAATCACAGATACAGTCCCTATCCTCTATCACATTGATGGGGTGCTCGGGCCCCAGCCCTAAGATCATATCTCTGGAAGCCTTCCAATTTCTCAATAGGCCCCTGAACTGTGACAAAATTTTCTCCTGTTGCAGAACAGAGGGGTGCGTAGCCCAAGGATTTTTGTCACTGGCTGGCCCAAGGACTCTTCTCACCAGATCCCCAAGGTGCATGCCTCTGACAATTCCATCAATGTCTGGTATACTCCCTACACTTTCCCATCCATAGCTCCCAAAGATACCTGGATCCTTAGATTACCTAATTAGCATCCCTGGCATTCCTTTCCCATGCCCCTTTTCCACACAAATCCCAGCACCACCCTCAGTCTCTTAGGTTCCATAAGGACCCTTGCTCGCTTTTGCTAAGGCATTACAATAAACTTTTTGCCACTTGACTAAGAGAAGGCTTGAGTGTGTGAATTCCTTCCAGGCAACTCTGCCTAGGCAATCTCAGGGTTCTAGCAGCTGGAAATCTCTTCAATATTGCATAATACATTTAGCCATTCCCCAATAGATGGATATCCACTTTGTTTCTATTACTTTCCTATAACAATAAGTGCTGCTACAATTTTATACAACTCAAGTTCTTTTTACTTTGAAATCTTTGTGGGGAATGTGTGTGTGTGTGTGTGTGTGTGTGTAAAATGCATAGTGGTGGTAGTGCTGATTAAAATAGTATGCAGAGCTTATTCACTCTTGCTTTCCAGAACGGTTGGATTACTTCACAGCTCCACCAATGGTGCTTTAGTGTGCCTGTTTTATTCTATTTTTTCCTATTTACTCAGATTTTCCTGGGAATAGCTGCTGCTAAAATTGGAAGTCTTTAGCCCATTTACTAAGGGTTGGGCTCACTTTCTTGGTGCAACCCCTCTCCCAGACTCTGCAGGCTTCTGGACATTTTTTTTTTAAAGCCAAACAACCTACTTTTGTTTTCTTCACTGTTGTTTCATACGGTGTCTTCTTTAAATCTTTCATGAGGTGTGTTGGAGAGCTGATCTTCTCTATATCCCTTCATGTTGTCACATTAATTGGACACAGTATCCATGGGATTTCATGGGAAGTTTGAGATCAATTTGTTGATCGTTTCCACAATGATTGCGTCATGGGGTAAAGGCTGTAGGTACTGAGCCTTGGTTCTCTGACTGATTTTCTGAGCTTGACAATAGCACTGGAAGTGTGGGGATGCAGAGGGGACCTTGGAAACGGACAAAAATACTTGCTGGGTCACACTTTTCCGGGGTAGGTAGGGGCAAGGGGGTAGGAATTAAAAAAGGTACCTGCATACAAGCCTTATCTCACAAAGTATTTAAATTTAGTGATTTTTATGACAAGCAAAAATTCTATAAGTAGAGAGGAAAAAGATGTCAAAATACAAAGGAAAGAGAATTAGATTAATATAAGATTATTTCAATTTGACAAGAAATTGTGGAACTTAAATAGCATAGTCTGAAAAGCAAAAGACCTCAAACTACAACTCAAAATGATACAATTTGCTAATCTGAGACTCATCATCAATGAAAATTTAACAAAAGAATGATATGTAGGCATTTTTGCAACAAAAAGCTACATATGAAAAGATCTGATTTGCTGCTGGAGATGTCAGAAAATTGGAACACTAATGCATTATAGTTGGTGGAATTGTGAATTGATCCAACCATTCTGGAGAGCAATTTGGAACTAGGCCCAAAGGGCTATAAAAAATGTGCTTACCTTTTGGCCCAGCAATACCACTTCTAGGTCTGTATTCTAAAGAGAGCATAAAAATGGGAAAAGGACCCACATGCACAAAAATATTTATAGCAGCAATTTTTGCGGTGGCTAAGAATTGGAAATTGAGGGGATGCCTATCAATTGGGGAATGGCTGAACAAGTTGTGGTATATGAATGTAATGGAACAGCATTGTGCTGTAAGAAATGATGAGCAAGCAGACGTCAGAAAAACCTGGAAAGACTTATGTGAACTCTGAGTGAAGTGAGCAGAACCAGAACATTGCACACGGTAACAGCAACACTGTGTGATGAATAACTTTGATAGACTCAGCTCTTCTTAGCAATGCAAGGATCTAAGACAACTCCAAAAGATTTATGATGGGAAATGCTATCCACATCCAGAAGAAGAACTGTGGAGTCTGAATGCAGATCAGAGCAGACTATTTGCTCTCTTTTTTTTGTTTCTTCTTTCTTGTGGTTCCTCCCATTGGTTCTAATTCTTTACGACATGACTAATGTGAAAATATGTTTAATATGAATGTGTATGTACAGCCTATATCAGACTGCATGCCCTCTTAGGGTGAGTGAAAATTTGGAACTCAAAATCTTATGGAAGTGAATGTTGAAAACTAAAAATAAATAATTAGTTGTAATAATAAGTAGCTTTATTGTACTATATCATGGAAATGCTTGTTTTATTCCATAAATTAAAAATAAAACTTATTTTAAAAAAAGGAAAAAAAAGATTTGATTTGCACAACACCCCAAATAACACAAATACAAGGTGAAACACCTCGTTTAAAGGTCTTGTTTTCGTTTCCAAGAGAATTGGGGAAATGGACAAATGCGCTAGAGTCACACCACTTGATTTGCTAAAGGAGGCTGAATGCAGTTTTTTAAAAAAAATTTTTTTGGAGGGCGGATTGGGGTTAAGTGACTTGCCCAAGGTCACAGCTAGTAAGTGTCAAGTGCCTGAGGCTGGATTTGAAATCAGGTCCTCCTGACTTCACTGCCAGGGCTCTATTCGCTGCACCACCTAGTTGCCCCAGAGCATCGGTTTTAAAAAGCATTTCTGTTCTTGCTCCATAATGTGTGGTGTGTAACTCTGTCCTCATCTGAGACTTCCAGTGAGGGCGTGGAAGGTCCCTGGTGCTTTCTTCTAGCCCAGCAGAAAAAGCAGCTGCTCCTACATGGCACAGCGTGTGTCCGTGCTGCTTTGTGTCTTTCCCTGAGCAGAGATTAGTGAATAGCAGTCCGGAGATAGGTAAGCCTAGTCTGTCTTTGGAAAGTCGGGTCTCTCAGTTCCAACCGACTGGTAGCAGAAGTTTCTGCCATTGAGAGGATGTCTACTGACAGGAAAAAAAACCCAAACCTTGGCTTGCCAGAAGACAAGGACCTTGAGGGAATTATTTAGACAGCATGGATACTGAGTGACAATGAAGGATATGGTACCTGTCAGATTAGTGATCTACAGCAATCTTAGCAAGGCCATCAAGCTACATTATTCCTGACCTCAGTGGTGAGGTCATTCTTTATCCTAGCCATTTATTTCTAGCCACCTCGGCACTGTGGGTAATGCCTCCCCTGCCTTGCTCTGGAAATAAGCATTGGAAGTAATTCCATGCCTTTCTTTGTTTCTGCAAAGGCTGTGTCAGTTGAACTATCCTAATGATCCAATTACCATCCCTGTGCCTTCAGACTATAATATCCCTCCCTGGTTACCATTCCTCTATTTTGGTTGTGATCTCCTATTTTAATGCCCTTATTGAATATAGGGAATATTGGAATTTTGTATTTGTATCCCCAGCATTTGGCACAGTGCCTGGCACATAGGGAATCCCTAAATACTTCTACATTTATTCACTAAATATTCAAAACCACTTATTAAACTCCTATTATGTTCTGTGTATTGGTGATACAAAGACACACAAAATGAAAGTCCCTGTCCTCAAGGGCATTCTAGTGCGGGTGGGGGTGGAGTACATATATAGTCTCACATAAAGCAAGGAGTAA
Organism: Trichosurus vulpecula; assembly: GCF_011100635.1. Lineage (NCBI taxonomy): Eukaryota > Metazoa > Chordata > Mammalia > Diprotodontia > Phalangeridae > Trichosurus > Trichosurus vulpecula. Next base: position 169,096,566 of record NC_050576.1, on the reverse strand, counting down.
AGAAGAAAAGGAGAGATCAGGCAGAGTACTGAAGAGTAGCAGCTAAGAAAAGGAAGGCAGAAGAGATGACATTTGAGCTGACCTTTGATGGAAGAAATACCCAAACCAGAGATTGCATTATGGACTGAATGTGCAAATGCACGTAGCCCAGAAGTAAAATAGAGAGTTGTCCAGTTTGACTGGAATGTAGAATGTACAAGGTAGGTAATGTAAGGGGGGAAAGGTAGGTTGAAACTAGATTGTGGAGGATGAAGGCATAAGTCAGTTGGTCAATAAACATTTAATCCGTGCCTACTATGTAGTAGGCACTGTGCTAAGCACTGGGGATACAAGATAAGGCAAATTGGAATTAATTGGCGAGGGAAGGGACCAGAATTAAGGGGGATTGGGAAAGGCTTCTTGTAGAAGGCAGGATTTTAGCTAAGACTAGAAGGAAGCCAGGAGTTGGAGGTAAGGAGGGAGAGCCTTCCAGGCATGGGAGCCAGGGGCAGTGAAAATACCCAGAGTTGGGATATGGAGCACTGTGTTTGAGGAACAGCAACAAGTCAGTGTCATTGGATTACTGAGTAGTTAGGGAAGAGGGAGGTATGAGGTGTAGGAAAACAGGAAAGGTAGGGAAAAGGGTAGGTTATGAAAGACTTTGAACATCAGAGATATTCCTTGATCCTGGAGGTGATAGGGAACCACTGGTTTACTGAATAGGGGGATGAACTGGACAGGCCTCAACTTTAAGAACACCGCTTTGATGGTTGGAGGATGAACTGAAGTAGAAGAGAAACCAGCCAGCAAATGATTGCAATAGTCCAGGTGTGAGGTGATGAAGGGCCTTTGGAGGGTGGTAGCAATGCCAGAAAAGAGTGTATATAAGTGAGATAAGTTACCAAGGTAGATAAAATTGACAGGCTTTGGCAAGAGACTGGATGTAGTGTTGAAGGAAATGAGTAGTTGACAGTAACACCTAATGGAATTTGAACTCAGGTCTTCCTGACTCCAGGCCCAGCACTCCATCCATTGTGCCACTTAGTTACCTCAGTAAGAGGCTGCTGTACCCTAAATAGTAGTAGGGATAGTTAGGAAGAAGGGAGGGTTCGGAGGGAAAGGAACAAATTAAGAAGTTTACAGAAGCAACTGAGAACCACTGAAGTGTTCTGAACATGGAATACCATGGTTAGACTTGTGTCTGACTATTTTGGCATCTGGGTGGTACAATTGCGAAGTGGGAGATTGCAAGCAGGGAATCTAATGCCATTAGAGTTGGACTATATTTTGGGTGAGAGGTGAGAAAGTTTTGGACTAGGGTGGTTGCAGTGGGGATGGAAGATGATGGATAAAAGAGATGAGCAACTGGGTGGATTTAGTAGGTAAGGAAAGAGGATGTTAAGAATTTAAGAGATTGGGAAGATCATGGATTTTGACGTGGGAGGGACCTTAGGAGAAATCTTATTCAATTCCTTCATTTCACGGGTGAGAAAACCAAAGCTCATGATTTGTCCAAGGTGATACAAGTAGTAACAGGTAGCATTTGAACCCAAGTCTTTTGTTTTCTGAACCATAATATTGGATGGCGGGACAGGTTTTGGGGTTGGAGAAGAGTGGCAAAAGTAAGTTTTAGAGGTATCAATGGCAGGCAGCAGGTGCTGGGTTCAACTATTATTATTATTTTCAGGTATTTGGTCCAAGAATGCAACTTGGCTTTCTGCCACACAAATCCTTCCTGCATCCGTTAACAAGGTGTTTGCCTGATACAGCTCTTGGTCCCTATTTCAGATTTCTTTATCATACGAAAGACTGGTCTATGTTTGGAAATATGTAAGCCCAATCAAAACGCAAAATAACACATGAATCATAGAAAACCTTGTTTCAATCCAAGCATGTTAATTTTGTATATAATACATTTTGAGTTCCTAAACCAATATAACAATTTTAAATTAATAAAGGGCACTAAAAGATAATACTGATTAACTTCCTTTTCCTCAAGAAATTAACTCTAAAAAGCCTCTACCCACAAAATATTTTTCCCATGATTTCAAAATTTCCAGACTGTACTAAGATAAAAGGAAGTCTAATTTCTTCTACTCCTTACAAGATTCCTAGCTTCCTCAGCTTGGGCACTTTCTCCACTGACAAGGGTTATAACCACTCTACATTTCAGATCATTCTGAGTTGCTGTTGCCTGTACTTGATGGGCAATCTTTTGGTAATAGACCTGTCCTCATTTTGCTAGGATAGTTGATGACAGGCTGTATATAGTTGGGCTCACATCCATAACATTTCCAGTTTTCGAGAAGTTGCCAGAGCTTGTACTCTGCTGGCAGAGACCTTCAGGAGCTGAAGTTCGCATCCCATGCGGCAATGAGGGATTTTGGTGCATGTGTAGCATCTGCATTAGAGAGAGCTATAGTTTTCACTGCTATAAAGATGTAGAAGTTTGAGATTAGTACAGACCCTTACTTAGGCAAGTCATCTCACCTATTTTAGCTTGTTTCTGCATAGGTAAAATGGGGAAATGAGTAACTACCTTCAAAGAGTGGTTAGGGAGAAAGTGACTTATAAACCTCCTATAAACCTCCCTCCAAGTGCTATATAAATGTGAGTCACTACAGAGTATCCAAATCATGTAGTTCAGAAGATTCCTTGTTTAGAAGGTACTACATTATGTTCTCAAGCTGGAAATGAAGAATGAAATTCTTGATGGCTATCCAGTCCCCTTCCTCTCTGGGCACAAACTGCACCATTAAAAGTTATTCACGTGATTCCCAATGTCCCTTAATTTATTCTAAATCTTTTTTGTGCTTAATTTAAATCCCTGTTACAATTTATGCCACATCTATATGAGCCCTATATAGAGTGAGGTGAATTCACAGAATAGGAGGAAGAATTCAGGTAAAATCGCATTTTCACATTTGGTGAAGTGCTCAGAACTTTAAATGATTCCAAGCAGCTTATTGCCATTGGCTGCTTTATATGCAATATATAATAAATTATATTCTGTTCGAGGTGCAGGTATGCTCCACCACTAACTACTCTCTTAAAGAGGTTCACAGAACAAGACACTTTGCAATCGGTTAATTCTAAAGATAAGGAAACCAGGCCCAGAGAGGATAAATGACTTGCTTAAGGTCACAAAAGTGGCTAGGCAGCTTGGTAGTGTTAGATCTGAAATTAGGAAGATCAGAGTTCAAATTCAACCTCAGACACTATCAGTGTGATCCTGGGCAAGTAACTTAAACTCTGTCTGCCCTGTTTTCTCATCTGTAAAATAGCACCTGCTTCTCAGGATTGTTGAGTTATTTGTAAAGTGCTTTGTAAACCTTAAAGCGCTATATATATATAAATGCTAGCTATCGCTAGTGAGAAGGGATTTGAACACAGGTACTCTTTGATGCCATATCCCTAATCTACACTGATTACAAATCCCGTGCTTCCCCTATGGGCCCTCTGAAGCAATACCAGAAAATCCTGGCTCGCAAGGTCCACAAGGGCAAGGATCAGGTCTTATTTAAATAGCTTCCTCCTTCCATCCACACCTAGTCTAGTGCAGGCCCGGCCAACTCCCCCTCCCCCCACCATCCACAGCAAGAGCTCAGCTGAAGGCGGGCTATGGAATGAATGAATGAATGAATGAATGAGGGACAAGCCCGGACTGCGACCTGGGCCTCAGTTTCCCAGACTGGGCGGGTGCATTTGGATTTTAATCTTCCCGAAGGGCACCCACCCTACGAAACTAGGTGGGGGCGAGCTGGTAGCAGGTTGGGCTGAAGCCGGGCCCCCGCGCCCGCCCTTCCAGGCGCAGAGGCGGTTTTCCTGAGTCACGGGGAGAGGTGGGAGGCCGGCTCGTTGGATCACTTGCCTGCCGGAGCCCCGATCTCAGCCAGGCGATCCGCGGAACACCTGGCCCCCACCGGACCGAGCCGCCGCCGCGGCTTCCGTGCCCTGACCCCCGCGCTCAACGCTCTACACTCCCCCCACCCCGCCCCCTCCAGCAGCGGCCGAGCTACTTGCCCTCCCTTCCCGTATCACGTGTACCCGGAAGTGTGGGAGGGCCCCCAAACCGCCCACGGAAATGACGTTGATCCACCCTAGTCGCATGATGTGGCAAAATGCAAAAAAAAAAAAAAAGAATGGGGGTTGGGGAGGAAAAGTGACAGGGAGGGGAAAGTGATGAGTTCAGAAAATAGTCCCTCGGGGTCCTAGGGGACTACGACGCTGGCCAGAGCAAAGAGGGCCGGCTGGCTTGCGCACTGCACTCCGAATTCCTGCGCCTGGCCGGGCGTCGTCTTTCTGGGGGAGGGGTACATAAGGCGGAGGGAGTACTTTGCACTGAGGCGGGTCGCAGTGCTCTCTCACAGATCCCTCCGCCGGGCTCAGCCGTTTCCGGAGTCTGCGCTGCGCCCGGTTCCGCCATTGCGGCTCTCCCAGCCCCAGGAGCCTCCGCCCCCGGCCCGAGCTTGTCCGTCCGTCCGTCTGCCTGCCCGCCAGCTACCCCCCCACGCCTGCACCCCCAGAGAGCAACCTCGCTGCACCCGACCTTCCCCCTTCCCCTCCTCCCCCCCGGAGAGCCCCGGCGGCCTCAGCCCCGCAGCCTCAGTGACAGGAGGAGACAGGAGCCCCCGGCAGCGCCATGGCCCAGATCCTGCCCATCCGTTTCCAGGAGCATCTCCAGGTGCGGCCGCCGCCCGCCAGGGCTGGTGCGGGGGCCCGGGCCTGGGGCGGGGGGTGGTTGGTGCGGGGTGGGTGGCTCCAGGCCTGGCCCGCAGAGGGGGTCCGGCTGGGGCCGGGGCGGGAGGCGAGGAGGAGGGAGGGGGCCGCGGTGGGGGAGTTAGAGACGGAGCCTGCGATAGGGGAAGGGGGCGAGGACTGTGGCCGTGCCCTGGCGTCAGGTGCTGCGCACCCGCGGCCGGGCAGGCCCTTCTTTTTCTCCTCCAGGAGTCGCCTCCCCCACCTGAGGGCAGCGGGGTGGGGGGGTTGTCACCTCCTGTTTCTCTTTTCTCTTTTGCACCTTCCTATGTTGGCGCCCTGATATGGGGGGGGGGTGTGTGTGAAGGAGGTGGAGGAGGAGCAGCACCAGCGGCGACGGCTCTTTCCCTCCTCCCTCTGCGGCTCCCTGCGACGGGAAGGGCACCTTTCAAAGGGGGAGGGGGAGCTGTCTGCCTCTCGTCTTCCCCCAACCCATTGGGTATGGAAGGTCACAGCTCCTGGACCCCCCAAAAAAGGGAGCGTGATGACTTGGGCCTGTGTCTTCCGGGCACACCGTGGGGCCAAGGTCTTGGGGGGGGGCATGTTCCCCCTCTGCATGGAGAAACTAGAAGGCGTGACTCCAGCCCTGGTTCCAGGATCAAGAATGACTGTATGAGACGTCCAGGGTCACTGAGGCCTGCTGGAAATTGAGGCCAGGTTAAGCGCTATGGAGCTGGGGGCATCCCATGGAGGTTATCTCAGAATGGAACAGGGCCCCCAGGTGGAGAGAATCTAGCTTTCCATTGACCTGCAGAGTCCCTGAGCCCTCACTGTCATTTAGTTTACTGGGACCTCCCCAAATGTTAGGAGTCTTTCAAACAAGGGCTTGTGTCGGGAGATACAGGCTGAGCTGGCCCAGTGTCTGCTGGCAGGTGCATTACAAAAGTGGTCTAAGATAGGACTTTCAGCCTATTTTCTTGGAACTCCCTCTACCTACATCAGCCTGTGTCACCTTGACTGAAACCATGTCTTCCCAAATGAACAACCTGCAGAAAATGTTTCATTTTTCCCCCCTGTATTTAAAAAACTATTTAGAAAGACTAAGGAAACAATGGTGCTTGGAACAAAACTTAGTCCAAGCTTTTCTAATCATGGTTGGAATAAAGCATTCTATGCTGTAACAATACACTTTGGCACCAAAGAGATAAAAATCTTAACAGGATTTTAAGGGTGGAATGAATGAAGGAAATTTAAATGTCTTATTTTTAGGTTCAGACAGGGTTATCTTGTGAAAATGGAGAATTCACGTAGAATTAGATTTTCTGCAGTGCAGTTTCTCACACAGATGTATGTAGAACATACGTTTTAAAAAAGCAGGTGTATCTGGCATCTTTTTTAACTGCAGAAGTAAAGCCCACTAGATAATCTGAACCTCAACCCTCTTTTTTTTTTTTTTTTTCAAGTTTGGCAGTAGTAGAACAATACCCACTAACCTACTTATTTAGTAAAAATGTACTGGGTAGTAGAAGAAAGGCTTTAAAAAATGAAAACTAACTCCTACTCATTGATTATTTATAGGCCAGGTATATCACCACTGAAATTTAGTTTGGATAGGATAGCCAAAAATAGATGCCTTGGATTTTTTTTAAATGTTATTCGCAAGGCTGCTTTTATACAGTTTTGTGCAATATAATTTAAAAGTATATAGGACAGTAAGTTTGCAACTTCAGTAATTCAGGATAATTTCAAAACACATAAGAAGACCTAGATGAAACAGTTTATTAACAGTACTTTTGGTATAGAGGCTGTTTAACCTTTTTAAGATGTTTGAAAAACTAACTATAACTTGATTTCTATAGCCTTAAGTTCATTGACAGGCTTTAGGTCTATCAGCAAAGGTTTTTTAATTACTGTGAGAAGACATTCCAAGCATTGGAGAGAGGTGGTTAATCAATTTGACCACTTATGTGTAAGGTTCTCTTGGAGCAGAAGGTTTCCTTTTGGGACAGAAAGTGGGGGAAAAAATCCTTAGTTAGCTACTACTCCCAACCTTCAAACCATTGCTCTTTTTCTAGCACTTATAGCATATGCCATCGTATTGCCAGGTTCTGTGAATTTACAGTTGGTCTTACTTTTGACCTTTCCCTTAATTTTTTTCTGGTGAATAAAGATATGGAATGTGTGAGTTGGGTGGTAGGACTGCATATGTTTGCTTGCCAGAGCAGTTTGGTTTAAAAGCAGGAAGCAATAATGAATTATTGGGAGACATCTCCTTTTCATCCTTTCCTTAGCCCCACAATAACTGTGTTCCCCGGAATAGGCAGGTGCACCACAGTACATCCTGGGAAGAAAAGTTCCTGTGTCATTTAAATTATTGTAATGGGTAATCTCTTGAGATGAAAGTGTGATAAAAAGGGGTATGGTTGATAGTTGTGAATGAACTTGTTTCACTATGATTAAGAACAGTAAATTCGTTTGGAAGCCTATAGAATTGACATTTAACTAAGTCAATACTCATTCTGCTTCTTACACAGTTATTTCTGATTATAATTGATTGGATCATAGATGTAGAATTAGAAGAGATCTTGGGCCATCTACTTCAGCCCTCTTATTTTATAGTTGAAGTGATTTGTCCAAGGTTACACTGGAATTCCATTATTTTGAGAGGTTCTGTTCAACTTTGCCACCGTATTACTTAAACTTCCTTTCATTTGACCTGATATAAAACCTAACATTGAACCTAAAGATACCTTTTAAGGTTCTAGACGTTAAATATGTCTTTCTTTTTCTAGAAAAATTATAACAGTGTACTAATAAATTTATCTTATTTTCTACCTGAGACTTTGGATATATTTCTTCCATTGCTGCCTCCTCCTCCTCTTCCTCCTCCTCCTCCTCCTCATACTGCTACTACCATCCTAGTTTAGGTACTAATCACCTCTGGAACACAATACTCTCCTAACTGATCTCCCTGTCTCCTCTCTACAATTTATCCTTTGCATAGGTTTGACCATGTGTTTCTTTCTCCTCTGTACTTCCAGTGGCCTATAGGATAAAATGTAAACTCTACCTAGCATTTGAGGCCTTCTGCATTCTGTCTTATTCTGGACTACTCAGTTGTCTTCTAGTTTCATCTTGTACGGACCATCCCTTGTGCTTGAAATACTTTCTTCACATTTTTACCTATCTAAATTCCTTTTCTTTATCCTAGGGCTAGTTTTAGGGGCCACTTTCGTGAAAATCTTTATTTATCTCTGCTAAAACTGATCTGTCAAATTTTTCTTAGATCTGTGACTGGGTCTCTTCTTGGCCCTATCAAAACCCACCTTGTATCATTTACCTTTATGGCTCTCCCCATATCAGATCCAATGAAATAACATGGGAAATGTTTCACAAATCTTGAAGTGATATATGTGCTATTATTATTATAAATTCCATGAAGACAGGGACTATTAACGAATGAAAGTAGGTAGAAGACCAAGGTGAATAGTTTAGAGGTGTAAGTAGAATACTAATGTGTTAATTATGCTTTCTTGCTGAATTTGAGCTCAAGTAATTGACCTGTTCCCCAATCAGAGATTATAGTTAACTCAGTTATGTTGAGATTTTATTAGATTTTTGTATGTAATCTTTTCCCCATTATTAGGCAGTCACTTTATAGTTCTCTCAGATACCACAGGTCCTTCTCTAAAACATCCATAGAGGCCACATACTAAAGAAGAAATAGTGCCAGCTCTGGTGTTAGAAAACCTAGGTTCAGATCCTACCCCTGTTGCTTATCTGTGTGCCCTTAGTCAAGTCATTTAACTTTCCTGCTCCTCAATTACTTGCTTATTTTACAAGTGAAGAGTTTGGATTAGATGGCCTCTGAGATTCTGGGTGAAAGACATAATACTGGGTTAGGGAGGAAAAGAAGCCATTTTAAGTGGAACAAGAGGGTATTTGAGGGGATAATACGGGTTTTTTGTACTTAGGGAATTGTAGAATTGTTAATTGTAGTAAATTTCCATGTACATTTCAGATATTATACTATTAAAAAATTCTGAAGGAGAGGCAGTTGCTTCATGAATGAAATGGCATTTTTTTTTTTTTGAGGGACTAAGGCAAGGTAAGTGTGAAGGGTCTGAGTTCACAGTTGAACTCAGGTCCTCCTGACTCCAGGGCCGGTGCTCTGCTCACTGCGCCACCTAGCTGCCCCTTGAAATAATCTTGTTTGGCACTGTGGCAAGCTCTAGGGATACAACTACAAAAAGCAAGATAGTCCTTGCCTTCCAGAATCTTACTTTGTAATAGTTGAAGACAGTGTTTCATAAGTTATAGGTGGTGAATGGATCAGTAGAGCAATTGATTGGCATGTCCTTTCTAGGAATGGTAGTGTTGATTTGATTGCCAGTCCTAGTGCTAGAGGTGGAAAAGGGGGAGTACTTGTGTTATGGTAATGAAAATGGTTGGATCATGGTGGATCTAGGTTGCTATATTTATTTTGAAGACTCTCACCAATCATGAGCACAGGGGCTCAGAATGGGAACTAGACAGCCACATCACAGCTAAGTAGGCATAGCATGAAGTTAGCAGCAGGCAGCATTTGGGGTCTAGACTTGGTTAGTTATGGAGACCTCTCACCAATAAGCATCATACACCTAATCCTGAAAGGAGCCCTGGATATCTAGTCTTAACTACCCCTACTGGATTAGAAGTTGGAAGACCTGATAGGTTCTAGTTCTTACTCCATCATTTGGTTAGCTTTTTGACCTTAGATGAGTCACTTAACCACAATGGGTCTGTTTCCTCATCTATTATACAAGGGAGGTGAATAGAAAGAGGGAAGACTATGTGATTGATAAGGGCTCTTCCAGTTCTGATAGTTGGTGATAGTGAAGTGGCATGGTACAGTGAAAAGAATGCTGTCCTCAGAATAAGAACATACAGGTTCAGGTCCTTATGTCACTTACGCTGTATGTTTTAGAGGTCTCCTCCCTCATTTGTAAAATAAGGGTATGGGACTAAGGGTTTGACTGTTAAGGGCCATTCTAGCTCTAAATATATGATCCTGTGGCTCTTAATTTTCTCTCTTCTCTAAGTCTTATAAAATTATTCGAAATATTCCACTGATTTGAGTAATCTTGCTGGATATTGTAATAGCAGAAATTTATGTTGCAGACAGCAAAGACTGAAGAAGTGTACAATATATCAGCTATAGTCCCAAACTGTGTATTAAAAAAAAAAAGATTGGTAGGTACATCATTATAGTGTTTCTTTGACACACTAATGACCACAACAAAGCTTATATGCAGCTTATCTCATGGTGGCATTCATCTCTCTGGTAATTGCTAGTTTTAGGACTTAGGGAAGAAGTGTTCATGCACTACTACATCACTCAGCCTTTCATGTTTCTCCTCTGTTCCAGGTGTCTGGGTTAACTGTGCGCACATAAGATACCGTTAACCTTTGCCTTGCATCTGAATAATATGCAGTGCCACTTAAATTAATCATGACAACTTTGATATAACACATTATTTTGAATGGCAGTTACCCAGGGTTGTGCTTTGGAAAAGCAAATGTCAGCAACTGCCATCTGCTTGGTGTGGGTGAAGATAATCGGGCTCTAAGTTGGTCTGTATTTAAACAGAGTTGTTGGTAGACAGGTGCCGGAAGAAGGTCAGGCTATTCTACATGGAGGTTCTTACAGGTTGTTTTTGGGGAAAGGTGGGAGAAACATTACCAGTACAGAAGGAAAATAGACTCTTTAGAAGTGATGTAGCAGAATACTGCCTACCTATGTTGACTGTATTCATCATTGAGAGAAAAGCTAACCTATAATCAGTTTCTAGTTTAATTTTGATCTTGTGATTTTAAACTGGAATTTTAGTTCCTAAAAGAACCTATGAAACTCATATAATGATGATAAATGGACTGAAAACCTTTTTGTTAGTATTTTGTAAATGCTCTTATGAAAGGGTTTGCTTTGTCTTCTTCCCACAGACAGAACAGTGAGTTCATTGGTTATTCTTTTTTATGTGGACCTTCATATTAAATGATAGGGGCACTCTCCTTTAATCTGATGAGTTTAACAAAAGTTAATTGAAAGTACTTAGCTCCTTAAACACTTAATAAAACAGTAAATTAGCTCTAGGTGCTCCTTCTGTTCTTGGTTGAGTGCTTATAGCTAACACTTTCAAAACTTTAATTTCAATGTTTAACCTATAATCACATCCCAGCTTTCAAACTAGAGTACTTGACTACCGACTTTGTGATATGAAATACCAAATTTAAAATTTCTCATCTTATTTTAAGTTAATGGAACACATCTTAAGTGTGCGTGACTTGAATTTAATAATAGCTTACCCTACAAAAAAAGTTCAGTTGGCCAAAGTGAACTTTATGAGCAAGATAGGCTCCAAGAGCATAGTTATGGGATCTAGTATGCATAAGTATGCACATCAGCATGTCCTATTCTTTACTTGGAAAAAAAAATCAAGAATTAAGTATTTGATTTTCTTCCTTCCCTTGAAGAGGGAAGGGTGTGAACAGAGATCTATCATATTAGTGGAACTCATGCAGATCCTACCCCCTAAAGCAAACCTCTCTCCCCTGCCCTGCATACCATGCTGTATAATAGGTTCATCCAGTATGACAGATTGATCACAAACCTATATGGAAAAACAGGACAGAAACATTAATACTTCCATGTTCTAAATAAATAGATAAATAAGGTCCTCAAGTTTTTAGGAAAAAGCAATTTTTAAGGGTTTTTTTTTTGCATATGGAAAGAGGCTATTTGAATTCTTTTTAAATTTAATTTTCTTCTTGGAGAGATGAATTTTAAACTTGAAGAAGATAATTCTTTGATTCCATCAGCATATATATGTTTCAGTGAAGTGCTAGTTGTATTTAGAGGTGTAAATCAAGTTTATTGGCTTTCTAACTAGGGAGTTCTATTGCTTTTAGCCCACATACTAGGAGCTAAAAGGCATAATCTTGATATAATAAGAATGCTGATTCTTTTGAATGTCCAACTGTACTGTTTGTTATATCACTTATAAAAGAAAATTGTTATTTGTCAGTTAGGTAGTTTGAAAATAATAAAATTACATTTAATTGCTTAGGCCATTTTTATGTACTAGGAACTCAGTTGTCCTCCCTCCCTGTTGATTTCCTCCCCACCCCTCACTTGCTAATGTTAGCAGTGTGTCAGTACTAGCTGTGAGGCATGATTGCTGTTTTGGTACTTCTTTCTATAGAACTTTTAAACCCAGGGCCTGTTGTGACAAATGTTTAGTTTATTTAAGACTTGCGAAGCATATTAAAATATTCTTTTTGAAGAGGAAGAAAATCATTAGGAGTACTTGGAATTATTTCAGAGCATTGTAACCTGGATCCTAACATTTTTAGATAGCTTTGTCATTTGAATAAATTCTCAGAACCTTTTTACATATACCTTTTTTTTCCTCTTCACTAGCTTCAAATCTTAACTTTCACCTTAAAAAAAAATGTCAACAGCAATTCCCAACCTCATTTAGTCTAATCCTCTTTAGCTACTTACTATCTTATGTACTCTCAGAAAGAGCCTATTAAAGTATGGAATACAAAGTACTATTTGGATATGACATATTGGAAATATATGGCATAAGCAAGTAAAAAAAAATTGAAATCACCTCCATTTTAATTTAGCGTATCAAAGGATTGACAGTAGTTTAATAGCAAAAACCACTAAACACCCAAAACACCATACCTTGCAAAGACTAGGTCACTAACACTTGTCCCTTGAACATCTTGAATGAATATTTGAAAAACACAAATGAACCAGACTTAAATACTTCAAAAACCCTTGATTTGAACATTCTGGTAGTGCTGGGGGACAGAGTGCACCCAGAGGCAGAGAGACCTGATGTCAAATTTGACTTCAGAGGTTTAAGAGCTGTGTGACCCTGGGCAAAGGCATTGTAGCACCTGCCTTGCAGGGTGGTTGTGAGCATCAAGTGAGATAATATTTGTAAATGTAATGCTTGGCACATAATAAGCACGTAATGAATCCTCCCTTTCTCCCTTCTTAAAAATGAGGAAACTGAGGCCTACAGAGGTCACTGGCACTGGTTGGTAGTGAGTGTGAAGAGCCAGGATGTACACCCAGTTGCTTTGGCTGCAAATCCTGTGTTTTTCCCATTGTACCCCCAACATCATAAGCCTTTCCATCTTATCAGGTTCTTGTTGAGTTTGTCTTTTGCCGGCAATAGTCTTTAAGTCCCCACGGTCAATTCCATATGATGAAGTATTAAAGTAGGACTTAAGAAATGACTAGGTAAGTGTCATTGTCTCCCTTATCCCTCTGTGTGTGTATCACCCCTGGTTGAAGACAGACCTATTTCCCAATACAAGAATATCTTTTGGTCAAGAATATGTGGTGACTACTCTTTCCTGCTAGAGCCTTCAAACACACTTTGAAAGTTTTTGGTCTAACAGCTTTAAATATCTCTTTCTCTTCCCTCCCCCTCTCTTTTTGGGGGCCAGACCTGTGATTTCATTAATACAGGAGGTACCTGGTGAGGAAACTCATTCTCCTGATGAAACTCATCACTGTTCTGCAGTTGTGGCTTGCCCTGGGTCGCACTAGGTGTCAGAGGCAGGGTTTAAAAACCCAGGCCTTCCTTAATCCAAGCCTGGCCCCCTCTATTTACTCTGCCATGCTGTTTTAGAAATGTTTTATAGCAGTGTGGAAATAGAAAATTACTTGAGAGTAACTAAGGCTTATCATCTGTCATTTTTGTCTCAATATAACATGAAATTGTTACCATTACTATTAGGTTGTTTGAACGCTTGATAAGAATAACTTCCATGTCAGAGGAGAAGACATAAGTTCCATTCACTAAATCTACTAGAACTCTTTGATACTAAGCCCATATAGAAGATCTCACTGTGAATATATAAGACTTGACCAAAAGTTAGAATTATGTAATCCGAGTTTTAATTAGTTTTTTTCCATGTGAACACTATTGAATTAATTTTGCTTTCCTCTGCAAGGTCTCGTCAGTGATGTGCCATCCTGTATTTCTCCTTGGCTTTGCTTTAAAAACAATCTAGTACAGTTATCTCTTCCACATTGAGACTTTTCCTGTTGTCGTTTCTATATATTGCAGGTTGGCATAAGAAAGGGGAATTTTGGGGGAATTTTGCAGAAGCTGCAGACAGCATAGAAAAAGTTTAGAAACTCAAATGCCTAAAACATAATATCAACGTATTTTATCTTTTAATACCACAGTAATTCAGACTTCTCTGCTATGAAGGGAGGTCCAAAAATTTTACACAGATTTTCCAGATCGCTGGGGTGCCGCACCCCTGACCCCTGAGGTGTGGAAGGGATAATTGTAGTGTTTTCCCTAGCAAATCTATCAATATAGGGTGGTCATGAGTGTGATCCATTTTCTATGGTAGAAGGGGTTGAGTTATATCTAAATACAGTGCCAGGCTAAGAGTTGAGCCATAGAAATTCTATTGTTACAGGACTCATTAAATTTTAGTATGTAAATTTTAAATTTAAATTAAACTAGAATGAGAATCTTAATAAATGCCCCACTTGTTGAACCTAGGAATTCAGACACCTGATTCTAATTTGGAATGACATTTAATAAGTTTTCCTGGGATTGTTTAGAGCTCTGAGTATTAGTCCAATGGAACCCTGCTTTGGTTCTTAGAAAAATTGTTTATAAAAGGACATCAGAGTAGTTATCTAATCTTCAGGCATCAGCTCAGGGACCACCTTCTCTGTGAAACCTATTCTGATCCTCTGGGGGGTTAGTGGCTCTTATTTTAGGTTTGTGGGCCAGTTTTGTCCATATAGTAGACCAGAGGACAAAGACTGCTTCATTTGTTATAAGCACTTACCAGGGTGCCTTATATATATATGCTTGGTACTTGAGAAAAGATTGGTGTTAATAAGTTGCTCGATGCCAACCAAGTGGCTTTAAATAGGAAGTGAAATAGGCTCAAACAGTTAAGGTTGATAATGTGATTTTTATGAGAATGTGAAGCTTCATACAGGGTTTGTAAAATTACTCTTCTGCTCGCTATTGTTTTGCAGGCACCTAATTTACTGTTATGAGGCTTGCTTAGAAATTAAACCTCCTTTCTGTTTACTAGTCTCTTTAACAGGTGAATAAATGTTTGAACAGTCAGTTGGGGCAGGGGGGGGAGGTTGGTGGAGGAGGAAGAATTCTTGGAGCAAGTGAATTTTTAGTCACTCGTTAACACCTGAAACTCCAACAGGGAATTATAAGTTTAGCTCAGGTATGACATCTCAGGAAATATTTCTTAATCATGCCACCTTACTTTAGTGGTGTTTTTATCTCTCAGATCTTGAATGAATTTCAGAGTTATGTGGTAGGAATTCTTTTCACTAGTTATTGCTGTCAAACTAGATGAGCAAAAATATAGTACCTTTTTTGAGTGGCTTTTAAAAATCTATAATACTTGGTATAGAAGCATCTAGATTTCATAGAATAATAGAAAAAATTAATTACTTCTTAAAAGATCTTTAACCTCTCAGTTATACATTAGCATATTCCTTAAAGATAACTCAGTTTTGCTGCTTGGTTAAAAGCAGCAGAATATTTAAGATAAAGCCCTGCCTGTGAATTTACAGTTTTAATTCCATTGAATGGTTCATGCCTTTCCGTGTCCTATGTCAGATGAGCTACTTCAAAAGATGTCATATAGAATAGGAACAAATTTAGTTACTGCTGCTCTCATATCAAAATTTGACTGAACAGTGTGTCCCTTACCAAACACTATTACTATTAGATCAGGGAGTTAAAGGTTTCATTTGTTTCGTGAAGATAAACCTCTGGGGCCTTGTCTGCTGAGAACAATGGTTGATATCCTGTTGTCCTCTGAATTTTAGGAATGCTGCTTTCTCAGCATTTTTCTTCCCTTCCTTTGGAAGAACTCAGCAACTGTAGTTTCATATGATTGAATCTGCTGACTTCCAGGAAGGACTCAGTGGGATGACTACTGTCAGCACATTTTCACTGGAAGTTGTAGTCGGTCTCCTGTTGGAGATTATTGCAAGGTTGTAAAATGGAATTGTGCTGAATTAATGATCTAGGATAATTATTACAAACATAGTTGTCTGCATTTTGGTATTGCATTAGGTTACCATGCCATAATGTAGTAGAGCCTTGAATTAAAACATAAAGAATTCCAAACATTAAACCTTTAGGAAAAGGTAGCATGATGTACTAGAATTGACTTCTAAGTTATTATTCAAATCCTGCCAATGACACATAATGTCTGTGTGGCCCTGGAGGTAAATCACTTAATCTCTCAAAAGCCTAAAACTTAAGACAAATTGCAGATCTACATAGCCAAGGTAGTTTCCACCAGAGGAGTTTCCTATACCAATGAAATCATAGGTCTGGATCAGACCCCCTTCTCCCCCCTCCCCCCCCATCTCTTTGAGTTCTGCTATAGTAAGAGCTATTTTCATGTCTTTGTCAAGAATCAAAAATACTTTTTCTCTTTGCAGAAAAGCTTATGATAGAGGAAATGGCATAATGGCATATTCATAATTTCGAAATAGCTATTCATAGTTCAGTTGAATTAAGCCAACACTTCCTTTACATTCTAACTATCCAGGCAGAACAAAGAGGAAGGATCTTAAAAAATGTAAAGTCTAGCACTAATTGTGAAACCATCAGTTCAGTTCTTAGTAACTGTCGCAAATACAAGATAGCTACAGTATTTAAGCTAAAGCAGTGAGTGAGTTCTTCCCTAGTATTTCTGTGGATGTTTTGAAGTACTAGAAATTACTTTCCAGGAATTGGCACAATTACGGTAAAGCTCTTTTGTGATGACTTTACTTTTCAAATGTGATCATACATGGCTTAAATGTTTCTGGTAGAAATCATTAGACTCTGAGCCAATCTGCTTAGCACTGACAATCTTAACTATGACATTTGTAGACACAGCTGAGATTGAATGCCAGGAAATGCCTACATGAGTTGTAGGAGGAAACTTTCCAAATTTTAGATTTTGCCAGTCAGAATACTTGAGTTTATCTGAACTTGAGTATGTGGTATCCTTCCATACCCCCATTTTAAAAGGCTAGTCTTGAACTAACTTCGTGATGGATGTCAGCAATGACTAAAATTTTCCATATCTTCTTTTTATTCTTGAATGTTGTAGTAATATGTTCTATTTGCATAAGGCTTGGTTCTATGGACCTCGCAGTTTATATATACTTTTAAGATGGCTGGTTAGCCTTGGGGTATTGCCTGTTTCATTAAAAACAAACCAGCAAGAAGGCTAATTGGCCTCTGCAGATATTTCATTAGTACATTCCTGTAGACCTGTAGTTTTCAAGATGGGGTTCATGGCCTAAACCCAAGAAGTATGTGATCCATCAATTGGAGGATGAGAAGATGAGCCACATCCCACCTTCCCAGGAGCATTGCAGGACTTGCCCTTATCTTCTAGTACTTTTGCTGTACAAAACTCAACCTTCTCTCTCAACTGACTCACCGTTAGCCCTTTAAGGCAGTTAGAACCTAAGAAGATCGCTTTGGGTTGTGGTAACTGTCCTTTGGAAGGTGGGCTTTGTGATCTTCATTTGGAGTGGGACAGAGTCAGTTACACAGGATGAATAGGGATGGATAGGTTGTGATGTTCATTTCAGTATTTACCTACCTCTTTTCCTAACTTCTCAATTATTATGAAGGGTACCATGATCATTTTAGTTACCAGAGTCACTATTTTGGTGTTGTCCACTCTTCCCTCTCTTCTCCACCCTACTCACTTGTCAAATCCTAGTTGTTTATATCTCCATAACATTTTACATCTCTCCCCTTTCTGCACACATGAGCACCACCCTAGTTCATTCTCTCTTTGGCTTTTACTTGGATTATTGCAATAACTTTCTAATTGATTTCCATCTTCAGTTTTTCTCTCTCCCCATCCATCCTCCACAGCTGCCAAAGTGATTTTCCTAAAGTGTCATGTCATTTCCCTACTTAGTAGTTTAGTAGCTTTCTGTGAAATTCTCTAATCAAATATTACTTCATTTTTATCTCACCTTTTAAAAAACTTTTTACATAAGCTTTATAATGTATATGGTAGCATATATAAATAATGTACAAGTAAAGGTGTACATGTTGGAGACATATGAGCAGAAAATTTTGAGAGATGACTGCTTCAGGCATTTGAACTGTGTTAGAATGGCCCGTTTCTTTCAGACCTAGAGCTAGAAGATACCTTTTAGGATTCTGCTTTGTTCAGCAAACATTAGGTAAACTAAAGAATGGCTTTTTGGGTTGCTTTTCTATTTTAGAAAAGCTATAAACTTCGGTGGGAGGAACTGAGTTTATGATTTGGGATAGACATATTTGTGAAAATGTTCCCAACTTTAATTTTTTTTTTTAAGTTTTAAAGTGTTAACAATAAGAGATGCAAAGAATTTGCATTTCAGGCTTCTGAGATATCATTTAGCACTTTTTATGCCACTCTTTATCATCATTTAATTTCAATCTCACAAACCTATGAGGTAGATAAGGTCTGGTTATATAACATTTTTGGTTTGCTTAATTTAAAAGTGATATTAACTTACTGAAATTAGGAGATGTTGGGAAGTTTTGTGTAGTTATTGGGAAGGAAGAATTTTTTTAAAGACTTGATGACTTCTTGACTATAATATAATCTAAGACAAAATTTGCTGCTTATGCTTCTCTTCTGTTTGACTACCTCTGTTTTTCAGCTTTTAGCTTCCTAGGGGAAAGTTTTCCAATACACTTTACATTATGCTTGTAAACGTCATAATATCTCAAACATTTGCAGAGCTATTAAAAAAAAGCATATTGGAACCAAAAACTTAATTGTCATGATTGAATTTGGGAAAGTTCTAGTAAAACTTAAGGTTCTCCTGAGAAGAGGTGCTGAAATAAAATATGGTTAGGATTGTGATGGTATTACACTGACATGAAATCACAAAATAACAGCTATTTAAAATTTATAATTTTTCTTCTACAAGGGTAGTATTTTAGAAAGTTGGAAAATAGAAGGTAACAAATTTAAATACATGGAGACCACTAATCTGTTATCACTTGTCGTAAGACCAAGTGACATTCACACCCATTTTGAACAGCTGAATTCAGCAGATAATAAAATGTTGGTGTTCATACTATACAAACTTGATACACTTTGTTCCTATACACACACACACACACACACACAAGTACGATAGTTGAGCTTACAGCTTGAAAGACATAGCTTAATCACTAGTTTACAAGCATTTATTAAATTCCTGCTATGTGTGTGGTGGAGGGAGAGGAGTTGAGGTTGAATACCCCCAACAACTAGGAAAATCAGGAAAAACTCTATAGAAGTTTGACACACTTCAGCTGAGCTTTGAAGGGTTAATGGGGACTTGAAGAGGCAGAAATGAGGAGGGAGAAATTTTCAGACATGTAAAAAAACAGAGAGCAGACATTTATATCCTCTAGGGAATGTAGACCAGTTTAGCTGGAATGTAAAAGGCATATAAGGGGGAGTAATATAATTGGCCTGGAAAGATAGGTTAGAGCCAAATGGCAGTTTTTGAAATACCAAAGAGAGGCATTTTATTCTAGAAATAATAGGGAATCATTGAAATTTCTTGGGCCAGGGGAGTGATATGATTATTTTGAGATTTTTGAAAAAATGATCTAGTGGGAAGATGTTAATGTAGCTCCTTTAGGCTTTGAGGTGATGATATCTCTACTGTATGGCTGCTGTTGCCAAGAATGTTAGGTATGGTAAAATGCTTCTTTTTGGGAGGGAGGGGAAGAGTGGGAGTAGAGTGGTGGAATAAACTTTCGTTCTCATTGTGATTAGGTAAAGCTGTTCTAGACCTGTGACCTCAGGTAAATCACTTCATCTTTCCAGGACTCATTTTTCTCAGTTGTAAAAGGAGGTAGTTGACATAGATCACCTGTAAGGTCCTTTCCAGTTTTTCATCTAGATTCTGAGATGTACAGAGCAGTCAATGCTTAGGGTAGGCCAGTTTTTATATTTTCTGACTTGTCAGAGACTGAACTAAGCTGAGGTATGCATTTCTGAAGTAGTTGAAAACTTTTCACTAGAACATGCATGAGTTATTGAACATGTGCTCATTCTGCCTTGTGTCTTGCTAAAACTGAGAAGTAACTGATTAGGTAATTGGCATTATGTTTAAATATGGCCATAACAGGCTTTTTTTTTTTAAACCGGAGATACGGTCCTATCAGAAACTTTGATCTTAAGCTCCTTGGTCCCATTATGCTTAATTTCTGGGATCTCGGGATAAAGCCATAAACATTTTTTTCCTTTATCCATTTTTTTGGCAGGCAACTGGAGTTAAGTAACTTGCCCAGGGTCAGACAGCAAAAGTGTCTGAGGCCAGATTTTGAACTTTGGTCCTCCTGACTCAATTGCAGGGCCAGTGTTTTATCCACTGCACCAACTTGCTGCCTCTCCTTATCCATTTTTGTTCAGTAGGTATTGTCTTACATACAGTTTGTGGAAACAGTGTAGAAAAGTGGAGTCTGGGAACTTTGTCATTTGCCATATTTCATGTGCATTATGAATATTAGTGTTATCTGTAGTGGCACAGGTTACATTCTTAGTTTTGTGCTTGATACCCTAGATTCCATTAGACTTTAGTGTCTAACTGGTAAAGACTTTTTAACTTAAGTGTAAATGGCTTTAGAAAAGTGGCACAAAATTATTTTAAGCTTAGCAATTCATATTTTTAAAAAAAGTTTATTTAGGTAAACAAACCAAACCTAAATATACTAGAGTAGCAGTACTGTTTCAGTTGACTGTGTAACTTATTACCTGTTGTAACTCAGCTATGTATAGGATCTGTTGTTGTTTGCCCTTTGTTCTTGAAGAGGACCATGACATCAGGAAGGTGATACCATGACTTGTAAGTGAATTGGATTTAAGTGAGGGAGGGCTCTGCAAAGTCACCAGCCTTTCTTTCTCCTCTGGAGCCTTCTGGGTCTGGGTCCAGTGGCAAGATAAAGATCAGGATGACTGGAGATGGCCCCCAGATGCAGTGGGAGATCATGGCTTTTTTAAGCTAAAGTCTTTCCCAGCTCTCAGTTTGACTGAGGCAATGCTCATTTAGTGGTTAAGGCTAGAGCTAACAAAGGAAGCAAATTGTTTTGGTTGAAGTAGTTTTAGAAAACTAGTGGGGATGGGGGTTTAGAAATAAGCTGTATGCAAATACAGTTCTGGCATAGAGTAGGAATAAACTGGATGACTTAATAGAGGCAGTTCATCACTATTAAATGAGGTATAAAACAGATATGTGTATGCCACTTTTATATACTTGAATGGGCAATCTCTTGGTTCATCAGTATATGTATCTTGAACAGGTAAAATGAACTGGGCTTAAAATTGAATAGAAAAAAGCATGCTAGATTGCATTTGGGAATTTGTGCAGCACTTAGATAATCCCAAGTTGTCCCCTGACATGTGCAGCCATCTGTTTAATCTCAGTGATCATGCAGTGATGCTATATGCTATATATCTCTGGATCATAGAAGACCACAATTTTGGAAATATAAAGATTACAAAAAAATAGATGCAAGGTGAGTTTAAGGCTGCAGCATATTGCTAATAGTGACTTGCATGCAAAGTAGTATAAAATATCTAGGAAATTTATAATTGGGAAAAGAGACTTGATGTGTATTGAGAATTGAGGGTAACAGATGGATAGATAGTGTGCTGCTGTATTGCTACACACAGTGTTAAGGCTTCAACATGTTTTGGGCCAGAATCACCAGGATGAGAAGGCCTGGTAGAGTTGTGATCTGTACTCTTGCGGGATCCACAAACTGTAATTTGTTGCAGGTACAGGTCTCTCAAAGAGCTATCACACTTAAGCTCATTTATCTTCCACATACGTGTGAATTCAGTGGGAAAGTGGTCATTTTTACACATGAATCAACTAGGCACTGAAGTCCAAAGTCATTTCTGGATAAAGGTCCAGAACTTAATTTTCCTGAAACTCATCTGTAGGCTCCTTCTGCTGAAAACATCATCTGGCATCTCTATTATGCCACATGAAAATAGAACTTATACCAAATACCAGTTTACTATATCTTATTTTTAAGCAATCTAATTAATGTTAAGTGCAAAGAGCTGTGCTTGGCATGGGGATTACAAAGACAAAAATCCCTCCTGTAAGAAAACTTGCCTTCTGTTGAAGTCACAGCTTGTAACCAAATAACTTTCTAGCTGATAGCTTTTGTTGCTTACCCTTAGTGTCCTTTATGATTTCCAGGTGTGCTCACTTTAGGTCATTCACTGAGCAATTCCACCCTTCATTAGAAAGCTCCTGTGTGAGGGACACAAGAGGACAGAGCTTGACCACCTGCCGTAGCATTTTCTCTCTGCATACAACTGTCACAGGGCCAGTTATACTAGAAAGAAAACTACAGAATCATAGATTCAGAGTTGGAAAGGAGGTGCCTTAGAGGTAGAGGAAGCTGAGGCTCAGAAAGGTTAAGCAGCTGCTCTGTGTCACATGATTTGACCATGCCTGAGGTAAGATTCAAGCCTGGGTCTTCTGATTCTAAATTGAGTGCTCACTTGTGAATGGTATTATTAATGTCATGTGAATAAGGTAGGACACTTAGTTATAAAAATCTGTTTTCATGGACACTGAAGATTCCTTCCATTTCTGCTATACAGTCCTCTTTGGCTTGGGCTTGCTTCAGTGAAATGGTTTAAGATAAATCTTTTGATCACAAATTGCTTAAATATAGGGGTGTTTAAGCAATATTTCTTCAATCAGCAGGCATTTGATAAGCACTGATTGTGTTCTAGGCACTGCTGGGTAAATAAATAATGATACAAACTCTACTTTTCAGGGGCTTGTGTTCTATTGAGAAACAAGAGTATGTATATTGAGAATAAATATGAAGAGAGTAAATACAAGGTAGGTTGGGGGTTAATTAGAAAAGGCTCATGTTTGTAGAAGGTGGTGTTTAAGCTGCATCTTGAAGTAAGGGATTCTATGAGGCAAAGGTGTGGAGGTAGTGCATTCCAGGTTTGGGAGCTGGGGTGCCAATACAAACTCACAGAGATGGGATAATGGTGTGTCTTGTGAAGAAGAGCAGTAAGGCCAGTCTGCCAGGCTTATTGAGTTGAGGAGGGAAGAGTAAGTTATGATGAGACCAGAAGTATAGGTTGGTGTTGGTTATGAAGGGCTTCATAAAGGCAATAGGGAATTACTGGAGTGTGAGTAGGGAAAGCAGTATGGAGGATGGACTTGAGGAAAGGAGGTTCAGTTAGGAAGCAATTGCAGTAATTTAGGTGAAAAGTGATGAAGGTCTGAACTCTAGGAATAGCTGGACATCTTCAGTCTGCTAGACCAAACATGGATTATAGGTAATGGCACCTGCTGTGTCTAACTTAATGCTTTGTTAGGAGCTCAAATTATATGTTATCTTACTGCTTAGTGATAAGACTACAAGCCATGTTAAAAATAGAATGCAGAAGACTATTTTTGCTAATCTTAGAGCTTGACTCTTTTTTGGGTGGGCTGGGTGGTGCTTAGATCCTTAGGAGTTTAGCATCAAAGTAGTACTGAATTCACTTTAACAATGATATCTTGGGTGCATAGTGTTTTGGGGAAAATAACAAAATCTTTTTTTTTTTTTTGGAATGGCAATTGGGGTTAAGCGACTTTCCCAAGGTCACATAGCTAGTACATGTGTCAAGCGTCTGAGGCCAGATTTGAACTCAGGTCCTAGGTCCTCCTGATGCCACTTAGCTGCCCCTAAAAATAACAAAATCTTAAGAGGTAGGGGCTCCTTAGCTTTGGGGTCCTTGAACTTGTTTTTAAAAATATTTTGATAACTATTTCAGGGGCAGTTAGGTGGTACAGTGGGTAGAGTACCTTTCCTAGAGTCAGGAGGAACTGAATTAAAAATCTGATCTCAGATACTAACTAGCTGTGTGACCCTGGGCTTAACTCTGTTTGCCTCCCCCAAAAAATGGATAAGGAAAAAAAAATGTTTATCGCCTTATTTTGAGATCCCAGAAGTTTCAGTTGCTTTATAGAACTGGAAGGAACTATTTTAATATCTTGTTTGTGCACAGCCATGCTAAAAAAAATTCCACAGGATCTTGAATGAATGAACTATGATTTGTATGGGCACCACACTTTTTTAAGGAGTGGCAATCTTCCAGTTGTATAATGGCCACCTAATAAGAGGTGTGGTTTCTTCTTGCTTAAACAAGTAGCAGTGGTCAAAGTTTAAATGAATGTAGCAGTTGGTGATGTTATTCCTTAGACTTTTAGAAACACAAAATAAAAGGCACATTTGTTGTATGTAATTTTTTTTCAATAACAGTTACTACTATTGCTACCACTTAATAGAAGCATCATTCCTTAGTGAACCCAAGAAGACCTTGGTTCACATTCTGGTTTTGATTCATATTGGTTGTATGACCCTGGGCTTAACTTTCACTTAAGCTCTCAGTGTCTCTAGTCTCTAAGACTAGGAGTTGAAGAAACTGGGTTTTTTTGTTTTTGTTTTTGTTTTGTTTTGTTTTTTGAGTTGAGGGTGCAAAAGAAGTTGGTATGTACAGGGATTGCCGAGAAAGGTACCTGAAATGAGCAGGTAATCATCAGACCTCTTTTTATCAAATAGCCATATGGTATTTTCATTCTCACTTTACTGGACTTCTTAGTAAGTAGCGGAATGAAAATTCAGGAGTTGATTTTCCTTTATTGGGGGGAAGGGGTATAGTAGGAAAGAAAAGACAGGACCTAGTTGTGAGTTGAAAATTCTACCTGGATTTTTGTCCACTGCTCACAGTAATGAAATTTATCAAGTTGCTTTGACTCAGCTATAGTTTCTCTAGCTCTACATATAAAAAATTGTGAGACTTGGCTTTCATAGTTCAGACAAATATTTGACAGGGACCTTTAATTGAGGGTGAAGTGTATACCTTGCCTTATAGCAGTGTTACAAGATTTCTTAAAGAATGACTTAGAAGAAAAGTTCACTTTTCAGATGTCCTGGCTTTGCATCCTTTGAGGTAGGTAGGGGTAGTTTTCCTATTTAATGGATTAGGAAGTTAATGGAATAGTAGGGGAATATTAGGAGGTACTGTCACATATCCTGAACCACAGGAGAAGTGTAATGCAACTAGGCTTAATGCTAAGTGGAAATAAACATAAAATGAAAAGATCGTGTTTATATAGCTCTTTACATATATTATTTCACTTGATTCTCACAGTGAGGGAGGTCTAATTACCCACATTTTATAGGTGAGGAAATGGAGACTAACTTTGACTTGTTCAAGGTCCCATAGCCAGTTAAATGTTTGAGGCAAGATTTGCATCTTGCTGCCTCTGAGGTTCAGTGCTGTAGCCACTATATTTATAAAGAAAGGGCTGCTACACAGATAACCTTTATCATAATCCATTTCGTTAAAAGGTACATAGTTCTACCTGTTGTCTCGGTACTGTACACTTTGACAGGTGTAAAATGGGTTATCTTGCCTTATTAGCGTATTTGCATTTTGGATAGTTCATTTGACTCTCAGTCCTACCATAGCGTCTGTGACTAAATTAACTGCAGTTGATATCTAGTTGTTCCTGTAAGTTATTGAGGTATGAGAGGGAAGTGAAAGTAGAGTATGAGACACCTCAGTATTTAAGCAAAGAAAAAAATCAAAGAAACTTTTCTTAAAACCTTAATGCAGTAGCTCCCTTATGGTAGAATGACAACATTTTTTTTAAGGCCATGCCTTTCCTTCTTGCACATACTGGAAGTGAAAAGGGCTACTCACAGGCTAGTTTTGACCTGCTCCAGTTCTGATCTGGACCAGTTTTCCCCTCCTTAGGTAACCTGGTGACCCATCCCAAGGGCTCACTATATTGATGTGGAACTTAGTGCAAATGCCACATCTATGAAGTCCACTGTAGCTCAGAACTCCTGGCCTCAAGATCCAATAGCCTAGGCTGTGAAGCCCGGTTACTGGCCACGGCTACAATGTTAGTTAGTTTTGTAATGAGTTGTAATGAATTTATTTTTGGTTTTCAGCTTTCACTTCCTTAAGATTTTGAGTTTTAAATTTTCTCCCTCTCCTTCCCCTCTCCCCAAGACAGTGTGCAATCTGATATAGGCTCTACATGTACATTCATATTAAGCATATTTTCATATTAGTCATTCTGTAAAGAATGGGAGGAACCACAAGAAAGAAGAAACAAAACAGTGAAAAAAAAAGAGAGCAAGGTAGTATGCTTCCATCTGCATTCAGACTCTAAAGTGCTTTCTCTGGATGTGGATAGCATTTTTCATTTAAGTCTTTTGGCATTGTCTTAGATCCTTGTGCGTTGCTAGGAAGAGGTAAGTCTATCAAAGTCATTGCACAGTGTTGCTGTTACTTTGTATAGTGTTCTAGTTCTTCTGACTTCACTCAGCAACAGTTGATTTAAGTTTTTCCGAAGTCCGCCTGCTCATTATTTCTTACACCACAATAGTATTCTATTACATTCATATACCACAACTTGTTCGGCCATTCCCCTATTGATGGACATCCCCTCAATTTGCAATTCTTTGCCCCCACAAAAAGAGCTGCTATAAATATTTTGCTACAATATTACTTTAAAAAAACTATTCTAAAATTATTATACAGCCTGCAGTTTCTCAGTCATTTGAGAGAAATTAATTCTCAACAGGAAAAGGTACCTTTCTGAGAACTTAATACTTCCTAAACCTTATTTGTTCTACCTTGTGCTTTATGATAGCTGTTTTCACCGTTTTCCTAATTCTTTTTTTATTGAAGTTTTAAAAAATGTTATTTTATTTTATTTTTATTTTTGTTTTTTGGAGGGGGGAGGCAGGGCACTTGGGGTTAAGTGACTTGCCCAAGGTCACACAGCTAATTAGTGTGTCACGTGTCTGAGGTCACATTTGAACTCAGGTCTTCCTGAACCCAGGGCTGGTGCTCTACTCACTGTGCCACCTAGCTGCCCCCCAATTTTTTTTTAAAGCACAAAGACTTTATTCTTTTTTGTTTGTTTCTAATTCTCTTCCTCCCCCTACTTCCTCTCCCACCCAAGCTGGAGGCAAGAATAAAAAAAATTGTGAATATCTATATTGTCATGGAAAACAAATTTTTACGTTATGTTTTTAAAAAAAAAGCAAGAAAGAAATAAATGCTTCAGTCTGTACTGTGAGGCCATCATTTCTCTCTCTCTCTGGAGGTGGATAACGTGTTTTATCACGAGTCCTTTGGAATTGCGGTGGGTCATTATGTTGATCAGAGTTACTAAGTTTGTTAGAGTTGATTATTTTTTTCAATAACATGTAAAAACAATTTTTTTTTGGAGGGGGGAAGGCTGGGCAATTGGGGTTAAGTGACTTGCCCAAGGTCACACAGCTAGTAAGGGGTGCCAAGTGTCTGAGGCTAGATTTGAACTCAGATCTTCCTGACTCCAGGGCCGGTGCTCTGCTCACTGTGCCACCTAGCTGCCCCAACAATATTTTATTTTTTTTTAATATTTTTTCTTCTACCATTCATCTTACTCTTTATTTTACATCTCCCACAGCATCTAATAAAGCAGGCACATGATGAATGCTTAATGAATAAGTGCATGAATGCAGCGTCTACTTTCTTGTGAACTCATGTATCACTATTATGTAGCCTTCGTAGAAAAAGTTTGGAATTTGAGCCATAAATAACATATACATTTTATTGCACCCCAAGTTAACATTAATTATCACACTTTCACCCCCAACCTGAAGAACATCAGAATTATGCTCATATAATTAACTCAAAACAACTCCTAATTTTAAAGAGTTGAGGGTGAATCAAACGATACAAAGTTGAAAAACCTGCCAATACATTAATAACATCTCAAAGTAAAATAATGATTAAAAGAGAACCAGACTGGAGTCCGATACTTCAGTGACCTCCCGTGAACTACCCATGTGATCTCAGACAAGATGTTTCCCAATCTGGACCTCAATAAGACACCAACTATTAGTAACAATAACCGACCAACTCCTCCTGAAGGTATAATTATGTATAGTCAGCCTCTATCAAAAAACGGCAGTGTTTCACATTAAAATGATCAAAAATGCTTCTTGTTCTCTCGATAGTGGAAAAAGAAAAAAAATCCAAACAAGAAATAAGTTTAAAATAT
Organism: Trichosurus vulpecula; assembly: GCF_011100635.1. Classification (NCBI taxonomy): domain Eukaryota; kingdom Metazoa; phylum Chordata; class Mammalia; order Diprotodontia; family Phalangeridae; genus Trichosurus; species Trichosurus vulpecula. The sequence goes on along the minus strand of NC_050576.1, from coordinate 169,068,710 downwards.
ACTGTTTTTTAAATGAACAGATTTCATTCAAATGCCAGTCAGTCAGTGCTACTGAATTAACATCTGTGTGTAGGGGTCTTAACATATCTCTTGAACCATGTAATAGTTTAAAAAGCTGGCTCACAGGTCCTGAAAGCAGGACCTGAAATAACAAAGGCTACAAATAACTTTAAAAGATGCCCTTGGGCAGCTAGGTGGCTCAGTGAATAGAGCACCAGCCCTGGAGTCAAGAGGACCCGAGTTCAAATATAGCCCCAAACACTTGACACACCCACTAGCTGTGTGACCTTGGGCAAGTCACTCAACCCCAATTGCTCTGCCTTCCCCCCTGCAAAAAAAAAAAAAAGATGCCCTTTACAATGTAGTTGACTCCACCAAAGTTACATTTCTTAATACAAAGAGATGAGCAGATAAAGGAGATCTTAAAGAAACTCTGCTGAGTGTAATCATTCGTGGCATGGACATACATATATTTCCATTTTAAAACCAGATGTAAGAAGGTCATCTCCATGCTTTGCTTGCTTCTTCTTCCTTGCCCACCATCTCCCAAAGTGGTTCCTTGATGTGTTCTAGTAACTGTTTTAACCTGGTCTTTGTTACTTCCATGGCAACACCTTCAGGTGGGTTTCATTGGATATATTCCAAATAGACATCTGCTGTATTTATAGTCAAATGTTGTAACTCTAAATATCTGTAATGTGTCCAACCTTTCTCTCTCCAAGGCTTTCCTTCTAAAATGAGTTGTTATTGAACTTCAGCTTTAGGGCTTTACAGGCAGAGTGAACCCAATACTTCTCAAGACTGTCCATTTTCCCCTTACATTAAGACTAATCTTGGGAATAGGCATATCTTGTGACCAAAATATTTTAAAGGAAATTGATTTAATAGGTAGGGTGATAATCAAATGCTAAAAAAGTCTTCAAGTGTCCTAACATAGTATTATCTTATAACTTAATGTTTTGTAACTTAGTATTATCACCCTAAACATAATAATAGCTAGCATTTATATAGAGCCTACTATGATGTGCCAGGTGCTTTGCTAAGCACTTGAAAATATCTCATTTGATCCTTAAAACTAAGAGGTAGGAGCTAATATCCCCATTTCACAGTTGAGGAAACTAAGGCAAATAGAGGTGAGGCAAACAGGTTACATAGCTAAAGTCAGTTTTGAATTCGGGGCCTTCTAACTCCTGGCCAGCACTCTATCCACTGCACCATCTAGCTGTCCTATATTTAGGTGGTTGTCCATGACCAGTCACTGTTCTTCAGTATGTCCGACTTTTGGGGTTTTCCTGGCAAAGATGTGGTTTGCCATTTTCTTCTCCAGTGGATTAAGGCAAGCAGAGGTTAAGTAACCTGTCAAAAGTTGCATAGCAAATGAGTGTCTGAAGTCATATTTGAACTGGGGTCTTCCAGACTCCAGGCTAAGCTGCCTCTAATTAGCCACTATTCTTATGTAAATAACTTTTTTGTTGTTTTATTCCAAAACTAGTTGTGATTGACCTCTTAATCCCATAGTAATCATTTATTTTGAGTTCCTGCTGAATGCAGTTCAGATTTTTTATCAAGGCTTTTAAAGATGTACTAGACAACCTGATGACACCTTCGCATCTGTGCTATAATGAAACAGGATTATTTTCACATTCTCCAAACTCAGTGATTTTCTTACTTCTGGAATCTTTCTTGTTCTGTGCTCCCTCACACACCTGCTTTTTCTGTATCTTTTAAGGCCCTTCTCAAGTGCTGTAAAGCTTCCCTTGATCCATTTAATTACTAATAATCCTCACATTGTTAGATCACACATGACACTTTACATTTCTCTTTTTAGGTGTTTTGTATTGTATCCAAAATTCACAAAGGTGAGGTGCTTGCCATAACTAACTTGTGGTTATTTTTAGGGCAGGTCAATTTTTTTTTTGGTCTCCCCATGGCACACAGTGCACTGTGTCTCATAGGCACTTAAAGGTTTAGAATTTCAGGAGACACAGAGGATATGGAGTCCCTCTACACTAATTTTGTTCTTTTATAGAGAGATAAATTGATGACTTCATATTCTAAAATGCCTTGCTTATTAGTCAGCAAGCATACATATTAAGAACTTAATATGTGCCATGTACTGTGCTAGGTGGATATAAAAATGAAAGTGTCTGCCCTCAAGAAGCTTACATTCTGATGGAGTGTGGGGACAACTTGTGTGTGTGTGTTTGTGCGTGCGCGCACACACACAAGCTCGTACACACACACACACACACACACACGCGTGCGCGCAAAATAGATACAGCATAATCTGAGGGGGAGGAACTAGCAATCTGGGATGGAGGTGGGGTGGATGGGTGGGATTCCACCAGGAACTCATGTAGAACCATAACTGATAACTGTGGCACGTAGATTTCACTATTTCTGATTTCTAGCTGGGTAGTTTTAATTCTGTGTCTGAACTGAATTTAGTGCTCCTTAGATTCTGTAAGGCAAAGGCTATTACTACTTTTGCCTCTAATTGCTTTGTTTGAATTTGTGTAATCAGAGTGGCAGTGGTAGCTGTGTCAAATGAAAAACTGTATGGCACCTGACATTTTGCAATATTCAATTAAATTAACCTTTTTTGTAATTACTTAATAATGACAGTAGTATTTAATGTGTAATTATTATTTTGCCCTATGTTTCTCTATTAATGGACCTTTCTTTCTTTCAGCTCCAGAATCTGGGTATCAACCCAGCAAATATTGGCTTCAGTACTTTGACTATGGAGTCAGATAAATTCATCTGCATTAGAGAAAAAGTAGGAGAACAGGCCCAGGTGGTAATCATTGATATGAATGATCCAAGTAATCCCATTCGTCGACCAATTTCAGCTGACAGCGCCATCATGAATCCAGCCAGCAAAGTAATTGCATTAAAAGGTATGAAGAACCAATTTTAATATTATAAATTCTTCCTTTTGAAGATATAAGCCCAGTATTTGGGCTCTAGGTTTCAGTGTAGTATACATGTTAAATTTGACTAAAATGACATAGATTGGCAAAGATTAAGCCTAATGTCAGAAGTGTACCTCTCTGTGAACTGCAGACATACTTGAAACATGATTCTTAGCTGCTATTCAGTACAAGTCTAACTGGATTTACTTAGGTATAGGTGAGACTAAATGGCTTTTGAGGTCCCATCTACTATCAAGAGTTATTCTTTTGAAAGATCTTAAGGAAGATTTAGAGTAAAATATACTGGAGTTAGCTGTTTGTATAATTGGATTATATTACAAGCATCAGTTTTAATATCATGAAAAGGCAGGAGATTGCCACTGGTAACTTCATTTGAGCCACTATGTTTTACTTTTCTCAGAAGCTAAGGACATTTGATTAAACTTATCCAGAAGAAATTTTCACAGCTCACAGAATTTATAGGGGATGTAACAATTTAATTTAACAGTCAACTTCTTTTAAGCCTTACAGTGTGAAATTTGAAATTTTTTATCCATTGGTTTTAATTAGTCTTGCTGATTAAATCTAATTAGCTGTACACATCCTAGTTTCTTCCTTTTTGATTGAAAAGCCCTTTCTGAAGTTACCTACTTTCTGCAGGTTCTAGGGGAGATACAGAGTCTAGATGAGTCACTGCCCCTACTCTCACAGAGCTTATATTGAAGTGCCTTTTGAAGGTACTCAAATACTTTTCTTAGAATACTTTCTCTAACTTTAATGTTACTATTATATTTTTTAATGCTTTCTTATGTGTATGCAGATGGTGAGTTTTCAATTTAGATTGTATTAGTTATTGTCCTGTTCTATGAAAAGAAAATGTAATGAGTTGAAAGGGTTTCCAGAGCTCATTATTATAGCATAGTAGATAGGCATTTGTAGTAAACCTTTTTTTACTATCTGAATATAATCCAAATACTATATGAGGAAGAAAATGTCATTTCAAGGCACTGTTTCCTATATAGCTAATTACATTAACTTCAAGCTACTTTTTATAAACAGGACTATAACTATCACAATTTTTCAAAGTCTGGTTTTTGCCTTTAGTGTGCTTTGCATATTGTGCAGGATGGAAATGACATTTATATTTTAGGGAAAGCTCTTCCAAACTATGTGGTTAGATGGCAGCAAGTACAAAGCTATTTCTTCTTCTCTTGGGAAAATAGCATCTTAAAGGAGCCATATGTTTTCTGGCCCAGAAATGCAGTCTCTTATACCTTAACTGCCGATTTTTATCCTTAATTTCTAAGGACCTTGTTGTAATTTTATACATACACATTCACACATTCGTATATGGCTACACTAAGTTGTCTTTGCTTTTGGGAGACCATCAGGGCTTTCAAATTAACTTCTAAATATTGACCCTTATTCTGAAAGCCTGCAACTAGCTCTGGGCACGCTTCAGACTCAAGGCACATTCCTTCCTTCTGGGACTGAATGTAAGCTGTCTTACTGGGGTGAAGCTTGAACTTTATTCCTGCCTCCAGCATATTAACTATTTACCTTGAAATCTTTCCTAATCCTTTAGTATATTGTACCCTTCCTTGCATTTCTTTTTCCTTTTCCCTTTGTAATTTAAACCAAGTAGATGTAGCATGAATTCATCTTCTTGATATATGAGTGACAAGGCAGGGTTTAAGTGGAACCTCTTTTTTCAAGAAGCAGCTTGCATAAGTTTGGTCAGAGGGAGTATGCCAATCTTACGAAGATCACATGTTGTGTCTGTGCATATACTTGTTCTGCTTAGTGTACCTAGAACTAAGTAGCTATCAATGGAAAAAAATTGGCTTTCAATCACAGTTATAAGGTTAACCTGATAGTTTTCCATCCTTTTGTCAGAGTGTTGTGCTTCATTAGTGTTGTCTCAGTTTAAGGCTTAGATGGCTATATAATCAGACTATTATTAGCATTAAGTAGGATGGTGATCTTTATTTCTGTCTATATTTTGTCTTTGGAAAGTTAGCTTTGCCAGTACTAAATTAAAAGCTTAAATATCTTCAATAGAAATAACTTGATGCTTCAGATCTTTTCTGTAGTGTTTTAGCCATTAACTCTTTAATGTTATTTTTGTGATAAATTTTAATGATTATACAACTAGTGATAGTATGATAGTGCCTTTTTAGTTGGACGTGAAATGTGAAGATGCAGAAACTACAGAGCTAGAGTTTACCCTGAGCTTTGGTTTTAAAATCTACCTTTTTTGTTTTAAAGCTGGAAAAACACTTCAGATATTTAACATTGAAATGAAAAGTAAAATGAAGGCTCATACCATGACTGATGATGTCACCTTTTGGAAATGGATTTCTTTGAACACTGTTGCCCTTGTTACGGACAATGCAGTCTATCATTGGAGTATGGAAGGAGAGTCACAACCAGTGAAGATGTTTGATCGCCATTCTAGTCTTGCTGGTTGCCAGATTATTAACTATCGTACAGATGCAAAGCAGAAGTGGTTACTTCTTACTGGCATCTCTGCACAGGTACTCTTATTTTTATGTAGATTAAAGAGGAATAGAGGTCCATTGCTCAGAATGAAGAAAATTTTTGAAATAAGGCTTTATGTTCAACATGCTTTCTGGAGTTGGGGTTAACCTGCAGATAAATGGGAAGAGTTTGCTTATAGTGCTAGATCTCTTGGGCTAATTAAATCCTTTTTTCTTCCCTTGGGGAAGTAACCAAAAATGACCTACACTAAAGGATTCAAAGCCTGATAACTATCTAGGGCAGAGGTGTCAAAATCACACTGGCCATAACATTTAATAAAAACAAATTGAAATGATCATAAAACCTAGATAATAATTTATGGTTTTCTAAGTTAGTATACCTGCCCACAGGGATCCATTTCTATTTGAGTCTGATACCACTGATCTAGAGCCTATAATATAGTTGATCAGATATAATTGTACTTTTATTAACTACCTCTGTTTTTTTTAAACCTTAAATTATGAATTCTTTTACAAATTAGAGGTTAGGTCATAGAATATGATAGAAAAAAGCTCTGGGTGGACTCTGGAGACTTGGGTGTTGGTCATGATTCTTTGTGACCTTGAGCACTTAATCCAACTCATTGTACAGATGAGAGAAAATCAAGGCTCAAAAATTGTCTAATGTCCCTTCTAGGTCTAACATTCCATGATTCTATACTTCATCTTCCTTTAGCAGGCTTATTTGAAATATATCCTTAGGTTGCCACCTACAGAAAAAATATTATGTTCTAATTCCTAAATTGTTAGCAATGAGATGTTACATGTAGTTTGAAAATGGTTCAATAACATAAAAGAAATGGATCTGGAAGAAATAGATCTTTGATGATCATAAAATATTGTCATTGAATATCCTTACTTCTTTGCAGCAAAATCGTGTGGTGGGAGCCATGCAGCTTTATTCTGTAGACAGAAAAGTGTCTCAGCCCATTGAAGGACATGCTGCTAGCTTTGCACAATTTAAGATGGAAGGAAATGCTGAAGAGTCAACACTGTTTTGTTTTGCAGTAAGGGGGCAAGCTGGAGGCAAGGTAAACTTTGGCTTCTTGAAATGGAGTTGGAAATACACAAGAACTAAGCTAACTAATTAAAAAAAAAATAGAACCTGCTTAACCACTTGTACTTCATCTCCCAAAATTTACTCTTCCTTTTAATCCCAGTGTTCCTGCAATTTAAGGCATATTTTTATCTGGTTATTGCTGTTCATGTTTTATTCCTTCTGATAGCTGTAAAATGTGTAATCATTCTCTAGAAGCTTCACATCATCTTTGAAAAATTAGATGGCTTGAATGCCTTTTAGGTGAAGACCATTAACTACATAACAAGTATAGTAGTCACCAGCTTGAAGTAAATTGCTGGAAATCTCTTTCCTGAGAGGAACCCAATGAGACACCAAAGGTATATTTTCCATTTAGATTTGAAATGATAGAATGAAAATAGGCTCATTAACTTTTTGAATGAGAAGTCATCCTTAACATCTTGGGTAAAATACCTTTTCATGTAAAACTACAAGACCCAGGTACTTTGGGTGACCTTTGTCTCTAATACACAAGCACTTTACACAAAATATATGACATCCCTACATATACCTCCCAATAATGCATTTATAAACTCTTTTTGGAGCCTCACTGCTGTTTATTGCCTTCTGTTTTGTCTTTCGTAATAAGATCTTGAGATGGTTTACCATAATAACTTTTAACCTTTCTAGTAAAAAATGAATACAGTGAATTAATGTATAAAATATTCTTATTCATTGCATAGATCAGATCTTGCTTTCTTGAGAGAATTAAATAGAAGATCCATTCTTGGATTCACTGTTAATTTAAGCTTTATGTGCTATAAGAAGCCTTTTAAAATCAAAACATTTGAGCAAAAGAACCATGAATCAATTCTTCCAAGGCAGCCCTAAATAAACAAGGACTCTTCTATTAGTTTTAGGGATTGAACAACTTTTCAGTTGTATTTTGAATTTGGCTTTTAAATTGTACCTTTGTTTTTGTGAATTTCCAGCCTTCTATCACCTTTTTTGATGTAAATGCCAAAACTTAACCCAAAGCCCAAGATACATTATTTTGAGGTGATCTAGGTCAGTGTTCCCTTCTGTTCGTGTAAGATGATCAAGAGCTAACTCTAGTCCTGATATTTCCTGGTCTCCAGTTGATATTTTTGCTTGTCAAAAAAAAAAATGGAGGCATAAAGAGTATCCTTATGGAAAATATGATTGTATCTTGTTGAACAGTTACATATCATTGAAGTCGGCACACCGCCTACAGGGAACCAGCCTTTTCCAAAGAAAGCAGTAGATGTCTTTTTTCCTCCAGAAGCACAAAATGACTTTCCTGTGGCAATGCAGGTATGTTAAGAGAATTTTGTTAAAAATAAATTTTATTTATCTTTTTTTCACATTGCCAAATTTCTCCCAGTATCTCTCCCCTGATACTTTCTAGATTGCCTTCTTATGTAACTAAAAAAAAAAAATTAAGGGTGGGGAGTGGAGGAAAAAAAAATCAGTAAAACCAGTTTCTACAGGGTGTTCCTAAAGTCTGGACACATAGGCAAAAATGCATATTTTCAAGAAATGAAATGAATGAAATTTTCAACATTTTATTTAATCGGACTATTAACAAATAACATCTTCAATATGATTTCCATCTTTTGTGATGCAAAGGTTGATGCGTTTTGCAAGATTCACGTGAACTTGACGCAATAACTCCACTTTTATGTGTCCAGACTTTAGGAACACTGTACATGTTAAGTGAATTTAATATATATTAACTAGGCTTTTTAAATTGCTCTTCTCAACATTAATTTAACCTTTTTTTCTTTTATATGTGGCATTTAGAAGAATGACCAAGTTGGGTCATCCTGAAAGAACTTCTGTTATGCTGCTCTACTTGTTATACATATCTTTTATATAGAATATTTAGGTGTTTGATTTTAAGTTTTTATTATAAAAACATGCTTTCTTAGACTGAGCAAGGCATGAGTAATAGAAGTGCTTGGAGTTAAGCATTTAAACCTTGTCAGGGTTCTTAAAAGAAAGGTAGTGCAGAATAAAGCTTCTTGTATGACCAGATTTCAATTTATTTTTGTTAAAAGTGCCAATTTTCTTTATATAGATCAGCGAAAAACATGATGTGGTATTCTTGATTACCAAATATGGCTATATCCATTTATATGACCTGGAGACTGGTACCTGCATCTACATGAATAGAATCAGTGGAGAAACCATCTTTGTCACTGCACCTCATGAAGCAACAGCTGGAATTATTGGTGTAAACAGAAAGGGACAAGTAAGGAATCTGTCTGCACTCTATTTAGGAAGCAAAAACAAACCTAGTAGATGGTCTTTTTCCTTTAGCTTTTCAAAAATGATTTTGATACATATATGCTTACTCTACAAAATAGACTTTTCTGTAGAATCTAAGTTACAGGGAGAACTTTTTCCTACTGCTAATCCATATTTTTTAAAAGTAATACTAAACATTTAAAGAAAACTGATGTTTTAGTAAGCATCATAGACTGACCTAGATACTACTTAAATAGGAAAAGCTATTGGCTGACTTGTTGTATCCCAACTGATTTAAAACATTAGACTCTCCAACTTTAGATTTTCCACCTAGGCATTATATAGATTCTCAGAGTATTATAAAGTAGTTGGAAGTACTTCACCAAGAATAACTTGGATTTATATAATACTTTACATTTTTAAAAGCGCCTAAGGTAGGTGGTAGGGAGGTAATAATAAGCATTATTCCCATTTTACGCATGAAGAAGCTGAGACATAGGGAAGCTAAATGAATTTTCACAGCTAATAAAGCCAATCTGTTTTTTCTCAAACCAAAATATTAGAAGTTGTAAACCTTTTCTTCTGCTATTACTGTTATAGATATGTTGAAGGAAAGCCTAGTAGATTGTATCCCAGAGTATCTGATTCGTTTTAGTTATGACCTCAGTTCACACATTAAATATCTTTAATTCTCTCTTTAGACTTTTTAAGCTGTCATTTAACAAAATCTTGGGTCTCAGGGTTCTTTATATGTTTTTCCTGAAGCTGACTGCTAGGTAAAACATAGGACCTGCACCTCACTAAGGATTAGTTTGTAAACTAATCTTAGTTGCCTACTTTCTTTTTTCAATGGTGTCTCCTTTATGACTGTTCCCCATGCTACAAGCGATTGTTCTGCTTTTTTCCTCTCACTCTGAAGCTAAATAGAATGTGGGTCTTTTCAGAGCCAGAGGGTTTCTTTTAAAATATATGTTTCCATCTATTTGTCTATCTGTCTATCTAGCTATCTACCTACTAAATTTTTTTTAACTATAAACAGTGCTTCAAAACAAACCTCCCTACAAGATATATTCTCCTTCCTCCACCCCACCAGTCAATAAGCTATAATATAGCAGAGCTCTGAAGTAACTTTGACTAGTTCTGTTGCCTCTTAGTGTTAAGTTAACTTGATTCATATTGTAGCCATTGTATGTGTATGTAAGTGTATTATTGTCTTGGTTCTGTCAATTAACCACAATATTAAATGCCTATTATGTGTCAGGTGTTAGGGGTACAAATGTAAAGAAGGAAACTATCCCTCCTTGTAAAGAACTTAAATTCTAAAGCCCTGTGTTCTTTATTTTGCATTATTTCATACAGGTCTTCCTGTGTTTTGGAGCAACTAATCTTGATATGTGTAGGGGCCTTAGTAGTACTGTATATTTTTGTTAAAATAGTCTATAAATTTAGTAAGATCGACACTGTATTTGATGTAGAATGTACAAGTTCAAAATAGGAAGGTTGGAACTTAATCTCTATTATCTCTAGAGACAGGAATAGTGATAATGGAGGGAGAAGAGGAAGAGAACAAATATTAATCTCCTTCCTTTTTAAATATAGATTTTTGATGTGGGTCAAATATGTATACCTTGAAATACCGCATCCACTCTTTAGCATATATTGCCTGTAGTAATAGACATCTTAAAGATGAAGCCAGGCTAATGTTAATTTTGTTAATGTTTCCTAGTTGAAAAAAAAGTGGAAGACTAGTGGCTAGTAATTACATATTTATTCTCATAAGCAGTGTTTAATCCTCTGAGGTACTGCTATTTGTGGGGAATAGGGAAGTGGGGCCTTAACATCTTAGGCTTGTGCAATGCCACCCCCTTGGAGAATATTCTGATTGTTTAGATTTGTAGGGAATGTATGATAACATTACTAATGTAGCCCAACCAATGCCACAGCAGAGTTGGTGGAAGGTGTCAGGCAGCTAAGCTTCTTAATGAAAGTTGGGGGAGAGAACACAATATGAATATAAAGAAAGCAAGTATACATAAAATAACTTATTTTGGTGAGGGACCCACTGAGCACTTGGGGGAGAGAGAGGGATAAGAATAGATTTACTATAGGAAGTATCACTTAAGCTAAACATTGAAGGAAGCCAGAGATTCAATGAACTTATCTCCTTTCATCTGACTTAAACTGAATTAACCTACTGTTAGACACATTTAGAGGTAAAAGATGAATTAAAAATATTTAGTCTAGGTAGAAGTTATGGGTTGATGAGTTGTAAGAAAATAAAGAACTTAGTTTGACTAATTTGTCAAATGGGACCACTTTAGACTACTAAATGAAAAACCATGATACAGATTTCTATCAGGGTCCATTCCACTCCAATTTTTAGATTTTCTTAATATTTTCCCTCTTTTCCAAATAACTAATAGTGTTGAATCCTAATTTCATTAATGAGCAAGGAGAATACTAGTATAGTGTAAACATATTTAGAATTGATGTCTTACAAAGTACTCATATTGGATATTTACTAACATTTAAATCACAGGTGCTTTCGGTATGTGTGGAGGAAGAGAATATAATTCCTTACATCACCAACGTCCTACAGAATCCTGATCTGGCTTTGAGAATGGCTGTGCGTAACAACTTAGCTGGAGCTGAAGAGCTTTTTGCCCGGAAATTTAATGCTCTTTTTGCACAGGGAAATTACTCAGAGGCAGCAAAGGTGGCTGCTAATGCACCAAAGGTAAATTTTGGAGACAAACATCAAAATTGCAAGAGCATTGATGTGCCTGTTAAGTGCCTTCCATTTCTAGCTATATTGGGCAAGGATCAAAATTTTTGCCAAATAATGCTGCTTTTTTGACTGTATGAATTTAATTAGGACTTGACTTCTGATTTCTTATTGATTTTTTTAACTTTGCTTTAAAGTGTTATTTCCCATCCTATCCACTTTGTAATAGTACAGTTGTCTACGTTACTTCAAGAGAAATATGTTTATTCATTAGTCTTCTCAATTCAACATTGGTTATTGCTTTGATTTTAGTATTTTCTGCATCAAGACCAGTGGTGGGATTCAAATAGATTAACTACTGGTTCTCCCCATTCACTGAACTCAACCTAAAATTAGTTACAGGTTCTACTGAACTGGTACGAACCAGCTGAATCCCATCACTGATCAAGACATACAGATCTTCACAGGTTTCTTTGAAGTTTATTTTTTTTCTTAGTGCAATAAGACTGTTACATTCATATCCTACAATTTGTTCAGCTGTGCCCTCCTGAATGAGCATTGATTCTTGTTTCTAATTTGGGAAAAATTTTTTAAAATCCCCAGAAAGGCTGCCATGAATATTTTGCTATCTTGTAGGGCCTTTTCCTCTGTCTTTGGCTTCCTTGGGGTGTTTGCCTGGTAGTGCTATTGCTGTGGCAAAATAGATGAATAGTATAGTTAATTTTCTAGCGTACCTCTAAATTGTTTCTAAAAACTGTTGGATCAGTTTATCGCTTCGCCATGGCTCCTTTGCATGGGAGTCTCACTATCCCTCCAGTACTGACTATTTAGGTCATTATCATCTTTGCCAACTTGGTTTTCCTATTTACTTTTGAGAATTTGCTTCACTGAAACCATACAGTTTTAGCTTAGCAACATCATTATAGGTTTGAATGTTAATGTCCTTATTTTTAACCCAGAAAGATTTGGACTTATATCTAATATACTATAAATTGCCAAAATTCAAGAAAACCAGAGCAGTAGTTCATAGTTGAAGATGACTACTGATAGTCTTCACCTTGAAGATCTTTGTTTTATTTAAGTGTCATAAATTGGATTGATTTGAATAAAATTCTTATAGCTGGAAGAGATTTAGAGAGGATCTAGTCTAATCCCTTCAGTTTTTTTTTTCATTTTTAAAAATGTTTCATTAATTTTTTTAAAACATCTTTGTCACTTCCCCACCCCTCTGAAACTAGAAAAGCATGACAATGGCCATGTCTGGAAATGTACCTCATTCTGTATCTATAGACTGCCCTCTCTACTGAGAGGTGGGATACATATTTTGGTATAATTCCTCTGAAATTATGGTTGCTTATAGTATTGATCAGAACTCTAAAGTCTTTCATTATTTTCCTTTACATTACTGTGGTCATGGTATAAATTGTTCTCATTCTCTTTACATGGCTGTATCCATCCATTCATAGATATCTTAACTTTCTTTGACTTCTTCATAGTCGTCATTTCTTACAGCATAAGAGTACTGCATTATATTCTTGTTCCGCAGTCTCTTCCCCCACCCCATGTTGTTTCCCCAATTGATGGGCACCCTTTGGCTTTTGGGTTTTGGGTGGGGGGTGGGGCACTACTATTTTACAGAGGAGTAAAGTCAGTTTTAATGAAGGGAATAAATGAAGAGTTAGTAAGACTGAATCTAAAGTTTTTGTTTCTGTGCTGGTATTTATCCTGTTGTGATTTACCCAAATTCACCTGCCTTAAAAATAGGTACTTTTGTACACATTATGTATTTATACAATGGACTAGTGAGCAGGGTGCTTTATGAGTGACACCACCCTAAAATCAGAACATGAATCAGCTTACTCAATTTGTAGTCCTGAATATGCCTATAAGAGTGAGTAGGACTTGTCACAGACTATGTTAATAGATGGATCATATTCTTAGACTTGTTTAAGCATAGAACTTTTAAATGGAAAAAAATAATTTTGTTTCAAATCACCTTTCTTGAAGGGAATTTTACGTACTCCAGACACCATTCGCCGGTTCCAGAGTGTTCCAGCACAACCAGGTCAGACTTCACCTCTACTCCAGTACTTCGGAATCCTTTTAGACCAAGGCCAGCTGAACAAATATGAATCTTTAGAACTGTGTAGGCCTGTACTTCAACAGGGGCGTAAACAGCTGCTAGAGAAATGGTTAAAAGAAGATAAGGTATGATTTAACATGCATTGGTTTAACCAAATTAAATGCTGTATTAGTCTTGGTTGTGTGTGGGTGGCGGAGTTTAGTTCTAGATTGCACTCAAGATGTGTACCTAACATTCTATCTCTGGAAAACACAGGAGCTTGTGGTGCATGGAATGGTTAGGATTACCATCAAAGTAGTTAATACATGTGATCACTCATGTAATCTGAAATCTCCTTATTGAGTTCTTGAACCGTTCCACTGGAGAAGAAGGTTCTTTACTTTCAGGGAAAAAATGTGTGCAGTACAATACCTGAGATGGTAGAAATCTTAGGGCAATTTGGAATCAGATCTGTAGACAGAGCAGTATATGCTGCTCATTTAAAGACCTAGAAGCTTATCCTATCATGGACAGAAATTTCATCCTTGTATATTTGTTATAGCTTTTTTAAACATAAAACTGTTCATCTCTTACCAGTTAAGTTTGTTAATAATGGAAAGGCTAATGGGCCATAATATTGAGGCTTATGGATATTATTGAAAATAAAGCTGTTATTATAGGACTATATAAGCACAAATACCACTAACCCATGATCTTTACATTAGTCTTTTAATACCCATTACTGCCAGCAGTCATGTCATACTCCTAATAGCTAGAAATATATTGAAGTGCCATACCAGGATCTTTGGAAGGTGAATCACTCTTGAGGATAATACAGGCCACAGTAGTTCTTCACTCTTGAGGATAATACAGGCCACAGTAGTTCTCTATCTTTGATAGATTTTTACTCAGCCATGTTGAAAGAACTGAAGTTTAACTGAGCCAGTAGAATGCTCCAGTAAGAAGTATGAACTCTTTGGAAATTCTTCATCTCTGATGACATTCTAGGCAAACTTTCTTGGCTCTTTTATTCAAATGAAAGTGAAAATGTATTGCCTTTTCGTAATAAAACATTATGATGTAACATACAAATTTATTGATAAAATTTTCTTGTACATTGGATAGATTTATTCTTTAGGCAGTTTACTTAGAACCTGGTCACTCATGCTTCTGCTCTTCTTTTCTCAGCCACAAATCAAAGTGGTTATTTATCTTTGTAGAAAAGCCTATTTTATACAGATAGGATGTTACAGAGGGTAGCCAATATTCGTTTTCCAGGCCAAAGAAGTCTTTATTAATTGACAGCCAACACATGAGGGTTCCCCCCCCCCCCCCCCCGGGTCAAATACTTCAGTCATGAGACAAATCTATTAAAACGGTTCATGTTCAGAAGGAGTGAGCCCATGTGTATTTTATTTGTTGCAAATAGGTACCTTTTCTATTTTTATCCTATTTATGAAGATATAGGTCCTTAAAATCACAATTTCTTCTACAGAATAGTTGTGAATAAGCAGGTGGTCTTATTTAATTTTCAGGACAGTTATTCTTTTTAAAATTGGAAAATACAAGAAAAACATTTTTTTTAAATAGGAATCATCCATAGTTCTTATTTCATAAATACGGTCACTTTCAGAATCAGAGTATGTATTTGAGGACCTTGCACTAATTTTGAAGGCTCAGTTTTTTTTTTAATTGATTGTAAATATATAAGTTTCAGGAAGAAATTTTTGTTTTCAGATTACTTTACCTGATTTTTGTCACTAAGAAGAGTTCTAATTTCTTTTTAGCTCAAATTCCCTTCCAAGTACTTTGGCATAAAAGAGCCGGTGTTTTGTAATAACATAGAATTAATTGCTCTATGCTCTGTCCTGTATCAATGCAATTTTACCAAGAGCTTTGCTTTTTAGTGGACTATTTTATAAAGTTGATTATTCCTATAATACCTCTTAAACTCTATGTAGCTTTTCATTCATGTCCAGTACAAGTGATTATCTGAACCATGCAATGTATTTAGGTAGCATAGGGGAGGGAGGCACATTTTAGACTAATACTTGTAGACCTACATTTCATTTTAATATCAGGTGAGTTCTCATAAGAGTGTAAAGTCTGGTACCATTTTGCCATTTTAATTGAAATTTATACATGTGTGTATGTGTATTGAAAAATCCTTTAACTGGATTGAAAATGTCTCTTGTCATCCATAGGTTTCCACAGTAATAATTCTCACCTCAGTTTCAACTACATAACTTTAACTTCATATATTATTAGTCCATTTGCAGTACAAAATAACAAGATTCTATGTTCTCAGTTAATTGATCAGAAAGCTTTTTCAGACTGCATGTTCAGTTCTACTTCTCACTAGAACCATTCAAAGCTGTTTGGCCTATGATTCATAGTCATTTCAACCATATCTAGCCATGCTATCTCAAATCATTGGTGTTTCTACTACTGAATGAGACTTTTTATTCTTATCAGTTCTGTAGGCAACTTTATTTATGTAATGCAGGCAATACTTTTGATATCATAGACTTGGTTTCTGAAAGTTGGGATTTTTGTTTTTGTTTTTTTTTTTCTTAAAAATTTAATCTTTCTCTGGAAAAAAAAACCTCTTTTGTCTTGTCAATGGATTAGTAATCTTAGTATCTGCTTTGAAGATATTTCAGAGTTTCAGGAATCCAAGTGAGTAAGAAATACCACTTTCTAGATTGGTGTTTTTAGCTAGGTTTCTGTATTTCTGTAAATTCATAATCATTTGATGTGCTAGTTCTGGTTGCCTCCGTGAGTTTTCAGTTCGAACAGGTTATGTATCACAAAAGGTTATTATTTAACTTAAAGGCAATGAAATAACTGAGGATAGCTTTACATTTGTTAACTTTCAAATGACTAAGTTCTTTTGGGGGGGGAACCAGCTTATGTATTGTACTTAAATGACGTTGAGAAATATCACAGAAATTATATTACTTCTGAATTATGAGTTCACATGCTTTATATTCTTAGTGCAGTGTTACAACTTCAGTACATTAACCTGTGTTGACACACAGTGGTTAACTACCTGTGACAGTTCAATATATGCTGATTGAAATTTGTCCTTTATTGTATTTAGCATATGAAATGATTGCTGTGCTATATTCACTGTTAGTTGGATTGAATTTTCTGTGGTTCACTTTTGACTTGATTTGAATTCTTTTCACTGAAATAATTAGATATATTTATGTAGGAGTTATATTTTAAAACATCCGTTAATTTTTACCATTGCTTTGTGCCTTTCTTAAGAAGAAGATCTTGTGTCCCACAGTTTGGAAAATTGTTCTGAGGCTCTGATCAATCAGGCTTTTCTCCTTTTTTTTCTTTTCTCTTGGACAGCTGGAGTGTTCAGAAGAATTGGGTGATCTAGTAAAGTCTGTGGATCCTACATTGGCACTTAGTGTGTACCTAAGGGCTAACGTTCCCAATAAAGTTATCCAGTGCTTTGCAGAAACAGGCCAAGTACAGAAGATTGTGTTGTATGCCAAAAAAGTAAGTTCAGTGAAATTCAATTCATTCCATTTGTCATAGATTCATATAATTTTGGCTCTTAGTGAAAATTAAGTGACATATTGAATTAGCTTTAACAAAGTAAGAAGATTCCAATTCTGAAATTTTAAAAACATTTAATAATTTATTTTGTGATACCTTAAAACTTAAAAAGCACTTTCCACATTGAAGTAAAGAGTACAGTATTATTACCATTTTATATTAGAGATTGAGGCTAAGTGATGAGCTCAGTGCTGCACAGCTGAGAATTTGCTTGAACATGGGCCTGTTCTTTCCACTTGACCAGAGGAAGTACACTGGACAATCTTGGCTACTAGCCTTGGCAGCCATGGGGTCTACCTTCCTACTTCTAGAGATGAAGGCCCAAAGGCAGAAAAGTGAGGTGACTTGTTCTAAGTTGTATCCAGCTCATCTGAGTAGTATTGATGATGATCTTGCAAAAATGAATTCTCTCTATTTCTTTCATCTTGTCCTTTCTCAAAAGTCTGTTTTTCTTGCCTCTCTTAATCTGCTCTTCATTTTATCATGCCCCGCTTTCTCTTATCCCCTTCCCCTCCTAATTCCCTATTAGATAAGTTACATTTCTATACATAGATGAGTGTGTGTGTGTGTGTTGTGTATTTTCTTCCCTCTTTGAACCAGTTCTGATAAGATTGAAGTTCAAGCTTTATCCAGATCTCCCCCCCTCATTTCCTCTGCATATTGAAAGCTCTTCCTTGCATGCCTCTTTTATGTTAGAAAAACTTTCCCCATTCTACCTCCCTTCTTCTTTCTTCTAGTACATCTCTCTCTTTTACTCCTTCATTTTTTTGAGATCATTCCAACATAATTGACTTACATCCATTCCCTCTGTAAACTCCTTTTAACTGCCATAATAATGATGAAGTTCTCAGGAGTTACATGCACCATCTTCCCATGTAGGAAAGTAAACAGCTTAATTTGAGTCTTTTCTTATTACTTTGATGTTTACCTTTTTATGCTTCTCTTGAGTCTTCTGTTTGAATGTCATTTTTTACTCAGCTCTAGTCTTTTCATCAGGAATGCTTGAAAGTTCTCCATTTCATTAAATATCCATTTTTCCCCCTCAAGGATTACACTCAGCTTTGCTGGATAGGTTATTCTTGGTTGTAATCCTAGCTCTTTTGCCTTCTGGAATAGCATATTCTAAGCCTTCCATTCCTTTAGGGTGGAAACGCTAAATCTCATGTGATTCTGACTGTGGCTGCATGGTATTTGAATTATTTTATTCTGGCTGCTTGAAGTATTTTCTGTTTGACCTGGGGAGCTCTGGATTTTTGCTTGTACCATTCTTGGTAGTTTTCATTTTGGGATCTCTTTCTGGAGATGATCAGTGGTTTCTTTCAATGTCTATTTTCCCTTTGGTTCTAAGATGTCTGGGCAATTTACCTCAATAATTTCTTGAAATGTGTCTATGCTCCCCCCCCCCTTTTTTTTTTTTGATCATGGCTTCCAGATAGTCCAATAGTTCTTAAATTATTTGTCCTTGATCTGTTTTCTAGATAAGCTGTTTTTTCTTAATGAGGTATTTCACATTCCTTTGACTTTGTTTTATTGTTTCTTGATGTCTTACGGAGTCATTAAATTCCATTTGCCAAATTCTAATTTTTAAGGAATTATTTTCTTCAGTGAATTTTTTTACTTTTTTTTTCCATTTGACCTATTCTGCTTTTTAAGAAGTTCTTCTCTCTAGTGGATTTTTGTGCCCCTTTTACTGTTTGGCCAGTTCTGTTTTTTAAGTTGTTACTTTCTTCAGCATTACTTTGTGTCTCTTTTACCAAGCTGGTAATTTTCTTTCCATATTGTTCTTGTATCACTCTTATTTCTTTCACCAATTTTTACCATTTTTATGTCTTTCATTAACTCTTCCAGGAATTCTTGTTCAGTTTGAGTCCAACTGGCATTTTTTTTTTTTGGCATCTGTTTTCACATTATTTTCTTGAGTTTAAGTCTTGGTCTTCCCTGCCACTGGTAGCTTTTAAAGGTCACTCTTTTTTGTGGTTTGCTTATTTTTCCAGCCTATTTCTTGACTTTGAACTTTATGTTAAACTTGATCTCTGTTCACCTGGGGCTGGGGAGGCACTGTCCTAAGCTCCTGGCTTTTTATGCTGCTATTTTCAGAGCTAGTTCAGGGACTCTGCAAGTTTTTGGCCCTTCCAAGGTGGTACAATCCTGAGAGACTTATGGTCGCTGTTTTTCACTCTTGTGTTTACCCAGGAAGGGGCCCTTTATTCCCTGCAGCCACAAGCAGCACTCTTTTTTTTTTTTTTTTTTTTTTTTAACTGTGACCAGGGTCCCTACTCCTTTGTAATTGACACCCAGTGCTCTGTGACACCCTGGAACTATGAACTAATGCTGGGTATACACATTAGAGTTGACAGTCAGCACCAGCTATACCCAGTGCCAACAAAGGGTTCCCTGTAATCACTTTGTGGCCAGTTGTCTGTCTGATTCCCTTATCATCTCTGGGTTGAGAGCTCCTGAAGCAGCTGCTGTGGTGGTTGCTATTTCTCTGCTGCTTGTATGGACTCTGGATGGGCTTCCATCCCAGTGTCACAGACTCCTCATGCCAACCTCTTAAGTTTTCTTAGGCCAGAAAATGTCTCACCTCAATCTTTTGTTGACTCTTCTACTCCAAAATTGATTTGAGGTATTATTTTAAAGTTATTTGAAGGGGAATGTTTGGAGAGTTTAATTGGGTGGCTACCCCAATCTGCTATCTTGGCTCCAACTCCAGTGAGTTCTTATATAGCAGAGGACTGCCCAAAATACAGCCTGTGGGCTGCCTGCGGCTTTTAATTTTCATGAGTGAAAAAATAAAATAATAATTTGCATGGAATGCATATTAGATTTTTTAACTCCATCACTAATAAATAATCTCATTGACGTTAATTTTCTTTGGTGTTTTTAAGCAGTATTGGTGACAGAACATATCACACGGAATTTTCAGTCGATCTGTGGGATGTGTTCTGTCTATATGATGCAGACTAGTCACTGTGCACCTGCCTTTATACTGTTGTGTTGTCAGTTTGTTGTTTTGTGTTTGTTTTCTCTCTTCGCGCCTTTGCCTGTCATGTTGATGACGCGTGTTCCTCCACTTTGTATTAGTGTACTGTATTTTTTATTCTGGGTGAGGTCCTCAAATAATTATTATATTTTAATGCAGCCCTAAGATAACTTACAGTTGGACAGTCCTGATATAGCAAAGCAGATGTTGCTGCTACCTCAAAAATAAGACCTTTTTTGATATCTACTTTTGAACTGTGTTTGTAGGTTGGTTATACTCCAGACTGGATCTTTCTGTTGAGAAACGTAATGAGGATCAGCCCAGATCAAGGTCAACAGTTTGCTCAAATGCTGGTTCAAGACGAAGAACCACTTGCTGATATAACACAGGTACATGTGTTCAGATGTCTGCTTGTTTCTAGACTTTGATTTAAATGCATGAAAGAGGGTAGCTAGTTTATAACTAAACTTCGGAAAGGCAGAACACTTAAATGGTGGCATTTCATTTATACATGGACTCTTCTTGCTTAAAATGTTTAATGCTTAATTTTTGAAAAACAGCTTCAGTAATAAGTGTTATAGACTATAATTAGATTCTATAATTCTGAAATTATAGTAGTCTAAATTCCCTCTAAATATTATTTTTTCTTAAAAAATGGCTTTTGAATCTGTAAAACCAGGTTTTTGTTCTCTTGTTTATATATAGCAATATCCTCAAGCTCTTTTTCTGTCTTTCATAGATTGTTGATGTGTTCATGGAATACAACTTAATCCAGCAGTGCACTGCATTTTTACTCGATGCCCTGAAAAATAATCGCCCATCTGAGGGTCCCCTGCAAACACGGTTGCTTGAGATGAACCTTATGCATGCCCCTCAAGTATGTTTTTTTTCTTCGTGCTTTTAATGATGTTTGAAGTATCTTAGTGTTCTATGTATTAAAACTGAAGACAGAGCTTAGCATAATTTAGCATAACTTTTTGAAATCCTACTAACGTGCTATGTAAGTTAGTCTTCATTTTTCTGAAAGTATAATACTGTTACTGCTGAATCACTCAGGAAGCATTTATTAAGTGCCTACTCTGTGCCAGGCAGGGTGCTAGGGAAACAAAGATATATGAATCTCTGCCCTGAAGATGCTAATATTCTATCATGAGAAGAATGTACATATATGCATATGCAAAATAATGCTAGGAGTTTTGGGGTGGAGGGGCTAGGGAGGAGAGCACTTGTAGTTGGTGATATCAGAAAATGTTTCATGGTGATTGAACTGAGTTTTGAGAGAAAAGAGGATTCCAGGAGGGAACTTGAGGAGGGCATATATTCCAGGCATGACTTGCAGCCAATACAAAGGCATGGAGGTAAGAATTGAAGTGTCATGGATTATTAGAATGGTAAGACCATTTTGGCTAAATCAGAATGTGAGAAAGGGAATAATGTATGACAAGACTAGAAAAGGCGATTGAGCCCAGTTGTGTGTGGGGCTCTGACAGCCAAATGGAGAAGATAGCACCTAGAAGCAATAAAGATTGATGAGAGTTTGAACAGAGGAGTGACAGACCAGGGGGAAAAACATTTTGGCTGCTAGGTGAAAGATAGATTGGAAAGGGAGACATACTTGAAATAGTTCAATTAGAAGACTCTTGGAATCCAAACAAGAGGTGAAGAGGACCTGAACTAGGGTGGTAGCTCAAAGTGTAGAGAAGGGGACAATGCAAGAAATATTGGGGGGATAGAAATGGTAAGACTTGGAAAATGACTAAATATATGGGCTGAGAGGGAGGAATGAAAAATGACACTGAAGTTAAAACCCTAGTGGAGTGGAAGAATGTTGGTACCCTTGTCCATTTAAAAGAGGAGGAGAGAGTTCGAATAGGGAGATGAGATCACTTTATACACATTGAATTCAAAGTGTCCATGGAACATGCAGTTGCTGATTTTGGGCTGGGGATTGATGTAGATTTGGGAATGAGAGAAATGATTATTTCTTTCATATATTAATAACTAATTATTGAATTTAGACCAAGGGTTTTTCCCCTTTTCCTATTTCATTATCCAGAAATCAACCAGTGTGGGAAATCCTAAGCAGAGACTTACCCAAGCTAAGCTCTAATCAAAGACAGTAAGGAAATTCTAAATGTAGGTGGATGGGTGGATTCCTGCTCGTTGTTTCCTCAGAGGGGTCTGGGAAAGTGGATTCTCCCTTTTGTCAGATGAGTGATAGAAACATTGATAAATCTCTTCGACTAAGATGCAAGTGCTCAGTGTCATGTACCCCAAGACCCTCATTGGAGTAAGCCTACCTCTCATTATAATATTCTTTCTTTTATTAATTGTTAACCAGCTAGAGTTGATTGCTACCCTCAGGAACACCCACTCTTCCACAGGCATATAAACTGTGAGCCCACTGCCATGATTTGTCTTTGCCCTTCAGTAGTGTCACCCATTTTATTGGTGATATTCTAGCATTATTAGTAAAATGATTGATTACCCAGAAATTATGTCTGTTGAACTGCTTAAATGTCACAGGAGTTATCTGGAAAGAGATCATTGAAACCACGGGAGCTGATAGTGGTCATCAAGTGAGGTTGTAGAAAGAGAAGAGGGCTTAGGGCAGAGCCTTAAGGCACATCAACACTTCTGGGCCAGGATATGGATGATGAGTCAGCAAAAATGAATGAAAAGGAATGATTAGACAGGTAGCAGAATCAAGAGGGAGTAATAGCATAAAAATCCAGAGATAAGGGAATCCTCAGGTAGAAAAGATTGTCAACCATAAAATGCTATTAAAAAAAGGCATGAAGGGGAGGCATAGAAAAAAACTTTGGATTTATCAATTAAGAGATAGTTGGTAACTTTGGAGAGAGCCGTTTCAGTTGAGTGAGGTTGGAAGCCAGATTGCAGAGTTGAGAAGTGAGAGTAGAAGATGCAGAGGCAAATGTAGATAGCTCTTCCTACAGGTTTGGCTGAGGAAGAAAGAACTATAGAATGTTGATTTGAGGGAATATAGGGTCTAGTAAAGGTTTCAGGCAGCAAGGGAACTAGCATATGGGGGGGGGTTGGAGATTAGCGAGAGGGAAGGGATCATTGAAAGGAAATAAGGGAATAGTTATCTGTGAGGGGTTAATCTTGGTGAGAAAATCAAGCTCATTAGACTGGAATAATGGAGAGAATGGGGGACTTTGTCAAGGGGTTTTTGGGAGTAGGAAGAAGAAAAAAATCAGTTTATTCAGTGTCACTGTGCTAAGCACTGGGGATACAAATACAAGCAAAAAAAAACCAGTCTTTGCTCTTGAGGTGCTTACATTCTAATGAGGGAGAACTATATATACAAGAGACCTGAAAAGGGGCAGGGAAGGGCCACAAGAACTTAAGTGGAGAAAGGGGTAGGGTTAGAGTTAGATAGGAGAGGCCAGCCTCCACAAAATGGAGGCTCCAGGAGGAACTCCCCAATGGGAGAATGGGGCAGACCTTACAGAGTGATATCCAATGATAGCCTTGCTGCAGTGAGGGCCCAGTTGAGATGAAATAGCACATTTGTAGTTAATGCAGTCAGATTCTTTGTGTGCCTTCTTCCAGCTCTGTTCAGCAGCACATGAATAGGAATGGAAGAATTGGATGGTAGGAATAATCTAGGTTTGGGAGCAGTGATACTAGGACATGGGATTTAGGAGGAGAAGACAATGTGGAATTGAACTGGTTTATGATGGGGTGAAGATGGAGAAGGAAGGGGGAAGGGAAGCAGGAACATGGGCAATGGCCTAGGCGAGTACTTAGTACTGATTTCTACCTCTTCCCCAAAGAAGTAATGAGGGAAAGGAAGTGACCCGTGATTTCATAGTTGTAGGGAACTACTAGGTGGAGAATCTGCATGTTACTAATGTTTAGCAGCTCATAGCATTAAGAGGTTCCTGGAGCCACAGAGCCACTGTGTATCAGAGGTGGGACTTGAACTCTGGCCTTCCTGTCTTCAAGACTGGTCTTGTATCTACCGCACCATGCTGCTTCTCAAAGAAAGATCTAGCCCCTTTGATACATGTTTGTCATTCAAATCCTTAAGCTAACTGTCCTCTTTTTTTTTTTGATTTCTTGTATGCTTTTACTTTAGCAAGTCACTAACGAGTAGTCAACATAGAATAAATATGCTTTTATATTATATAGCAATATGTGGTTTACAAATACCTTCACAGTGATCCTGGGTTAGAGTGAGTAGTCTTGAAAAAAAGAAATTTAACTGTTCTTTGTATATTCTTCTAGGTTGCAGATGCTATTTTAGGGAACCAAATGTTTACACATTATGACCGGGCTCATATTGCTCAACTCTGTGAAAAGGCTGGCCTATTACAGCGTGCACTGGAGCATTTCACTGATCTGTATGATATTAAGCGTGCAGTTGTTCACACCCATCTTCTGAACCCTGAGGTATGTCTCACATATACCGGCTATCAGTTTACTTTTACTTGAGGTCTATGATCTCATTGAATTTTTTTGTTCTTTCCAAGGATGCGCTGTTAACTTTTATCCATGTCTTCCATGTGGACATGGTAGTTTTAAACTGATATTATTTAAAATATAATGTATTTATTAGTGATTGTGCTGATAGTACACTATCTTTCTGCTGGCCTGACCCTTAGCATGATCTTTTTTCATAATTTTGTCTTCTAGTGGTTAGTCAATTACTTTGGTTCCTTATCTGTGGAAGATTCCCTGGAGTGCCTCAGGGCTATGCTTTCTGCCAATATTCGCCAAAACCTACAGATTTGTGTCCAGGTGGCTTCCAAGTATCATGAACAGCTTTCAACTCAGTCCCTGATTGAACTGTTTGAATCTTTTAAGAGTTTTGAAGGTAAAGTTTAAGAATACTGCACTATATAATAAAAACTAAACCATGAAGAACACACTTTTTTTGTGTAATGGACAGATATATCTGTTTAGATAGAAAACTTACTCTCTCCCTTCTGAAATTTTTTTTTCCCCTGAGACCTTCTACAGAATGGCTTTTGTTTTGTACTCTAGAAGGGAAAACTTCAGGAAGAACTGTGAAACTTAGACCTTAAGCCAGTGTCATCACCATCATTCATCTTGTAGTCGGTATCCCAACAGACTTGAGGCATTAATAGTCTTGACTTCTGTGTTTCTTGCCAAAAACTGAAGTGAGTATTATGTGCAGGGTAGGAACTGCAGCTTCAAATGACCATCTCTGCCCTTGAAACATTTAAAACCTACTGAGAGGACATGAGATGTATGCAGGCTGTAATTCATGTTTAGGGGAAGGTCAAGATCCTGATCAGGTAGTCTTGTGAGTTTCAAGGACTAATATCACGTCTATCTAGGAGGTGGAGGGGGAATTGGGATGAGCTCTATGGAAGAGATGGTACCTGAGTTTGATCTCAAAACAAAGGAAATATTTTAGTGTGACAAAAAATCCTTTTTCAGGTGTACAAGTGGATGGAGGCAAATCAGGTTTGGGGAATGGCTAGTATTCTAGTTTGGTTATAATATAGACTATTTGGAAGGAAGTTGGTATGAAATAAGAGGATTCATGTTTTATAGGGCCTTGAAAGGTAGGGTATCATATCCTTTTGGTAACAGAGACCTTTTGAGTTTTTGTTTTTTTTTTGTTTTGTTTTGTTTTTTTTTTTTGGCATAAGAAGGGAGACCAGTTAGGAGCCTATTAGAGTCGCCTAGATGAGAAATGTTAGCATAATAGATACTAATCCTAAAGAGATTATGGTGGTAGAATTGACAGTATTTGACAACTGAACAGATACTGACAGTACTTGACAACTGAACAGATATGGAACTATGTGGAAGGGTAGAGAAGAAAGCATTAAAAAATAATTTTAAGGCTTGAAGCTTGGGTGACTTGGTAAGATGATGGTACAATAAACAAATAAGAAAGGAGGAAGGGCAGGTTTTGGAAGGAAAGATTTTGGACATGTGCATTATTAGAAACTTATGAGTATTCTTAACTACTGGAACTTTAATGATTAATGAGATGCTGTCATAATATTTAGTAATTAAACTGCTATTCCCCAAATGGCATGCCATTTTGATAAAGCACTTTAAGAAACTTAAACATTTTTCTCCTCAATTATTAAAGGAATAGAGTTTCTCAGTGGTGTGTGTGTGTGTGTTTTTAAGATGCCAAATGTAGGGTTTCCAGACTTGAAAACTTAAAATGTTCTAAAGTAGATGATAAAAGATTTTAGAATCTGAAAGCAATTGCATTTTTTACTTGGCTCTTGTTAGGATTTTATTGTCTACTGTAATGTGAAGTTAAGTTAGAGGAGTAAGAAATTATCAGATAAATACTTTTCTATTATAAAACAATCAGAGATTGTCCAAATGGAGTTTTGAGTAAGGCATTCTGCAGATGCTCAAATCGTAATATTCTACCTTGGATTACTAGATTAATCACTCTTTTCATTAAGCCTGTAAAACAATTGGTCTTATTAGAGGTTCTTATTAGAGGTCCGTATGTTTGGGGTACTTGGTCAGATGATTTCTGTGGTACTGTCTCTAAGCAGTTCTAATGCTAGCCACAAGTATGCATACTTCTACTGTGTCGGGGAGCTGATTTCCCATGCAGATCATCATGTTTCTCTAGTAGAAAGATGGTCTTTGAGAGTTGCTGGAGCTTGAAAATTTATCATTTTGCTGCCATCCTGGTGATAAAACCTCATTGCCTAGACTGTGCTCAGAGAAATAGTGTGTACTCAAACCTTTCTAGGTTATGTTACCTGCCAGAGCTAATACTCAACTGGCTCATTTTAGAGCCTAATGTTACCTCTATATCATGATGAGGCATCTGTATAGTTCCTTAGAGTAAGAGCCTCAAATATTTTCAGCTTAGTTCTTTAGAGCTTTTGCTGGTAATCATCTCGTTCCTCACTTTCATTTGAATCTAAGGATTTCTTTTCCTTTTTGGGGTCAGCAGCTGCCCCATCACCAAGTTCTTCACTTTGTTCTTTTTCTTCCCACTCAATAATTCTGGCTTAGTATAAACAATTAAATATGGAAGTTTCAAAAAGTCTCTCTCACAGATTAGATCTTTTGAATCTTAATTCTAAATTGATTTTTTTCATGTGTAGTTACTGTTTCATGTAGGTTGTGTTGTGTGCATGTAATGTATGATTTCTCAACTAGAGGAAATGATGAGTCTTGATTGTTAAATTTTTTTAAAGGACTTTTTTATTTCCTGGGATCCATTGTCAACTTCAGTCAGGACCCAGATGTGCACTTTAAATATATTCAGGCAGCCTGTAAGACTGGGCAGATCAAAGAAGTAGAGAGAATCTGCCGAGAGAGCAACTGCTATGATCCAGAGCGTGTCAAGAACTTTCTCAAGGTAAGTTTTTCCAAATATAGTAAGTCTACAGATAATTGATTATCTTGGTAAAAAATCAGTAATACTGAGGGATTTTTAAATTACTGTTTTGTCCCTAACCCTGCGAAACTGAATGTTGAAAGCATTTCTTCCAAGTTAAATAAACCTTTGATTTCCTCTTAAATAGAGGAGGAAAGTAGTAAGAAAGAGATCATAAGAGTCAGTTGAAAAAAGTTATAATCTTAAGAAATTTTTTACTGTGAAAATCCATAGCTTCATCTCAAGAGTTATTTAGGTTCTTTCAAAGGTTAAATTTTATAGCTTTGCTTCCTCAAGTATCATAGTACTCTACTTTAGAATTGTAAACCCAACTCATCTACGATACTGTTAGAAAGGGTCTTCTTAGTACACAGGGATTGACACTAGTGTCTCCAGGCTACGATTGTTTGGCTGTGCCATTGAAGGTGTAAGGCTTTCACCTTGTAAAATAAGTCTCGTATTCAAACATGGCAACTCGGTCGTGAGTAATTAGCAAAATAGAAGCTACAAATTAACCTTAAAATGCCAACTCCTTTTTGTTACATGATAAATACTGATCTTCAGAGAAATGATACCTATTGAGTGGATCTTTGTTGAAATGATGAAGCTTTTTTAGAAAAATTTGAACTTTAGCTTCTTTCAATACAGACAGCTTAAGCTAGTCAAAGTTTAACTTAGACTTCATTTTACTCAACAAAGTGATTGTTTGGTAGAAGAATTAAAATGGAGAAGTGGATACGCTGCTAAAAAGACTCCGCATACAAATTATAGATCTATTAGCACACAGATAAATTAATTTTTCTCCTAATTTTTAATTTTAAAAAGGTAGCCCAGGTGGTTTTACAAAAGCTTCTTATTACTTGTCCTTCAGAAGAATTTTAAGTTAGAACTATAACTGAAGGGTGCTATCTCATTGGGTAAACTGAGAAAGAAAGTAGTATATAACCTATATAACTATAACCTACATTAAACTCTTCTTTCACCCAACATGTTCATTAGAGTTTGCCAGTCCCCTTTGTATTAAATAACTAAACTCATGGCCTTCCATTCTGTGAGTTATACCAAGTGCTAAATTCAGCCCAAGTTTTAGACTGGTATAGATTTACCAAAAATATGAAAGCTCTTGTGAAGGGCCACAGCTTTGAGAAGCCTCAATTCACAGAATCAAAATCAGAACTGCTTCTTCAAATTATAGACCCACTGTAAGGATAAAGGATTACATTGGGCTTCTCTACCTAGTCTGGGTATCAATTTCAGCAAATCTTTATGGCTCCAATAATCAGGTACCTTAGTTTTTTTTTCCTTTTCTTCCCTCACTCCTTCCCTCCTTCCTTCCTCTGTCTGTCTTTCTGTCTATCTTTCTCTGTTTCTTTCCTGGCTAGCTTATATGCCCACTTCACTGTCTTCAATTAAGGTCTCATATGAGAAGCAAATGGTGTAGTTGTTGTATATCTTTGGCCTTGGAGTTTTCTTAAGATCCCCTAGACATTCTTAGTCTAGGATTTCTGTTGCCTTGGGATTACTCTTTCTGGAGTATGTAGCCTGAAGGCAGTTCATCCAGCCCTGCACTATCGCTTGAATTGAAATGGTGCTTGTGCTTCTTAATCTTCAGGTTCTGATTAGTTTGGGGGGCTGGAAGGGGGAGGGCACAGGTGATATTGATCTGTAGACATCGGACCAACTTATGCTTCCTTCTTAGGACTGCTCTTATTAACTTTATTGCTTTATGTTATAACTGTTTTCGTGAGAGCATTTCTTAGTTTGGTTTGGGGGCACCATTGTAGTAGTCTTAAGATTCTCTGTACTTATTAGAAAGAGGTAAGAATACCCATAAATGGCTCCTTTATATATTCAGTAGTAAGAGATTTGTGCTGAGATGTATACCTAATATAGCTTTTGTGATTACGATAGTGCATAGCTTCTTAAGATTTTCTACTAAGAATTAGATGCAGTCTAAAACCAAAAAAGATTTTATTCTGTAAGAAGCTGTGAAACTAGGAATTTAACTAAGTTAATCTGAAGCCTTAAATCTAGTAGGAAGCTTGAAGCTGTTCTCAGTTCATGTCTAACAGTGTCTCTAAATGTGTTAGGCAATTGCTCAAAATTATTCTAATTGTTCTGAAAATCTTAAATGATTATAATTGGAGAGAATGGTGAATCAGTATGATGAAAACACTGGTTACCTTTTGCCTTGCACAGGATTATCAATGAAATAATTGAACGAGTATTTTAGTTTTCCTGTTTACCTTTTCACTTTAAATTAGTTATTGAATTTGAGTGGACTTTACACGCTGGTTGTATTTTTACATTGCTTCAAATAGTAAGTTTCCTGCAGAAACCCTTTAACCTTAAACTATCTGACATTATCTCTGAGCGTGCTGAATTCTTAAAAGGTAAAAAAGAAGTATGTTACTACATTTACATGAAACTAATGCCGCAAACAGTAGTTGGTTTACTGATATTCATAGATCACTGAGGAAAAAAATTATTTTAATTAGCTACCCTTGTGAAAACAAGCTAATAGAAACACTTTTCCTTTCTTGAGATTGTTATAGTATGTGGTAGTGTTAAATTTCCTATTACTTTAAGCATTAGCTAGCTTAAAAGACTTTCCTAAATGTGTAAAACAAATCTGTAGCTGGACTTCCACTTCAGATTTCCAACCCTTATGTTTTTTGGGGGGGGGGTTGTCAACCCCTAGATATAGTTTTCCTTTAACCCTCCCTCCCCTGACCCCACATTTTTTAAATTCTGGAAGTGCTTCCTAGCTTACTTATCCTTTGTAGCATTAGATATAACCTGATAATCATTGTGACCGCTGGTTAGACCTCAATGATTAGATTTTGTTTTAAGTTTGCAAACATAGTTTAATTATTACTCTGTCATTGAGGAAAGTCTCTTAGGTTTCTCAGCTCTCTTTCCTCAGAGTGTCTTAAACGCATTCATTGAGGAATTTAAGTCTGTCTGTATGTAAATAAATTCCTGATGGAAATTGTTGTTTTTTGTGCTGTTCCCTTGTGTCTTTGGAATGTACAGGACATGTACCAGGTAAATCTCTCAGTGCAGGTCTTTCCCACCTGTCCATAGCATCTTTTATGTCAGTTTGTAAGATTATATCCTGGGATGTGGAACACTCAACACAGCTTGATTTATGTAAGGGTGTCTTTTCTTTAAATGCCTATACACCTTAGTCTTATTACAGCAACATATGATGCTTCTGTCTCATGGACATCATGTGGCATTGAATGGGTTGAGTGAAAAGTATTTGAGTGGATGGATACAGTGGAATCTGTAAATTGGGAAGGGAAGGGACTAAATGTTATCCATCTGCAACAAATGTAAATTAAAGTACTATGATTTTGGCAGAGTGCTTTATTTTCTTAAAGCAGTTTTCAAGTGTCGGTCTTGCATTTATTAACATCCCAGTGTGTTAATCCTACACTCAATGCCAGTGGCAATCAAATTCTGAAGTATAGTTGTTTGTCATACCTGTTGTCCTGTGGTTGTTTAATAGTCTTGTAAATGTGGGCTTGGGAAGGGCCTACTTTGTGAGGGACTTGTTAGATTACTGTTTGGCTGTAGGTAGTAGCTAGTGAGTTTACTGATAACCCTGGGAACATGTATACTCAGGTTATTAGGATACTCTTTCTACTGAAGGTGAGACCACTCTAGAAGAATTGATTGCCTTTTTGCATTTAACGAGAATATGGTTGTGTCTTAAAACAGACCATATGTGACAGGTACTTAAATGGATTTAAAGGGTTCTCATATGTGTTCTTTTTCAGGAAGCAAAACTAACAGACCAGTTACCACTCATCATTGTTTGTGATCGATTTGACTTTGTTCATGACCTGGTGCTGTACTTATATAGAAATAATCTCCAGAAATATATTGAGATTTATGTGCAGAAGGTAAGTTCCAAATTGAACACGAAGATTATACGTTCTCTTCCATTGGGGGTTTTAGACCATTAAGACCAGTCTTGTTGGCCTATGGGTAAATCATTCTGTCTAATCATTATACTGTGATGCAAGAAACTCGAATGTGTAATAAATAATAGCATTATAATTGGTTTTGGAAAACACTGCATTCATGTCTTTTAACTCCTTAAGTTTTCCCATGCCGTTGTATCAAATACCTAAGTATATCAAAAGACAACAAAGTGGCTCAGGAATTCACATCCTCCATTAAGTCTAGTGCCCTGTGGGGCAGTATTTTCCTCAGTAATTTTACATAGTCTTATGGTAAAAGAAAAAAATCATATATTCAGATGAGGATAAAGTTATATATTTCAAAGACAAGTGAGACCATTACTGTGAAATTTCTTCCATCTTTGCAGATCTTTGTCTTTTTGTGTGAGATCCAAAGTCATCTTGTGAGCTTTTTCAGACTTAAGCTAGGCTGATCCCATTAGGCCCATACTCATTGCCATTTTACCTTAATAGGACTTAGTAGTGTTTCTACTCTGACAGCAGTTTTTGAGAATCTGATGTCAAATCAGATGCTACTGTGATATGTCATAGTAGACTGTTGGTAGAGGAATATAAATGAATAAGTTTGTCAATAGCATTCCTTTGCCTGAAAGGATGGAAAAGAATATTATTGAAGGCAACATTCTTTGGAGGTGAGTTAATGCTAAAATATATCACTGCCTTCTGTAGGTGAATCCAAGTCGTCTTCCTGTGGTCATTGGAGGATTGCTTGATGTTGATTGCTCTGAAGATGTCATAAAGAACTTGATTCTTGTAGTGAGAGGTCAGTTCTCTACTGATGAGCTTGTTGCTGAAGTTGAAAAGAGGAACAGGTATGGAAACTCTGACCTTGTTAAATGAATAAAATGATAGCTTTCTTTTAGCCCAAACTTAGTTCTGTTTAGAAAAGTAATCAGTGATAAAGCTAACCTCCTTGATTAGGATGTCTTTGTTATTGTGTGTTATTGACTGCGTCTCAATTGTATAGCAGCTTCTGCTTCTAGACAGTTGGCTAGACTAGAATGGAAAACAGGAGATCAGGAATTAGAAAAGAGTAACTTTATTTGCATAAAGGGGAAGTCTATACAATTATTATAAAGCAAAAGGATGATGAATCCCAGATGGACAACTGTCCTATGTGGTCAGAGCATTGTTTATGTTCTTTAGAGCTAGAAAAATATATAGGTAAATTTGGTATTTGCGTAGTATATAATATACAACGTGACCAATGCAGTCAATTTGAGATTAGTTTTTAATATTACTCCTGATAGCAAAATATAGTTAGTCTTTCACAACATGAGTATTGTGGAAGGGTTATACATAATGATACACATGTGGCCTATGTTGAATCCTTGACTTCTTAGGGAAGGTGGGTGGGAAGGGAAGAGGGGAGAGAATTTGGAACTCAAAGTTTTAAAAACAGATGTTCAAAAACAAACAAAAATGTTTTTGCATGCATCTAGAAAATAAGATACACAGGCAATGGGGCGGAGAAATTTATCTTGCCCTACAAGAAAGGAAGGGAAAAGGGGATGGGAGGGGAGTGGGGTGACAGAGGGGAGTGCTGACTGGGGAACAGGGCAACCAGAATATACGCCATCTTGGAGTGGGTGGGAGGGTAGAAATGGGGAGAAAATTTGTAATTCAAACTCTTGTGAAAATCAATGCTGAAAACTAAATATGTTAAATAAATTAAAAAAAAGAAAAAAAATATTACTTCTGATAAATGTAAAATTCTGTACTGACACATGATTCATTTATGATATGAAATCATGAATTCTGCATAAAAACTCAGAGCTAGCAGTGCTCAAATAGTACATGTGGTATAAATTTAAATCTTGATTAAGTTGTATAAATGCCTTGTCCCAAGTCTACATGACAGGATATCTTAAACTTATACTCCCCAACTTCTCTGATCACCAAGGAAAAATGTTGCTTTTTGTACTGTAGGTGGGCTAGCTGTCTAATTATGGTTAGATCATCTGATTTTGTAGCTAGACAAAGCTTGCTTTACTAATAGACTAGAGCAAAACAAATAGGAATATTATCTTGATACTTGTAAAAGAACTTGTATAACTAGTTAGAAGTATCCAAAGAGGACAGGAAAATTTTAAAATTTAGAGAACTTTAGGTCAAGGTTTTTACATGAGCTGGTGATGCAGTGTATTGAGCACTGGTTGGAGTCAGACCCGAGTTCAGATATGGCCTTGGATACTTACTAGCTGTGTCACCCTGGGCAAGTCACGTTTTTTTTTTTTTCTTTTGGAGGGGGGAAGGCAGGGCAATTGGGGTTAAGTGACTTGCCCAAGGTCACACAGCTAGTAAGTGTGTCAAGTGTCTGAGGTCGCATTTGAACTCAAGTCCTCCTGACTCCAGGACTGGTGCTCTACTCATTGTGCCACCTAGCTGCCTCAAATCTCTTAATTTTTGCCTGCCTCCCATTTCCTCAGCTGTAAAATAGTAATCATAATAATAGCACCTCCTTCCCAGGGTGTCGTGAGGATCAAATGAAATAATATTTGTGAAGTTCTTTGCACAATTCCTTGCATATTTAGGTGCTTTAATAAATGTTTTTTTTTTTTTAGTGACATGAATGGTACCTTTGATGACATTCATATAACTTAAAGCTTATGTTTCAAATATTGGAGAGAAATTAAAGCTTATTTGCCATAGGTGGCTAAGATGTGCTGAGATAACAGGAATCAAGTTATTTTTAGACACTACAGTTGTTTGAAGTAGATATTTTAACATTTAAAAAGATAAACATAGTAGGTTTCATTCTAAATTGCCAGATATTTCTATCATCCTCTTGTCTTTTTCTTTTTAAAAGACAAAGACTAAATGACCAGAGGTCAACTAATGTCTGATTCACCAAAATTTTTGTTATATTGCCTTAATCTAGAAATCTTAATCAGATAATTAAACTTGTTTTGCAGGCAACATTGAACATCTACAGATAGTTTTAGAATCTTAAGTCCACCTTCACTCTTTTTATTACAATAAGATAATGATTCTGCAGTGGTACTTAGAACTTAAAATCGGAATCCTGCTTTCTCTTTGGCTATTTCTGTGCAAAGATTTAAGTGATGACCAGAAGTAGAGTTAGTTATCTAATGAAAAGATGCTATGTGACCAAAGCCTGCTTAGAGCAGGTAAATCTTTCTTGGAGAAGGTTTTATTACCAGTCAGTATTAGTATTCCCAGTTAGTCGTCATTTCTGACACTTCTCCTTTGGCCATAAATAACAAGGCTCTCTGTTTAGAGCTGAAATCTAGCTCATCCTCTGGGCCTTTGGCTTGTAGTCCCAGATAAGATAGTTCTTGACTAAACAGCTAAGGTTTTTAATATTACCTCATTGAGTTGCTATTCTAGCTGAGTCTTATGGATGGCTGTATTTGAGTGATACCTCACAAGGTCAGATACTGGTGTAGGTTCAGAAGCTCAGTTTGTAGGTCACTTGAAAATTTCATCAGGTGTAGATGCTCTGTGCACTGACAACAGTTATCTGTTATATTACCAGGAAAGAATATTTTGCTCTTCCCTTTGGCAGCCTCTTTTAACAATTCAGATAACGTAGTAGTAATAGTAGTAGCTAACTTTTACGTTGTACTTTAACGGTTTGCAAAGTGCTTTACAAATATTGCATTTTAGGCATTTACACCAAGGGTCAGACGGGTATTTATAATAAAGGTTTGTGTTTTCTCCTAGATTAAAACTTCTACTGCCTTGGCTAGAAGCCAGAATTCATGAGGGTTGTGAGGAGCCTGCTACTCACAATGCATTAGCTAAAATCTACATTGACAGTAACAACAACCCGGAAAGATTTCTTCGTGAAAATCCCTATTATGACAGTCGTGTTGTTGGAAAGTATTGTGAGAAGAGGGATCCCCACTTAGCATGTGTGGCTTATGAACGTGGCCAGTGTGATCTGGAACTTATTAATGTGCGTATCCTTCATATTGTAAATAGAAAAGATTCAGAATCAACTGTACATGCAAAGAATGTGTGGGGACGGGTTTAGGTAGTTCTCAGAGCTGGAGAAGGTTATTTTAAAGAATGTTCGAATCCGTGAATACCTTTTTTCTTTGGTTATGTCATGGATAGAACTATAGGCTTATTTGTTTTTTTTTTTTAACAGTGGAAAATAGGTGTAGGGTGTTGTTGCTTTGGCTTTTTGGTTTTTTTTGGTAGGAGGGAGCTCGTTAGACATAGCTTTAAGTCTCAAACTTTCTTTCTACTGTTATGTAGGTTTGCAATGAAAACTCTCTTTTCAAAAGTCTTTCCCGCTATTTGGTTCGCCGTAAGGATCCAGAGCTTTGGGGTAGTGTTCTCTTAGAGAGCAACCCTTACAGGAGGCCCCTGATTGACCAGGTAAGATTTGTTATGATGCTTGGAAAGTTTTGGCTGTTCTTGTAACTGGCAGAGGGCAGGAGAGAGGGGCAGGTCTTTAAGTTGAGTTTCTTGTTCTTAATTTTCTAGGTTGTACAGACAGCCTTGTCTGAGACTCAGGATCCTGAAGAGGTTTCTGTTACTGTCAAGGCTTTCATGACTGCAGACCTTCCCAATGAACTCATCGAACTATTGGAGAAAATTGTTCTTGACAACTCGGTGTTCAGTGAACACAGGTATGTTGTGAGTGATGTCTCTTCATGGTACATTCCATTTGATGCTCACATCATGTATAAGATTTTTATAAATGGTGGCAAAGGCACAGCTAAATTATTTTTGTTGTGACTACAGCCTGAGTAAGTCTTGGAAGAATGAAAGAAAGGAGTCCTTTCTTGTATTGCTATGATTATGAATACTTCCAGCATAAGCATACCTTCTCTTTCCTGTCACCCAGATTTGATATTCATATATATTTATGCCTAATATTGTTTCTTGAACGTACTACCTTCAAGTGATGCTAATTTGTCCTTAACAGGAATCTGCAAAACCTGCTTATCCTCACTGCAATTAAAGCCGACCGTACCCGTGTTATGGAATATATCAACCGACTAGATAATTATGATGCTCCAGATATTGCTAATATTGCAATCAGCAATGAATTGTTTGAGGAGGCATTTGCCATTTTCAGGAAATTTGATGTCAATACTTCAGCTGTGCAGGTAAAACTTCAGTCAACCATTTGTGGCAAATTATTTAACCTCATATTCCTTTCATACAAGTTAATAGTTGCGCACACTCTTGTTATAGCAATAAAAGAGGCAAGTTGCCACCAATTTTTTTTTTCTGTTAGTAGTAGAATAGCCCCAATTTAACAAATTTAGCCGTTGCCTTCACCCTACTTATTGTTAAAAATCTATTTATCAGGTCTTGATTGAACACATTGGAAACCTGGATCGTGCATATGAGTTTGCTGAACGCTGCAATGAACCTGCAGTATGGAGTCAGCTTGCAAAGGCTCAGTTGCAGAAAGGAATGGTGAAAGAAGCCATTGATTCCTATATTAAAGCAGATGATCCTTCATCTTACATGGAAGTTGTTCAGGCTGCTAATACTAGTGGTATGACTAATAATGATTTCATATGTTTCAGGGACACATGTTATCTAGGCCCCAATTAAAGCTGAGTAGTGAATAGTCATGAGTTGTGTTGGAGCCCCATGAGACCTGACCCTAGACCTCAGTTTCCTCATCCGTAAAGCAAGGGGGTTGGATTAAATAGTTTCTGAGATGATTTCCTTCTTTAGATCATGGATCTGAAGATCTAATCTGGAAATTTAAGTTGACTTCTCAGGTGTCAACCTGTCTTAAAAAAACAAAAGACTTGAAAGTATATTTCCTAAACTTAAACTTGCATAGAATGCTGCCTAAGAGTCATGTGCTTCTTTTACATTATGTCTTCTCCCATTATGAGGATGGGGGTGAGTAGGAGGGGCTCCCTATCCTGCCTGTTAAAACAATAAGATTTTTCTTAGCCTTATCAAGAAAAAGAAACTGGTTAAATCTGTGCTGTTATGACAGGAAGATAGAATAATTCCAGACTCATCTACTTTATCACTGTTCCTGTAGGTCACTCTTTTTCAAGGGAAGGGGAATGAAGAGATACCCATTTAAGGTTCTTCACTTTATTAATAGGGCTTTCTAGGGGGATTTTCCACATAGCTTATTTTCCTTTCTCTCTCCAGGCAACTGGGAAGAATTGGTTAAGTACCTGCAAATGGCTCGCAAGAAGGCCCGTGAGTCTTATGTAGAAACGGAACTGATCTTTGCTCTGGCTAAGACCAATCGCCTTGCAGAGCTGGAGGAATTCATCAATGGGCCAAATAATGCTCACATTCAACAAGTAAGGTTCTTGCTCAGTTTCTTTCAGAAACAGTTAAACAGCTCTTCTGTGAAGCCTGATCAGGATCAGCAAATCACAGCTCAGGAGCTAGGTGGAAAGAGTATTACATATGGCTGAGACTAATAACCACCTGTTTTCTTTTCTCAGGTTGGGGACCGTTGTTATGATGAGAAAATGTATGATGCTGCTAAATTGTTGTACAACAATGTTTCCAATTTTGGCCGCTTGGCGTCTACCTTAGTTCACTTGGGTGAATATCAGGCAGCTGTTGATGGGGCCCGGAAAGCTAACAGTACTAGAACGTGGAAGGAGGTACCTGGAAACAATTTTCGGATATCTTTAAAAGTTAGGATTAACTTTCAGACTTTTGCTCGTCCCTAGGAATGAGCTTTCAGTAACCCCATACCTACGTTAGGTCATCAGCCAGCCATGTACCTGTTTTCTTATAGATGATCATCTGTATTTCACGTCCCCTAGGTCTGCTTTGCCTGTGTAGATGGGAAAGAATTCCGTTTGGCTCAGATGTGTGGGCTTCATATTGTGGTGCACGCAGATGAGCTGGAGGAGCTCATAAACTACTATCAGGTAATGAAGAAGAGTCTTTGACATGCTTGACCCCCACATACCACAACAAACAGCCCTTGTTTGAATGGTGCATTTCTT
Source organism: Trichosurus vulpecula (assembly GCF_011100635.1). NCBI lineage: Eukaryota > Metazoa > Chordata > Mammalia > Diprotodontia > Phalangeridae > Trichosurus > Trichosurus vulpecula. Next base: position 169,030,333 of record NC_050576.1, on the reverse strand, counting down.
TCCTTCAGGATCGAGGATACTTTGAAGAACTGATAACCATGTTGGAAGCAGCACTGGGGCTTGAGCGAGCCCACATGGGGATGTTTACTGAATTAGCAATTCTCTACTCAAAATTCAAGCCACAGAAAATGAGGGAACATTTGGAGTTGTTCTGGTCCAGAGTGAATATTCCAAAGGTAGATCATCTTTGCTGAGTAGCTAAAACTGTAATACTGAATACTAATCTATTTGAAATGTATTAATGGGAATTAGCACACATTTACTAGAACCTTAATCTTTCTTCCTATATGCAGGTGCTAAGGGCTGCAGAACAAGCACATCTTTGGGCAGAGCTGGTATTTTTATACGATAAATATGAAGAATATGACAATGCCATAATTACTATGATGAATCATCCAACAGATGCATGGAAAGAAGGACAATTTAAAGATATCATTACCAAGGTAGATGTGCCATCAGAATGTGTAGTCTTTATATATTGAATTCTTTGTATTAAAACAAACCTAACTCCAACCTATATTTGAATCTTTCCACTTCAGGTAGCCAATGTGGAACTATATTATAGAGCAATACAATTCTATTTAGAATTCAAGCCTCTGCTACTAAATGACCTGCTGATGGTACTGTCTCCAAGACTGGATCACACTCGTGCTGTCAACTATTTCAGTAAGGTAATGGTTTTAACTAATCCTAGTTAGAGGGTGCTTATCTGAGCCCCTGAGTATTTTTTCTAAGTAACTTGAATTTAAAATGTGCTATATTAACTCCATAATCTATTTCAAAGGTTAAACAGCTTCCACTGGTTAAACCATACCTACGCTCAGTTCAAAACCATAACAACAAATCAGTGAATGAATCATTGAATAACCTCTTCATTACAGAAGAAGATTACCAGGTAAAACGTTTTGGGTAAATTGGAAGACCTTGTATTTTTGCTTTATACTTTTCTTCTGTTTTATAAAGTAGATTGTAGCTAATAAAAGATTTTTTGCAACACTAATTTAGTTTTATTTATGTGACTTGGAGCCTAAATAGCGGTGCTCTGAGGCTTAAAACATTTTCATGTGTAAATGCTGAAATGACTTAAAACAGAATGCTCCAAAACCCCAGTAGAAGTGTCAAGTTTTTTAGTTTGGTTGTGGTTTTTTGAGGGGGTGGGGTGGAGGGAAAAGTTTTGACTGCCTTTATATAGCAACAGAAAGAATAGAATCTGAGCCTTTAAGCCCCTAAAACTTGAGTTTTACTTTGACATAACAGTTCCAGTCATTTTATTCTTTTTTTTCTCTACTTCTTTACCATTAGCCTATAAGTAGTGAGGCAGTTTGATATGGTGATTGAAGTATTTGATCCAAATTCTGTCCCTGATAATACTAGTCACCTGCAAATCACTTACTGCCTCCAAGCCTTAAGTTTCCTATACATACCCAACTCATAGAATTCAAATGAGATAATATACCTGAAATATTTTACATATTTTAAAGCGCTATGTAGATGTTGGTTTGATTACTGACAGAAGGGCAAATGTTTGCCTGTATCAAACTTTTCAGTGAAGATTCTTAAGACAGCAAAGTTAATAGGCAGTTGGTCTAGACCAGATCCACTTATCTCCCTAGGATAGAAATTGATTTGTAGAGCACAAATCTATAAACCTCACAGCCAAATCTGAATTGTTTGCCAATTTTGAGCATGTTTGAAAGAAAATCAAACCTTCAAAGCATTGCTTTTGTTATCAACATTTTTATAATTCAAGCAGAATTAGATGGAAGAAATTTGTGGATTATGCATATGGCTAGTGTTCGGAAACAAAACATTATGGCAGGTTTTGTTTCAGTGGGGCCTGTGGTCAGAGTAGGACTGAATACAACTTTTTAAAGACATTACATTACTTTATTATTTTAATTTATTTTTTTTCTTAAGGCATTGAGAACGTCAATAGATGCGTATGACAATTTTGATAATATCTCTCTTGCTCAACGTTTGGAGAAACATGAACTCATTGAGTTTAGAAGAATTGCTGCATATCTCTTCAAAGGCAACAATCGCTGGAAACAGAGTGTAGAGCTATGCAAGAAAGATCGACTTTATAAGGTAGATAAAGTTAGAATACAAGGGAAGGGGGAGGTATCTAAGTTAAGTAATTAGGAAAAAAAAACTTGAAAAAAGACCATTTCTAAAATTGGATTATAAACTTCTGTCTTAACCACAAGGGATATTTTCAGATTTAGTGTTCTATAAAATGATCATTGTTGTCTACCTGAAGGAAGACATCAAAACTCTTACATGACACAGATCAAAGTATTTAACTCTTAAAGTACTACATTAGTTTCCTGGGCAGTCTAGTTAATGCAAAATCAGTTTATCAGTGTGAAATCTTCTACTGAGTTCTGCTATTCTTTCCATCTCCTCTTCCCTTCAAAAAAAAAAGCCTTATAAAACTAAACTAGTAAACTGGAGTTAAACTTAATTTCTGGGCAAGCAGTATTGCTCTGTTTTCTCATCTAGCGTGACTCAAATCAGACTAGGATGATTTTGAGGGTGCTACATCCTCCTTAACGTAAGGGGCTCATTCTGTTCCTCTCATGATTTTTAAAACCTTGATGCACTATAATTGTAGGACTTGTGTCTCAACTGACAATAAAATTTAATCAGCCCTCTTCTACCACACATACACACAAAAAGCATTGGTTTAGGTTGCTTGGTTGCCCCTGAGCAGTCTGGTTTAGTTGATTTTTTAAAAATTCCTTTCTTATTCTTAGGATGCAATGCAGTATGCCTCTGAATCAAAAGATACAGAGTTGGCAGAAGAACTGCTACAGTGGTTTTTGCAGGAAGAAAAGAGAGAGTGCTTTGGAGCTTGTCTCTTCACCTGTTATGATCTCTTAAGGCCAGATGTTGTCTTGGAAACTGCATGGAGACACAATATCATGGACTTTGCCATGCCCTATTTTATCCAGGTCATGAAGGAATACTTGTCCAAGGTAAGGAGATATCTTTTAAGCATATTCATCAGTAATTGCTTCAAGCAAATGCAAAATTTCGTGTATAGTCTAGATTCCAAAGGTGAGATTCTTTAAGTAGATTTGGTTTCATATCAGTTATGTAAAAATGGCTCTTATTCTTGTTACTCAGGCTCCTTGACCCCACTGCCCCGCCCACATTGACGTCTATAAGGCACTGGAAAAAAATTTTTCTTTAGAAATGACTTCTCAGTATATCACCCTTGTGTATACATGAGTAAGGTCACTTCTAAGTTCTTCCTCTCTTCACCCTTTTTAATCTCTTAGTAAAGGAACTCACTTCTTCAGAACAGTCCTTCCCCCATCCAGTACTCAGAAGTCTCAAGTAATAATTCACTTGCATTAGCCAGATGTTTATAATGTATATATAAATTGCCTTTATGCCAATTATTTCCTTTTGTGGCTTGATTTTTAGTAGTAGCAATGGTGTGTTTGTGGTCTTAGGAAGCTGCACATACTTTTCTGATAGGCTGCAACTAATGGTATTGACTATCAAAGGAAATTGACATAGCTTTACATTAACAAGTAAATTAAACTGGGGGGCCTAATTCTCCATTTGTTAAATTTTGTCTTACCAAGCTTCCCTTTTTGGAATTGCTGTATTTTATGTAAATACATTTAGAATAAAGCCACTTTACTCTTTACAGTTCCTCTGGGATTAGTTTCAGGTCTTGGAATAAGGGAAAGTCTTTGTAAACCAACAAAGATTTTGTACCTTCCTTACCCTACTCCCTCATCTAGTGATTTCATGATTCTAACATAGGGAACTATATTCCAAGAGGACCTATTTATCCTATCCTAAGGAATAAGATAGGTGCCTAAGATATGGCTGAATCACAAGATTGACATACCTGACAAGATTGACATACCTGATTGTTTTTTTTTTTTTTTAAAGAACATTTGCCTAATGCTTCACATAAAACTACAATTCCTTTTTTCCTTCAAGTAACTGCTTTTTAGGTTCCAATATATTCAGTTAAAGTAAAAAAAAAAAAAGATCCATCAATAAAGTGCTATAAAAATCAAGTAGTCAAGGAAATGTTACCTTCTCTCCATAGTCAAAGAGATCTTTTCTAATGTGCTATTTAACAGCCAGTATTGTGATGAGGGACTCTCAGCTGCTGTTAAGTGCTATACATTTACTGTGGATTAAGTTGCTTCTCACAGACTTTAGTATAAATACACTTTTTTGCAATAGGCTTTGAAGTTAAACTGATTTAACTCTAAAGTTTGCTTCCAGTGTGCCCTTTGTTTTCACTTCTCCTGTACCTTTTTAGTGGTGAATTATTTCTCCCCTAAACCTTTGTTGCTGATTCTACCTTTTTATGCTCAATATGGAATTTAATTTTTTCTAAGCTGCACCTTCTGAATTCCTTTGCAGGTTGATGCAATAAAGGAAAAGGTGAAAGTTGATTCTTTTCCATCTTTAAGTCTGGAGGACTAAGTCTAAGAAATCTGCATGATTTTTTTTCCTTCCTACCTTTTCTACACTGCTGCTGCTGCTTTTTTTCCCCCCAACAAAATTTCACTAAAGCCTCTGCAAGTCCTTTGAAACATATCTACAATAGAGCTGTAGGAAATTAGTAGATGTTTGCTACTAATCGGCTAATAGTCCTTTAGGAAGGGCAGGAGGCTAATCAGTAGTTGGTTCACAGTCTCTTAAAAATATCTTTTAAAAAAATAGGATACTGAGTTGTTTTCCTTATTCAATCCAAAAGTATAAGAGATTTCTCTGTCAGGGCATCTGGACCATAGTAGGATTTTCTTTCTAATACATGGAACAGATTAAATTAAAACAGCCTCTGGTTTGACTTTTGCAACCCTGCCTGACAGTTGATGAAAAATATGTGCCCTAAAGGCTTTTCTTCACATTGAAGGACTGTGATCCAGTTTCTGATCTCTTGATTATTACTAATTTTTTTGCTGAAAGTAGAGAGAAGATACTAGCTGCTTCCGAAGTGACTTTCCTCATGTTTCTCTGGGTGTCCAGTTCTTATGGTGCTAGTTCATTCTCAAGAAAAAAGTTAAATTCTTTTTAATTAAGAGTTAAGTTTAATGCAGTTTAACTTGCTGTATCTTGTTGCTGAGCCAGCATGGAATATTTCATTTTATGATGACCACAGTATTAGCAGCTATCTTTTTTCGGCATCGGATGTGCCTTTAAAACCCCTATCGGTCTGTTCTCTTCCTGATGTTTGTTTATTCCTAGGAAGATCAAACTAAGTGTTACTTATAGCCCCTACCTCCTTGATTAGACTTGTCTGCATCCCAATATAAATGAAAGATTTTGAAAACTTGTATCACATTCAAAGAATGTGTTTGGTGGCCAGGGGCTGGGAAAGCAGAAGGAGGATGACACAAATTCTTAAAAGCATTTGAACCCAAATGAAGTCACCACTGGAACTTAGGGCAAACCTGAGTAAAATACATTGTGTGTGAGGCTCTTCAGCAGCTAGTAAGCAAGGCAGTAAGAAAGCGTGTGTGTGAAAAACGGGTAATTGAACTGCAGTGTATGCATTGTTTAAACTGAGCATGTACAACAGTCATTGCAATTACATCACACTATTTCTGAAACTCTAGAGCATTGCTGTGGGCTGTGTGTGTTTCTTGGGAGCCTGTATGGCAACAACCATCTTCAGACCTCACTTCTTGCTTCAGTACTTTTGCCTTTTTTTCATGCACACATACACAAAATAACTGACTGCATGTTAACTTTTCCTCTGCAGCTTATTGCAGTCTTTGTGGAAAAGCCTTTTTACATTTTAATGATCTTTCAAATAGCGTGGATGAACTGAACCCAGTGACATGCTTACTTGTCTTTTTATTCAAGGATCAGAAACTTTTGTTACAGCTCTTTTAACAAAAGCTTGTGTTCATTAAAACATTCTCTGCTTTTTCATTCAAGCAAACTGGGTCAATGAAAGCTAAAATTGGATATTTCTGTGCCAGAGGCTGTCCCTGTGTCTGGAAAAATCTAAACTTTTTGCTTAGCTTGATGCTACCCCTTCAGTATTCCTCCTTTCCTGTGCCCAGCCTGCCTATGTCTGTGCTTGGGCATTTCAACATTCTAGCTTGTCTAAATCTTCCATTTTTCTCTATAATAGGAGTTACGTTGAGTATATCACCCTAATGTGAACTTTAAACAGGCATTTACATAAGATTCTCCCCTCCCCCTTAAAAACCTATAAACATCTGTAATTTTTTAAATAGTTGCTTGAGTAAATTAATCAGCATGATTTGACTTTGGGAATTTTCATAAGATCCCAAGTAATAATTTGGCATAGAGCTTTGTTAACAGACTCTAGAGCTGTGAATTTATTTTTGATGGATTAAGTCTAGTTTGCAGAAAATGTACTTTTGGATAATAATGCTTACATACTAGTGTTTAGCTTGTCATTTTTTTTAGGGTATTTTGGGACATAAACACCTAGGCTGCAATATTCCTTTCTTTGCCTTTTGTAGAACACTTTCCTGGGGAAGGATAACCCCACTTCATCTGAAGAGTCTATGGTTGACCTTCAGTTTACTGTTTAATTTCTGTAGGTAAACTGGTCTTTTGCATAATTATTATGGATTATAGCATAATATAAAATATTAAGTATATGGAAACCTTTCACTATTGGATCCACTATGGGCAGAGAGTTAACTTTTGGGAAACCAAACAGTAACTAATGCTTTAATTACTAACACATGTAGCAAAGCACTTTATATATATATATGTTTATTTGATTTGAGTCTCATAACAACCCTGTGAGGTAGGTACTATGGCTGTTGTCTCCATTTTGCAGATTAGAAACTGAAGCTAAGAGAGGTTCAGTTGGTTGGCCAGGGTAACGCAGCTACTAAGTGTGTGAGACAAAACCTGGCTGTCATGCGTTACATTGTGAAACCTCAAAGCCAGGGCTTACACTTTAACAGCCATCTAGATAGATAGATAAATAGATATAGATAGATATCTCTTGATTATTACAACTTTTTCATAACGTTTTGGTATTTATAACTCCATGTCTTTTTGAAACTTACTAAACTTTCTTCCCCTTTATTGTATGTTAAGGTACCATGACTTTGAAAGTAAAACTTAATAAGATAGGGAGACTTGGCCATATGTAATGATAGCTGTTCTTTGTAGTCTCATGTCGTTGGTCAGGCCCCAGTGGCCATTACTGCCTGTCCCCTCTCCCCTTCCCTCTCTCCCCCCACATGCACCCACACATGCACTCACTCTCTCTACTGCCTGCCCCCCCCCCATATGCACAAACATGCATACATATTACTGCCTGCCTTTTGCACACACACACACACACACACACACACACCCTCTCTGCCTTTGGCACCCCCTATCTCCCACTCCATGTTTACTTTAAACTGAGTGGATTCTCCGCAGCCCTATTTCTGGGATCCTATTGCTTCCTTTCCACACGTTTTGGTCATTTGTGCGACTGTAGCCACTTAGCAAAGTAGCTAGTATATTAGTCTTTGCAGAATGGACCTGCATCTGTGATTAATTGGTATGAGGAATTTCTGTTATCAGTGCATATCAGTAACTCTTCTGCAGTTGCTGTTCTGAGTAGCCTTCGGCACTGGTCTGCCTTGAGGTCACACTACTGATGTGTCAGAGGTGAGGCTTGAACCCAGGTCCTTCTGAGCCAGGCCAACTTTTCATTATACCACACTGCCTCCCATAGTCTTTTTCTGGCCTTTAAATAAAAGTATAGTTACATGTACAAAAAGAGTTTGTTCAAAATAAAGCTAGGTAGAAACCAAGTAATAACAATATGTAGCCTTTTAAAAAAGAAAATGGAACTTGGAGTTCCTTAGGTCTTGAAAGCTTCAGGAAAGACTTAACTTGTGTCATTAGGAGCCATACAGTCTTGACAAAGTACAATTTACAATGCCATTGTTGATCTTTGTCAAGTTAGCCTGCTGGTTCTCCATTTTTAGAAAGTTACTGTATTTTGGTGAGGGATGCTTTCCTGTTTTCCAAGAATTCATCAGTTTCTTCTGGTCCCCTTTAACTAGGAGGCAAACTTCAGTTTAAATGGTTCCCTCTCCTCTTCCTCCTTCCCTCAGGCTGCATCCTAGCATGTCCAGTTTTAGCCTGGCGTGAGCTTTTGACAGTTATAAATCCCTCCTTCTTGAGGGTTTATAACAACATTGCTGAAAAACAACCTGGACTGATGTATGACCATAACCATTTGAATCTGAGGGGGCCTGAGAATGTTCTTTCAAGTCCGGTTTTGACAGTATTTAACACACTAAGGCTTTTCCACTTTCTGCCAGAAAAAAATAGGTGTGTGAAGCCTTTTTGGGTGTTGATTAACATTCCCTGTTTTCCTCCAGGTGGATAAACTGGATGCTTCTGAATCTCTGAGAAAAGAAGAGGAGCAAGCTACAGAGACGCAACCTATTGTTTACGGTAATGCCACTTATTCGCAGATATAAATAGTGGATTGATTTAAACTCTACTAAGAAATATATCACAAAATAGGAATAGAATGGATAAGTAATAAAGTTAGCTTTTATTTAACAGGAAGGCTTATGAAAAGACAAAATATAAAGGAAGACATCATCCTATTTTACTATTTAAGATACTGGTCATAAGTCCATGAAAAGTTTCTCAGAGCACTACTCATTTCATGTTCACAACTCCTAAATAGGTTATGTTATTTGAACCCTGCTTGCTCATTTAGAGTTTAAAAAAAAAATTAATTGCTATTCCTTCAGTGATGTTACATCCAGATTAACCAAATTTTCAAAACAGTGAAGGGGGTAGAAAATTTACCTTTCATCTAAATTTCTAACATATTGCAAGATTGCCTTCTTTCTTTATAACATTTAACTCTAAGGTTAATATTAGAGACTCACAGGTGGGCTGTCACCAGCTTACCACCATTAAACTTTTGATTCCATCTATCAAATAGTAGATACCTAGCTAGTTGACTGAATAGTTAATGAATGAAAAATATGTAGTATTTAATAAGTCGATAAATATTATCAAATAAATAATACCTTGAGATTTCCTCAGTAGCTTAAGGAACAATTAGAAAGTGAATAATTTTGTCTGTGGAAAAATTTTTTAAAAAAACACTGCTGCCAGGCATGATGACACGCATGCTTGTAATCATTGGGGGGGGGCAGGGCTAAGCTAGTGAATCATTTGATCTCAGAACATCTGAGCTTTAATAGGGCTAAGCCAATTGTGTAACTCCACTAAGTCTTGCACCAATATGGGGAGTGCTTGGGAGCAAGGGGACACCAGACTAAGGAAGTGCAACTAACCTAGCTCAGAAACAAAGCAGGTCAAAGCCGTGTCAGGCATTATTGGGTTTAGACCCCATGAATGCACTTCCAGCTGGGCAAGATACAGAGACTGTCTCTCAAATAAATGTGTGTACATATATACATACATACGTACACATATACATACCTACCTTCATATACATACACGTGCATAAGAGCTATTTCTTTAAATAAATAAATTAACCTGATACTTATGAATCCCCAGATCACTTCTTGGATAAAATTTAAATCTTGGTTAAATCAGTAACGTAAATAGATTATTTAATCTGAAAATTTAAACTAAAAAGCTTTAAAAAAAATTGTTCATGGTTTGTTACCCAGATTTTTGTTTTCAGTGAGTAGATAACTCTCATTGCTTTATTTCAAAATGAGTGGAATCTTTAACATGAGTGTTCCTCTGAAGCCAGTGTGGAGATTAATTTGTGAAATACAAGACCTGTTACTTAGTTGTGTTGTGTCTCTTTCATTTTCTACTATTTTAAGTTTAACTACTAGTAAAAAAATTTCTGTAGTAATAGGAATTTGGATGAAACACTTCAGATTGATGTAGCTGTTTTCTCATTGTTGTACTAGCATGCATACACTCACTTAAAGTGTGAGAATAATTCCTGTAGATTTTATTTCTGAGAGTATGACTCCCTATAGAACAAGTGTCTTTAGGGAAAAAAAGTTTTATAAGTCAGGTTTGCTACACGTATCTATGGACAACTAGCAATCCCACTGAGGAAACTGTTACTGTATTGCATAAGTTACTTCAGTCTCATGTATTTCAAGGTTAATAGTGCTGGATTTTTTTTCCCCTGCCTGTTGTGAGATTTCCTCTTTCCTGCATACAGATCTTTGTTAGAAGGGTTCAGAAGGCATTATTCAGCTGGGCATTTCATATTCAAATGATCTTTTTTCTCCTCCAAGTCCTTTAATATTTCACTTTTTAACAGCTTGAGGCACAAGCAACATTCAAAATTCATCTTTTATAAGATTGAAAATTCTGTATAGTGCTTGCTTATGTTTTTCACCAAGCTCCTTTCCTATAGGCAAACCAGTTTGAAAAGTAAAGCCTAGCATCAGGTACATATTGGTATGTCCAAGACTGAATACTGTCTTAGGTCTTTCTGTTCAGAAAAATTTTCTTTAAAAAAAGTCACGTTCTCTTCAGTAGCATTGAAATCTTGTTCTATAATCTCATCTACCTTTATAATCTTAAAGAACCTTAAAATGATGATTTGGTGACTAAAAGTGGGGGAGAAGGGGAGGCCATTCTGCCAAGGGCAATAAGACTTTTGTGGAGCTCCTCTAGTTTCCTGATCTGAGCATGTTAAAGAAGTGTTGTAAATAGGCTGCAGATAATTAGGGGAAGAGGGTTGCTATTGAAAGCTAACACAAGGAAATAACAACATGCAAGCTTCTTTGGAAGGAATGAAGCATCATGGCAATATTACGGAGTGGAACACACCACTCAAACATTGAAGGGAAAGAAGAAAAATCTTGGAGAAATTCTATGTTACAGAAAAATTGCTGATCTATAGTGGTGAAGTTTCTGTAGCAGGAGTACCCTACACTGATGAAATCAGAGATCTGGAACAAAAACCCAGCCCTATATTACAAACCATCCAAATACCTGTAAGTGAAAGGAAGAAGGCAAAATGGGATAAACTTGGATACAGGAAAGTAAAGGATTATCCATGGTCTTGTGACAGTAAGGCCCAGTAAAAATAGTTATTTGCACTTGCTATTTCTGAGCCTAAAAGGTATGTAAGTTAAATTGGGCCCCTGTTGTGAGAAATTTTTTAGTTAACTGATACAAAAGTTTCTGATCCTTGAATAAAAAGACAAGTAAGCATGTCACTGGGTTCAGTTCATCCACGCTATTTGAAAGATCATTAAAATGTAAAAAGGCTTTTCCACAAAGACTGCAATAAGCTGCAGAGGAAAAGTTAACATGCAGTCAGTTATTTTGTGTATGTGTGCATGAAAAAAAGGCAAAACCTTCATCCATGGTGTCAAGCACTGGTGTTTCAGTGTTTAAGAAAGTAAACCAAAGATCAGATGATCTTTGGTAAAGGAGTGGGGTTATGTTAAATATATTTAACATAAGCTTAATTAGAACTATGATTATTAGCAAGAGTTTATTGACTTAAAGGAAGAAAACTGAAAACGTTATTTTGTTTTTGGCGTACAATAGTTTCAAGCACTAAGGTACACATCGCCATATGCATGATTCTTAGCCACCTTCTTTTCCTCTTAATTTCTATTGATGGAACCCCCATATTTGTTTATCTAGGTTCGAGATCTGTCTTTGTCCTCTTCTTCCCTCACCTGCATCTTGTCTGTTGGCTGGTAACTTGTTTATCCACCTTTCCATTCTCATTGCTGATGCTGCCTTAGTTAAAACTCACATGTAACTCATAAAACTTATCTGGAGCTTAATTAAACTCATACTTCTCCTCTGGACTGGAGAGTGATTTTAAAATTGTGGAAGAGAATGGGGGTCCATATCCAATGGGATTTATTACCCTATTGTTTCCACTAAGCTGGATGATTCCATCCCCTTGCACATCAGCTCTGGCTTGGTTTTTTTCCTCCGTGTTCTCCCCTTCCACCATTTTTGTAATTCTACAAGTATTTCAAAGTGCAGCTCAAATCTGTCCTCTTTCCCACTCTCCATGCTACAAGTGCTAATTCCATAGGATGCTTGTGTGCTTTTAAACTTCTTATTCTGTCAGCCCTGCTCAGTTATTTGTATACATCTTGTGTCTCCTCCAAAACTGTAAGTGTGTCTTTTAAACAACAGTGGCCCTTTCCAAAGCATAGCCAGTAAAAGGTAGTTGAGTGAATAATAAATATAAATCCTCGTTGTGGTCTTGACAAGCTTTCTCATTTGTGAGTGTTACCAGATGGTTCCTTTAATAGAATAAATTTGCTTGCATATAAAAGGGAACAGTTTTACTCCATTTGTTCCGACAGCTGAGTTTCATTTGCTATCAGAACCCCATTTTCACATGGCAATGACAGCTTCTTCCCTCTTGTTTATAGGTCAGCCGCAGTTGATGTTGACAGCAGGGCCCAGCGTGGCAGTTCCTCCCCAAGCACCTTTTGGCTATGGCTACACTGCACCCCCCTACGGGCAGCCACAACCTGGCTTTGGGTACAGCATGTGAGGCAGAAAATGGATCCTAGAGCTGGCTGTCTTCTTACTGAAACTCCACCGTCCCAACCCACCTCTCAGTTCATAACAGGGAAAAAAGCAACAGAGTTTTGCTTCGTGTTCTTGTAACCTTTGTTTCATGAAGGACTTTTTTTTTCCTAGAGCAAACTTGGATCACCTATGTTTGAACCTTTATTTCACATTCCACACCATCTTAGAATTTATTTTCAAAGGGGAATAGTTTAAATGTTTGTTGATGTGGGCTTTTTTCCTCCCCCTCCTCCTTTACAGAACTGCTTAACATTCAAACAGTCTGTTGTGAAGAACTTGATTTGCACTCTGTAGTGTTTATAAAAAAAAAAAACAACTCTAATATCAAATCTCTTAAATTCAATGTACGCGAGCAGCTTAAAATATGTACTGTCTAAATGCATTTAAGTCTTATTGTATATTCAAAGGAAAGCTAAAGAAAAAATCGGTATTTGACCATGCAGGACTGCCAATGACAACAAAGACAACACTAATCAGCATCTCCTACACTGGCTGGATTGCATAGCTCTTCAAATTTCTTTAAAATGCATACAGACAACTTTGCCTGATATTTTAAAATGAGCATAAAAGGCCCTCTAACCTATGCAGGTTTAAAGTTACACATATAGAAATGCTAGCGTGTTTTTGCTCACTCCATATGTAACAGATGCCCTTATGTTGTGCTGTATCCTGTGCTTTTTTTGTGGGACCATTCCATTCAGGAACAAAGAGCACCATGATTCCAATCCATGTGTATTTACTAACCCTTCCCTGAGGTTTGTGTATGTTGGATATTGTGGTGTTTTAGATCACTGAGTGTACAGAAGAGAGACTTCAAACAAAATATTGCTGTTCAGTTTTGGTTGTGCAATTTGAAATTACTCAAATTTAAAATAAATTACTGGACTGTGGACATATCCTGTATAATGGCAGTTTTAATTATGTATTTTCCTAACTTTAAGATAAGCCAGATCAACAGATTTGGTGGGGTTTCACATTGGGCAAAAACTGAGATAGTAGCAGGGTATCTTAATGGAAAGGGAAGAATAACTATTGAGACCATATCAAATAATGCAGCACTATGCATTCTACAATGTGTATTCCTGTAGTTAAGATACCATACAATAAAAGAACCAAGCAATGTAAATTTTACTACATTTCAGCAATCTCTCCAGTATTTTAACTGAGTGATACTTTAGATTTGTATCCAAGTATTTCAGTTAAATTAACAGATCGTGTTTAGGTATGTTAAATTGCCTTAATATTAGCTTCAAATAAAAACTTAAATGTTTGACTCTTGAATATTTTTATCCGGTTTGAACATGTAGTTAGTGCTCTGCATCATCTATATCTACGAGGTCACCCCAAATAGGAATAAATTACTTTTTTAAAAAAACAAACTGCTACATTTTATGGCAGTTACTAATGCATTAAACAAATAATTAAAAAATTTGCAAGCGTGCAAAATAACTTAGCTTGTTTCATTCTTCATTTGCCAACTTCTGTAGCCATTTGTGAAGACACTATTCATAGAAAAGTAAAAGCCAAGTCCTTTGAATAAAGCTAATCAGGTAATCTCTCTGCTTTATAGGAACGTTAGCATGAAATATTTTCTGTTATGTTCTCTATATCTGGGTATAGATTTACCTTTAGCTATAAGATTGGTTAGAAAAGTCACTTTGTGATGTGTCTGAAGGAATAATTGCCATGAACAACAGGTTCCTTTTTTGGGGGTGGTTGTTACTATATTTAGTCTAACCAATGTAACAAGATCCTAGTGGTGTTAAAGGGAACTAGTTAGTAGTAGTTCTATAGTTTGTTTTTATTCTCTATATTGCACAGTTAAGATCCTGCTTTCTCTTCATGACATCAAAATTATGATCTTTGTAGACCTAACATAAAAAGTATAAAGACTGAGTTCTTTACCCTACTCTTCCCACCAGGTGGACTCCATAGGAAAGTAATCCTTCATTTTCCCCTTTATAATCATGTTGTGGCAACAGTAGTTTGCAAGTGTATGGCTTTTAATTTATATTATGTTCCCATCTAAGGGAAATCTGTTTGGAGAGTATAGGTGAAAGATGTTTTGGGCATCCATTTTTAACTTCAGTGGGCAGGAGAGGGCTTTTAATTTGGGTCTCTAGTAAAGCAAGGTAAGCAATGTAACTGGTGGCATGGCGGAAAGGCCAAATTTGATATGTAAGAAAATGAAGGTATTCTCTTGTTATATGCATGCACCTTTTTGGTGCAGGTCTGATTTTATTGGTGAGAAACTTCTGGGGCAAAAACTGAGGCCCTCCATTGATGCAGATCAGTACTACTCCTTTGTGACTTACATTCTTAATGACTTGCCTAAGGCCATACAGCTTCTGTGTGTCCAAGGCAGGACATGAATTCAGGTATTCCTGACTCCAAGGCAAGCCCTCTGTCTACTTGGCCATGCTGCTCTCACTCTCTACATTAGGTGTAGCTACACAGGAATAAGGGGACTTATCCTGGCTTTCCTCCAGAGATCTTCCTGCTTTTATGCTGTAGCTTAGTGAAAAATGAAACATTTAGATGAGTTAGATATTCTGACCTAAACAAAATAGCGGTACAATAGATTCATGGCTTTTCTGATCCATAGTTGGGTATTCTTACGCCTTTTTTTTTTAAGTCTTCAAATCTCTCCAGTGTTGTATCTGTATGATTTCAGTAAAAATGGGTAGCTCTTTGTGAACTGAAAAATATGCTCGAAGTGTTTTATAAACAGCTCTCCTTACCACCCTATTTTCAGCAAAATTCAAGAATTTGAATTGTATCGTAGTTGTCCATGGCTAAAAGACAGCTGTGCCTTTATTTTTAAGTACTGAACTTGAAGTGAAATGAGGTAAGTTCTGACTTTGTGTAATGTATGGGCAAGTCGTTTCACCTTATTCAGTCATGAAAAAGAATTTTAGGTTCTTCATCTATAAAATGGGGATAAGAAATACCCTAACTCACAGGATTACTTTGCAAACTTTAAAGCAGCATAGAATGTGAGCTTAGTTATCCACCAAGTTTTAAGTTAAGCTTAGAAAATATCCAAAACTGGGACTGATAAGTCCTCTGAATTCTGTAACAACATTTGAATCATATTTTAAGAAATATGCTAGGGGTTAAAAAATGGATTAGCTTAAGATACAGGCTTTTTAAGAAAATAGTACTATCATCCCTAAACAGTATTGCTTTCAAGAAACATGGGCAAATTTAGTTCTCTTCTATAATTTCATCTTACATCCACAGTGGCTGAAACTTTGTGAATGAAGCTCAGGAAGTTTGATAGGTGTGACACATTTTTTCACTGTCACTGTTTGAAAAAATTTACATCACCCTGGGGAAACAGGTCTGAGTTAAGGGCCAGCTGGCTAAGAATCATAGTTCTGGAGTTAAGGTGGGCACCTCCTCATTTTACAGAGGACAAAACTGAGGGAGGCTTACAGAAGGGAATGACTCATCCAAGGTCACATGTTAATGCAAACAAGCCAGGATTTGAGCCCAAGTACTACAGTTGCACTTTATCAGACTGCTTCTAAGGCTATCAGATGACAAAAGCCTCAGAGGCTAAAGGTAAGACTGTTGTGAACCAGTCTTCATTACGTGCTGTTGCATCACTTTGGAGTCTTGCATAAACAGTCAGTTTAGAGACAGTTACTAATGCAGCATCATTCTCACTGTAACACACCCCCAGTATTCTATCTATTTATGAAATAGACCAAAGGTAAATAACTTCATTTTAAGACACTAGTTGGAGCATTCCCTAGGTTTCTGCCACGCCAAATGCTGCCATAGGTCTCGAAGAGGAAGCATTGAGATCCTAACACATCTCACGTAAGATACAGTTGTGACACTGGGAAATGCTGTTTTACCACTGTTGTAACATCAAAGGTTCAAAAGTGGACTATTTTTCTTGCATTGCAAATGAACAAAGTTTTTATGCCTAGACATTTAGTAATAGGTCAATTCTATGTAAAGTCCACTATTATTTCAAATGGGATGTGCTTATCATTGGAAAAATAAAAGACAGGTGGTTTGCAAACCGGAATAAACTTTATTATCATTCCAAGAACCCTGAAGTTAAAAAACAGTGGAAAGGGCAGGTTATCTTTTATTGTTAGAACAAAATGGAGGTTGAGTCTAAGAACACTTGGACCCCATCACCACACAAAATTCAGCTCAATAAAGTTTTAAATGGCCAGTAACTTTGTCAATTAAATCTGCTGGTCCTGGCCCAATTCCTAGGACAGTTCGAGAGCCTGGTTCTACCTGAGTACGCCCAGCATCTTGGATTAAGCTCACAGTTAGTCCTAGTACTTTGGCATGAGTAAGCAATTCAGCCAGAGACTCTTCATCAGGAGCTTTGACCACCACTTTGGGCTGACCACAGTATTCCCACTGTTTGAGAAGCTCTGGATTTCTCCTCTGTACTTGTTTGTAGGCAGAAACAGCAGCATGAGAACACTGAGCTGCCACTTTTCCCTTCCCCATCTTCAAGTCATTGCGGACAACAAGAATCATCTTGAACTCTCCACTTTCTCCCAAGATGCTGGCTTCAGTCTCAGCCTCTTGTCTTTTCTTATTCACTGGATTTGAACCACTCGCAGACGGGGTCCTGGGGGTCACTCCAAATCGGACTCGGAGGCCCCACCCTAAACATATGCCACAGGCAACTCCGGCAGCCAGGCTGAGTGTGCCAGGGTGAACCAAGTAATCCATGCTCACAGACTTGGAAAATATCTAAAGGGAAGGAAATAATAATAATTAACTACTTCAGCAACAAGTACCATAATGAAACATTTTAGATAAACACATGGATATTATTTCTAAAACTTCTGAGTCTATATCTAGAGAACATGCAAAAAAGATAAGTTTGTTTTGAGTGCATCAGCCCCAAATCCTTCCTCAGGCCCTAAAGTAGATAAAATGTGACTATTTAGGTAATTAATTTAGATAACTTTGACTTCTTGGACCCAAAAGAAAGTCTTTTTATATTGTCTTCCCAATTTTAGTGTTGAGATAAGACGAAAGGACTGGATATTGCATCAAAACACCTCCAGGATATATCTGTACTTTCAAGAAGTAGTTTCACCACTGTGCTAGGATACTGTGACACACTGGTGTCACTACTGCATTTTAGTTTATCACCATGACCCAACTCCATATACCCAGTCTTTGCTTAAGATAGGTACAAGGGGAAAAAAATAACTTTTCCAAACCAAAAATACAAAAATCTTCCAATGCCCTTAAAAAGGCAATGCTTTGACTCAAAGCCTGGGTTACTACTACATTCTTGAGGATTTTGGAGATGAAGATCATCTAATCTAGCTTCTTTTATAGAAGAGGAAACAAGAGAGGGAAGTGTCCTACGTTGCAAGCCTTGGGGACTGGGATAATGGTGGTATCTTCAACAGTAATATAAAAGTTAGAGGGTAAGATTATGAATTCAGTTTTTGTTGAGTTTAAGATGCCTACTAGACATCTAAGTGAAGTTGTCTGAAATGCAGCTAGAGATGCCTGAGTAACTTTTCCCCAGATCACTCTTGTTCTTTTGGGTTTCCCATCAGGAGTCACTGTGTTGTTTTTTGCTTTGTATACATGAGCACATCTCTTGCCTAAATGGAATTCAGTTTCATCCCAAGCATAAACTCCTTCAATTTTCAGAAGAGCTATATGTTCCCTCTGGTTTCATAGGCCTCACTTGTAGCCAGCAAAAATGGCCCTAGACCACAGCCTTCCAGACATTTTTCTATTCTAGAAGTACTGTTTCCAGCAGGCCTTCCAGGCTCCAAGATGGAGGAAAAAGGAAAAGCCCAGTTGTCTTTCACATAGAATTTCAGAACTGGAAGGGAAGCTTTCCCACCTAACTACATTCTATCATTCTCATATTTTAATAGAGTACCTGTCTGGATAATATCATTCCCTACCTGGTAGTATTCCCCCAAGTAGAATGTTAACACTTTAATATTCAGTGACTTCAGTGGAAAGGTGGGCAGAGGAGGGGAAAAAACATACGGAAAAATAAGAGAGGTTTCTTATTCCTGGACACACAAACACACACTCTCTCACTCTCTCTCTCTCTCTCTCTCTCTCTCTCTCTCTCTCTCACACTCTCTTTAGGAAGACAGGTGGTGATGGACCTGGCAAAAACTATATGAAGTCATAAAAAATTAAAGCAATTATATTTTGAGGCAAGAAACAACTGATTATCAATTTACAGTATTCAGAAATGTAATCAGTTGTTTATATACAGTCATACCAGGAATTTATTAGACCAAAGATCAAAATCAACATCAAACCAGAAGAATAAAGTAAGAGAGATGGTATGACATTTGAGGCAACGCTAACATAAACTAACACTAACATAAACTATTTAAATAAGCTGTTGATTTTCAAGAAAAAGAAATGGGTGAAAGAGCATAACACAGACAATTACCATTTCCTGAGGAAGTCTAACAAGGAGACCAAAAGAACCTAGAAACAAGTAGTTAACACTGGATTCTCCTTGCCAGTTTTGCCACTTACTCTCTGTGATCTCTTCCTACCCTTCCAGTCTTCATACACCTCCTCCTCACCTTCAGCTACTCTGTGAGCCAGTGACACTGACCTCCTTCCTATTCCAGGAATAATACATTCCAGCTCCCAACTCTGAATTTTCACTGGTTATCCTTCCTGCTCAGAACTCTCTCCCTCCACATCCCTACCTCCTACCTTTCTTCAAGTCTTTGCTCAAGTCCATTCTTCTGCAAGAAGCCATTCCCAACCACTTAGCACAGTACTTAATAAATTCGAGTTGACTCACTGACCTTGGGCAAGCTTCTTAAGCTCAATGGGCCTCAGTTTCCTCAAATGTAAAAAATGAGGGAGTTGGACCAGATTACCTCTAAGGTCTCTTCCAGCTCTAAACTTACGATCCTATTCTGAACTGTTACCCAAGATGGAAAAATACATAAAGAAAGCCTTCTAACATACTGGGTAGATCTTCTATGGCATATCTATAGGGGAATATAAGCACACACAAAAAATACGCAGAACAAGGTGAGAAAGAGCTGTGATTTGTAACCATGAAAGGAATGTCCCTATCATCGAGTTTGTCTGGATTCTCATCACACTGCTCTCTCATGGTTCTCTTGCTACCCAGAGTGTGTGGATGGGAGTAAAGTATAAGAAGTGTTGAAGTTGTAAAGAGCTTTAGATGCCAAAAAAGTTTTACATTTGATCCTGGAAGCAACAGGGAGCTACTGGAGTTTATTAACTGAGGGGAGGGGAATGAGTTACATGATCAGATCTGCACTTGAGGAAAATCACTTTGGCAACTATGTGGAAGGTACACTTGAGTGAAAGAGACTTCAGGTAGAGACCAAGTAGGAGGCTATTTCAATAACTAGGGCCAAGAGGTGACTAGGGTCTGAACTAGGGGGATATCTGGGTAAGTGGAGAGAAGAGAATGTATACATGATAAGAGTCAGCACCTGAATGGCATCTTTGAGGTGAGTGACAGTGAGGAGTTGAGGATGACAGAAAAGTTATGAGCCTGGGGACTGGGAGGATGGTGGTAGCTCTAACATTAAGAAGGAAGTTTGGAATATGAGAAGTTTTGGAGAAAAGATAATGAATTCTGTTCTGGTCATGTTGAGTTTGAGATACTGAGGGGCCTTCCAGTTGGACAAGTCTAATAGGCAGTTGGTGATGAGGGCCTGGAACTCACAAGAGAGGATAGGAATAGATATAGATCTGGGAGTCATCCAGCACAGAGAAGATGACTGAATCCATGCAACCTGATGAAATCACCAAAGCAGATAGTAGAGAGGGAAAAAGGGGCCCAAATAAAGCCTTTGAGGGATAATCATAATTAATAAGTATGACATGGATAAAACTCCAGCAAAGAAGACTGAGAAGCAACAGCAGAGGGGGGACCAAGAGAAAGCAGGGTCACAAAACCCCAGAAAATGGTCAACAGCGTTAAATGCTGCAGAGACAGTAAGAAAGATGAAAACTGAGAAAAGATCACATTGGGCAATTAGGAGATCATTAGTGACTATGGAGAGAGAGGACTTTTACTTGAACAATGAAGTCAGAAGCCAAATTGTGGAGGGTTTATAAGATGGTGATAGGACAGGAAGAGAGAAAGGATAATAGCTAGCAGGTATGGTAGGATCTAATAAGTCTCTTTTTAAGGATGGAAGAGACATGGGCAGGTTTGTAGCTAGCAAGAAAGGTGCCAGTAGATAGGGAGAGATTTAAGATTAGAAAGAGTGAGGATGGTAGTGGGGATCCCCCATTGCTGGTGAAGACCTGGGGAGTGGGATCAAGGGTTGTTCCAAAGCCCATCTCTTCAAAGACTGTAATAAAGAGCTAGTGGAGGATGATGAAAGGCAGACAAAGGAAGAAAACAACTTGGGGCAAATGACCCCATCTTCTTAGGTGAAGTCTAAGGTCAAGGTCCTCAGCTGAAAAATGGGGAGAGGGGCTGCTGTAGGAGGCTTAAGGAGAAACAAAGTTTAGAGTAGCTAGTTCAGCGAGTGGGATACAGAATTTACATGTATGTAAGGTACATAGCTGAGGGAAGGTACAACCAGTTCTGTAAAGGTTAACCAGAGACATACCATCATCCATAGGGAGCCAGTTCTTACTGAGCACCAGAAGAGGGAACAAGCAAGAGAGGAAAAAAATCTAAAATGAAAAGATATGTGTTGATCTTAAAGTGAAGTTCTAGAAGGCACAGTGGAAAGGGATGGGCAGATCTGGAGCAGGACATTAAGGGAGTCAATAAGGTTGCAGTAGATGGCAATGAAAGAGTGGACAGCTGGCTTTGGGGAGGGAGGTTTGTTCTTTATTACTGGGATGAGGAGAATAAGCTAATTACTGGTTATGAATCTAGGAAGGATGTTAGTAAATAATGAAGGCAGGCAATTAGAAGGTTCAAGGCTGTCTCCCAGGCCCTCATCTATTCCTGGCATATAGTGGGCACTTAAAGACTTGTTGACAGACTGATGTGCTTAAGTATTGAGGTGATGTGAAAGATGACATGCTAGTTGCTGAGCTTACAGTCTAATAAAGAAGATACATTTCATACCCATTTAAGTATGATAAAGGTTTAAAAAAAGGATAGAGAATAGGCGGCTATAGGGAAAGGGGAAATGGTAACAAGGAACTCTATGAAAATTTGATTTGAAGTTATCCTTTTCAGTGGGGATGATGCTGCGAAAAGGGTAGGACATGAGGGAATGAAGGTAGAAATGTGGACACAGTTCACTTCTGGTATATGAAATAGCTTTTGAATACAGAGATTTCAGGATCAGAGCAAGCAACTGTCCCTGTAGTACAGTCTGACTGGAATGTTGAGCTTGTGAAGCAGTAATATGAAGTTACACTGGGGACAGATTATGAAGGAACTGAAATTCCAAACTAACAAATTTGTATTTCCTCATATGTATGACAAAGAACCAATCGGCTTAAAAGAAGAGGATTTTAGACATTTTAAATCTGACATCTGGTGGGACACTTGGATGAAGATGGGTGTCCACTATATAGCTGGTGATGTAATTAATACTGGAATTCAGGGAAGAGACTGGACCTAGACATACAGATTTGGAAATCATGTAAACAGAGGTGATAAACATAGGGCTTGGACTGCATCACGAAGACCAACAGTATGTGAAAGAACAGGGTCTTAAGAGACTAAGGAAGGATCATGGTAGAAGGAAGCAAGGAAAGCAGGAAAGAAATTCTGTAACAGGAGCTAAGATATTTTTTAAGACTCACTAAAAGGGAGGTGAGGGGGAGATGGTCAGTATAAAATGGTGAAGAAATTACAAGGGATGAAGAAAAGGCCACAGAATTTGACAATCCGGAGGACACTGATGACCTCTGAAGGAAAAATTTCAGTAAAGCAGTGAAGTTAGAAAACATATTGTGCCAAGGAGAATGGGTGGTAAGGGAGTGGATGCAAAGTCTGTTTCTATTAGTTTGGCAGCAATACAGAAAATAAGATACAGGGGGCTAGTGTAGTGGAAAGGGAAGGGAGGATAAGAGAGGAAAAGACTGAAAATGAGGGAAGGAGGGGATGATGGTGGATCTAAAGACAGAAACCACAGGCAAGGACTGCCTCACTTTCATAGATTGGAGCCGCGAAGGAATGGCCTAGAAAAGCTACTGCATCATGGACTCATAAACCATTCTAATCCCACCTCCTTGTTGTATAGATGTGGGCCTCCACGAAGCCACTGCAGGTTATGAGTACTTAGACGGGTTTGGGGGTACGAAGGTGAGATAAAGACGCTCAGGGGGAACAAAGGTATCTGCTGAGGGACTGAGGGCAAAGGTTTGGAAGAGCCGCTAGGCCGGGTCAACCCCACTTGCCCATTCCAGCATCCCTGACGGATGACCCGGACCCTTTCCAGGCCCTGGAGCTTGGGCACCTTCCAGGGCAGCTCCCCTCCCTGCTGGGCAGGAATCACAGTTGGGAAGCTCTGCAGCTCACAGAGAAGCGCGGCGCTGCCCCTTCTTCCCCTCAGGGCCTGAGGGGCCTCTGTTCCAGAGCCTGAGGGGAAAGCGGGGCTCGTCCCGCCCGTTTCCCTCAGGCCGCCATCCCAGCCAGGCCTGACCTCGGAGGGAGGGAAGCCCTGGGTGGGGTGGACGCTCCGGACGGCCGCTCTACCTCCGATATCTGGCTTTCCTCCCTTACCTGAAGCTTCCTTCACTTCAGCGCGGCCACCACTCCCTTCCTCCCGCGCGGGCTCTCTCTTCCGGGTTACCCGACAACCAGTTCCGGGGCCTGAGACTACTGGCCTGGAGGGATGAATCGTCCCAGTCGTGGCTTCTCTGGTGTGGCTGGGTTTCGGGAGCTGGCCGAAGATCTCGCGAGAAGACATTCTACAGGGGGTGGGGGGGGGGAGTCAGAGGAAGGGAGGAGTCAGAGGAAGGCGGGGGGCGGGCTGGCTCCTTAAAGGTAAACTCTTCTTTTTGGCTTTTAAATCTTTTCACTGCTTCACCCTAACCTATCTTTGCAGCCTCATTATACATCACTTTTCTCGGCACCCGATCCCCCGTGTCCACGCCTTCGCACCGGCCATCGCTCATGCCTGGACTGCCCCCCTTCACATTCCCTTCTCAGAATTCCCAACTTGCTTCGAGACACAGCTCGAGCACCACCTTCTAACCGGTATAGCCTTTCTGATCCCCACAACGGATAGGCTCCCTCACTAGCTACCTTCCATCAACCGATCAACAAGCATTTATCCTACAAGGGACCAGTTCATAAGCAAGGTTCCGAGGAGGAATTGATAAACATTTATTAAGCGCCTACAACATGCCAGGCATACTGCTAAGCGCTGGATGCAAATACAATGAATCATTGCTAGCTAAGAGTTAACATTCTAAAAAGAGAGACAGCGTGGTTAGGTTGTAAACTCTGAGGGCAGAGATTGTTGTTCCCATTCTTTGCATCCCCAGCTTGCTAAGCGCTGCGCCTGGCGCATTTTAGATGCTTTTTGAGTTGTTTTTCAGTCTTGTCCGACTCTGGGTTCCCTTTTTGGAGTTTTCTTGGCAAAGATGCTAAAGTGTTTTGCCATTTCCTTCTCCAGCTCATTTTGCAGATGAGGAAACTGAGGCAAGCAGGATTAAATGACTTGCCCAGGGTCACAGCTAGGAAGTGTCGAGCCAGATTTGAAATCAGAAAGATGAGTCTTCCTGTCTCCAGACTCAGCATGCTACCCTAATAGATGCTTAATAAATGCTAATTAACTTGGCTCAATATCTAGGTATACAGGTAACTCATTAGATAAAGCACTGAACTGGAGTCAGAAGACTTAAGTTCAAGTCATTCGGCAGATACTACTAGCTATGTGACCTTGGGCAACTCAAACTCCATTCGTCCACGTCCTCATCTGAAGAAATGATAATAATAAAGTCTAAGTCAAAGAGTTGCTGTGAGGATCCACTGAGATAATATATGTAAAGCCTTGTGCCAACCTTAAAAGTACTATAAAATGCAAACCTATTATTAGAGAATCAATGCAAAAAAAAGTAAACATAAAGCAATTTGAGAGGCAATTTTCTAGTTGTTAAGGGGAAATATTTAACATTTATCTTGTATTTATCCTGTATATACTCATATATGCACATATCATCTCCATATATGGCAAATTTCTTGAAAGCATATATTGTTTTCTTTTTTTGTTTTGTTTTTGAATCCCTGGTGCCTAGCATGGTGTCTGGCACACCGGTGCTTAATAAATGCTTGTTATTTGATTCATTGATTGAAAAGGGGATTGAAAGGGAGAAGGGACTGATAAAAAGGCTATAACAGGGAGGTTGGAGGGGGAAGGCAGGAGGAAAGGCCAGACTGGGAGGAATGATGGGGAAAAGCAGGAAGAGACATATTAGAAGAAGGGAAAGTGAAAAGAGGGGGGAGAGAGAAGCTAGCTTAAAAAGAGAAGGGGAGGGAGAAGAGAAGGAAGAGGAATGAGAGAAAGGGAGAGGGAAGAAAAAAGGGGACAGGAAAAGAAGGTGTGAAAAGGAAAGCAGGGGAAGATAGAAGCGAAGAGGACTAGGAAGAGAGAAGGGGAGAGGGAAAAAAAGGAAGGGAGAAGGGGAAAAGCAAGAGGAAAGGAAGAGTAAAAGCTAAAATGAAGAAGGGAAAAAGTGAGGGAAAGGAAGGAGAAGGAGAGGCGACAGCAGAAGTCAGAGAAGAGTGTGAAGGGAAAAAGGGCAGGGGGCAGCGAGGAAGGAGAAGGAAAGGGGGTGAAGGAAATGATTGGATAGGGGAGGGAGGACAGGAGATGGGAGGTTGGGGAGAAAGAAGCGGTAGGGAGGGAAGAGGCGGTGTAAGGACCAAAAGATGGAGGTGAGGTAGAGGGAGCGTGTAGAAATGCGTCATCTCTTGGGGAAGGGTAGAACGGAAAAGAAGGGGAGGAGGAAGGAAAAGAGGAGGGCAGGAAGAGGAGAAATGAAGGGATAGTGAGGAAGAGAGGCAAGATATTGAGAAGAGGGGGGGAGCGGGATGACGTATTCCTTGGCTGGGGGGAGGGGGAGGAGCTGAGGAACTGGAAGCTGGGGAAGTGGACCGGAAATGAGGAGGGGAAGTTCCGGTTGGCCCGAGCCCAACGGCGGGTGTGAGAGTCCGTCAGGATCCTCTCGCGGAGCCGGAGCCGGAGACGGGGCTGCCGCCGGGTACGTACGCTAGGGAGGGAGAGAGCGAGCGAGCGAGTGCCGGGGGCTTGGAGCCAACGGCCGCCCTCCCGGGAGCTCCCTCCGTTCATGCCGTCCTTCGGGCTGCAAGTGCCGGGGCTCTCGGTTTCTCGCTCCTCAGCCGCCGCCGCGGGGCCCCCAGCCCAGCGGAGCGGAGCCGTTCCCGGGGCTGTGGGGAGAGAGGGAGGGATGTCGCGGGGCGCCTTCCCTGTCTTCTGGCCCGGGACACAGCCCGGGTTGCCGCCCCGCTGAGCACGGAGGGCTCCGGCCGGCCTGGGCCCCAAGTAGGAGCCGGCTCAGCTTTCCTGGCTCCCTGCTGGGGCCTCTGGGGCTCCTGTTTCAGCGCCGGGCCGGCGGGCAGTTGCCAGGTCTCTCGCGGTCATCGTTGCCTTGCCTGGTTTGGCTCAGCGGCCAAGAGTCCCTTTAGAGTCCTGGCTTCGTCCTCCCTCCCGGTACCACTCTCTGTCTGTCTGTCTCTCTTCTCTGTGTCTTTGGCTCTCTGTATCATTGTCTCCCCCTCCTCTTTCTCTCCTCCCCTCCTCTCCCGTTTCTCTGTGTTTTTCTTTCCCCTTCCCCTTTCTCTCCATCTCTCCTCTCTTTCCCCTTCCCTTCCCTTCTTTTCTTTCACTCTCTGTCGGTCTGTCTCTCCCCTGTGTTTCTCTCCGCATGTCTTTGGCTCTCTGTGGCTGTGTCATTGTCTCCCCTTCCCCTTTCTCTCCATCTCTCTTATCTCTGTTTCCCTCTCATCTCTATTTCTCTCTCATCTCTCTCCTCTCCCCTTCCCTCTCCTTCTCCCTCTTCTCTTCTTTTCCTCTCCCTCTTCTTTTTCTGTCTTCTCAAGCTGTATTTGACGGCAAAAGGGGGCTTGTGATCCAAAAAAAAAGCACCTGGTGGGATACTCTTCTTGGTTCGAAATTTCGAGAGGCAGAAGAATCTCTTCTCTCTGCTCGCTGGCCTATGGATGACCTTCCCTTACCCCAATCCGAGCTGTACACAGTTTTTTCTCTTCCTTCCTGAAGTCTCACATAGACACCTCCCGGTCAGTGACTTTGCAACTTACTACCCCCTACCCACCTAGGCAACCAAACACCCAGCCCTTTCTAAGAACCTTTCTAGGAAATTCAGTGATTTTGACTTTGCAGTTCATAACAGTAATTTTGAGACAGATTTTACATTACTTAGAGTCTGGGAAAGAGAACTTGGGTGGACTTTTTTGTGATATGATAATACAGAATTGTGTATTTTGGCCAACCCCTGGTGACTTGAGCAATTGAACATGGGTAGAGGTGTATGCTAATTGTTATACCTATATTATTAACCATAGTTTACATTTTCTAGTCAGAGGAATGTTTTCCTTAAATTTTTGAAACAATGAGATACACAGTTGGATGTAAACAGTTTGTGTAGACAGTGAACTGTCCCTTATCTAGAGTTATAAATGGATGTACTTGTTAGCAGATAATTACAACTATTTGGATTTTTAGATTCAGTTCCACTAACAAAATAGATTTACATTACATTGCTTTATAGATTACATTCCTTTGTCAGTTTGGGAAAGGCAGCTCTGACATTCATTTTCAGTAATTTAATAATAGAGAATTGGATCTTTTAGGCACAACCGAAAGACTTTACTGAATGTAGGAGGAGATACATTCTAATTATTATACCTGCTGTTATGGACAGATTATATTATTGTGCACATTTTGTGTTTCCTAATCAGGGGAGTGTTTTCCTTAAATTTTGGAAGGATGAGACACTCAGCTGAGTGGTGCAGTGGATTGTCCCTTGAGTAGAGTTAAATATGTGTAATTGTTAGCTGATAATTTCCTATATTTGGATTTTTGGCCTTAATTACACTAACAGAATAGGTTTTCCTTCTTCTGGGAATATATTATATTTGAACCCCTTCATACAGGTAAAGAAACTGAGGTACAAAGAATTAAGATGACTTCCTTAAGTCACACAGATAATATGTAACAGTGCCATAATTTGAACTCAGGCCCCCTTTTCTCAAATCCAGTGCCCTTTCTACCATGCCACGCTACTAATAAGTTTCATTTATTGATTGTGTATATTGATTTTTGTTTGTTCAACCAATCCAATTAGGAACTTTTTCTGGGACTTCCCAATTTCCCATCATTGGGCTATAATATTGCTCTTCAAGGGCATCTAGGTGGCACAGTATATCGAGCAGCAGCCTTGGAGTCTGGAGGACCTGAATTCAAAATGCAGACCCAGATACGTTCTAGCTGTGGGACCCTGTTTACCCCAGTTCCTCATCTGTAAAGTGATCTGAAGAAAGAAATGGCAAACCACTCCAGTATCTTTACCCAGAAAACCCCAAAGGGGGTCACAAAGAGTCAGTCACGGCTGAAATAAGAAAACAACAAACATTGCTCTTCAGGATAACCACTAGATAAGTATTTAATATTAAACCTTTTGTGATCACCATGGGTCCATGATTACCCCTCTATTGTAGGAAAATATTCCCATGCTTTTGAGAAGAACATAAAAAATGCTATTTTGCTGTTAAAGAATAATCCATTGTTCTGTTTAAACAGAACTTATACTAACCTGCTGAAAGAGACTGCCATATCTTATTATGAAGGATGTTGCTGTGGTAGTGCAGAATATTGGTACCTTGGCTCATTTAGGGAGATCCTGTCTCTTGTTGACAGTGTGTTCTTTCATTCCATCTGTAAATAAAGCACTTTTCTGAGATGACCTTTGCCTTACTTTGAGCACACATTAAATGCCAGCCAATAGAATTTGAATGTAATGACGTTTAGAACAAGTCATTTTAGTTTGTAACTACTAAACTGGAAAATGAATATCTCAGCTTTGTTTCCATTCTTCTATGACTTAAAATACAATCGCCAATTTGATTATTTTTTCCACAGTTGTAATTTTTATGGTTCTAAGGATCTCTAAGTATAGGAGAAGTTAACGTTTAAGATGTTTGTATATAGTTAAGCAGAAGTTTGGTAATAGAACATCTCATAGAAATAGCAACAATAGCTCCCTGAAACCAGCTGGTTCATCATAGGGATTGAATAATAAATATTAGACCTGGTAGGGACTTAAAATATCATATAATCCAACCCTCTTTTTGTATATAAGGCCCAGGGAAGTGAAGAGAGAACTAACACCCAGAGAATTGCCAAACAGCAGAGTTAATGGAAGAGGCTGATCTTAGAACCCAACTCTCGTGACTGATCACTGACTATTCAGTGTTCTTTTCACTGTGTCAAAGTTGTTATCAGAAGGCTTTATGTGTTGTTAATATGGTTTTTTTAGTATATATGAAAATGGTTTCTTTTGAACAGAAACATAAATAAGGACAGTTTTAAAAGTTACCTGTTGAATTTGTTTTATACTTAAAAGGAAAAAGTAAGCTGTATATAATAAGAGTTTTTGGGTTCATACACAGTCTCATTTTATTTGATGTCTGTTAAGCTTAGACTCAAAAAAAAAAAAAGAAAAGAAAATGTTCCCATTTGACTTTTCTCTTTTGAATTGATTGCATTAAGAATAGAGTCAAGTAACTGCCAAGAAAAGACACCCAAACAATGGTTTAGGTTTGCTTCTGGTTGGGTTGGACAAAGAAAAAAATGAGTGTTTTGTTACGGCTTTCAGAACAGTAATGCTGAGTTAAGCTTCACTTACTTTCTAGGGGATACCAAGGAATCTTAATAAACTCAATAAACGTTTGAAAAGGAGGATCCTAGATCTAGCACTATAAGGCACTCTAAAGATCATCTAGTTCAATACCTGAGAAAGCTTATATGAATTTCTTGGCAGTTCCTCTGAAAAATTTTTTTAAAGCTGACTTAGTTTGCTGTGTTTTAGCACAGTGAATTCTATGTTTTGTTAATTTACTTTTGCTGTGGACTTTACTATTTAAGGTAAACACTGTAGCAAATTATCATGGAATCATAGTTTATGGAGGCATATGGTTTAGACTCCCTTGATGGAATATGTAAAAAGCTGTTCTTTTGAATATGTCCTCTTACCTGCAGGTAATCATCTCAGATTGTAATTCATCTCTAGCATTCAGCACTACTGAGTAAGAGCACTCTGAATCAGCAAGCGTTTATTAAGTGTATTTTGTGGGGTGAGCCCTAGGTATAAAAAGAAAATTTAAAAAATATATTCCCTGCTTGGAAGGAATTAACATTCTAATGGCAGATATGCAAATAACTGTAAATACATTATGTGTGTGTGTGTGTGTGTGTGTGTGTGCGCGTGTGTGTGCGCAAATGCAAGATATTGTTGTTAGTCCTTAATTTTTTTAAAGAGGACCAATGACATCACAGGGTGATATCTTGACTCATGGGTGAATTGAATTTAAGGGAGATAGAGCTGCACAAAGTCAACAGCCTCACTCTTATTCCAGAGTCATCGAAGTCAAGTGGCAAGACAAAAGTCAGGGTGACTGACAATGGCCTGGGGTACAGTGGATGACCTTGGGCTTCATTGTCTGACCAAATTGTAAGCATCCACAGCTTTCTTCGTGGCAATTAGAACAGATTATTCTCGTTCACCCAATCCACTGGGGGAGGTCTTTACGTGCTTAGGGTAGACACCCCCTAACTCACCGATGGCTTTGAGGCCTCTCTGTTACCCTCAACTTGGTTTAGCTTGTTTGCTGGCTATGGGCACTGCAGGTGCTACTGCTTCTTGGAGCCACAAGTGAGACTTGAGTACTAGGTGGACACCAAAGGTGGTTGAGCAGCCCTGAAAAGTGTTCAGCAAGCTCTTATACAGAGGGGTCCTTGAACATCCATACTCCCCAGTGCAAGTGGAAGATAATCTCAGAGGGAAGGCACTAGCAATGTGAAAGGGAGTGCCATGGAATAGAAAGACATGGAAAACCTTGAATGCCAGAATAAGGTATTTTAGCTTTTATACTATGTAGTGGGGATTCATTAAAGATTTTTGAGCAGGGAAGTGGCATGATCAGATGTATGCATTAGGCAGATAACTTTTTCCTTTTTAATTGTTAACATATGTATTTAAAATTATTGATATAATTTGTTTTTACACAACATACACTTTCCCAGCAAACACACCAGCCTACAAAGTATCTTTCTCAACAACAGGTAAGCAAAACTGCTTAATAATGTCATTTTGCACTTTTATAGTTTATCAGTTGTGAACTTAAACCTCGGTAATATAGTACATTTCTATTTGACCAAATTTTTGTTGGCTTTCAACTTTGATTTTATTTTTACATTGTTGTAGGGATTCTCTGTTGTTATTTTTAGCAGTTTACTTCATACAAATCTTCCCATGTTTATTCGAATTCTTCACATTTATCTGTAATGTGGTATAGTAATAATCCATTACATTCATAAGTTACAGGGTATTCATTTGTTCCGTAACTATTGGCCACATATTTTGTTTAGGAAGATTACTTTATCAGCAGTGAAGGCTAGATTGAAGAAGGGAGAGCCTGGAGGTAAGACCAGTTTGGAGGGTATTACAAGAGTCTAGCTAAGAGGTAACAGATGCCCAAACCAGGATGGTAAAGGTAAAAAGGTGGGAAAGAAGGGAAACATGAGAAAGTTATTAGTGTTTTTGTGTATATGTGTGTGTTATTTATTTATTTATATATACACACACACACACACACACACACACATATATACATATACGTATGTTATAAAGTGTTACTGATATTAGAGAAATGCAAATGAAAGTAAATTTGAGACTCTTTCTGCCCATCAGATTAGCAAAGATGACAGAAAAGGAAAATGATAAATGCTAATGGGACTTTTGGAAACTCATACATTAATGCACTGAAAATTGATTCTAGTACTCTTCACCCCCAGGGTCTCACTTTCTGATTGTCTGGTTCCTCCTAGAATCCCCAATTTAGGGAGGAGGCCCAAGCCAAAAATGTCTTGATCGGTCTTCAAGCTGTACTACTAACTTATCTCTACAGGAGTTTCTCTGCCATGCTATTGGGCCTACTGCCTCTCTCCCCACCTTTTTCAACTCCTTTTTTGTGTTGTCTGCCTCTGTAAGCTCCGTTGAGGGCAGGGACTATCTTTCTTTTTTACTTTTATTTGCATCTCCAGTACTTAGCACAGTACTCAAGTCATTAAGGAAACTGGAAGTGTTCAGGAGGTTGGCACTGACTAGAATGATTGGAAAAGGAACTTGAAGCATGAACTTCAAAGGAGAGATTTAGTGTTAGTGCAATCCTCTCAAAATTACAGTAAGGATCAAGGAGTAGGCTGTTTGATGCCTAATGAAAGCTTTGTAAATAAACATCCATTATTGTGCATACTTCTGTGCTAGTTCATGGTTTATGTGGCTTTCTACTTAAATTATTCCATCAGGAAGCTTCTGAACATAGCAGTTGGGAACACAGAAATATGAGGTAGAAACTCTGATTTCAAGAAATTTATGATACATTTGAGGAAACAAGTCATAGTCTTTAATCTTTGAATTGGAAATAGGAGTTCTGTTTTTAAATTTCTTTCTCTTCACTTTAAATTTTTAATTAATTCTTTCTGTTGCTATATTACATTTATTTCCTGCAGTCTTTTCCTGTATCTGCCCAAAGGCCAATTCTTGTAACAAAAGATATTAAAAAAAAAGACAAAAAAATTTCAACAAAAACAATCAATACATTGTATTAGTCTGACAATATATGCAACATTCCAGCCCTATCCTCCACCCCCCCATCCCCTCCGCCCTCTACCTCCTACCTCTGAAATAAAGAGTTGATTCCCACTTTTTTGGTCAAAATGTTTTGAGATTTTATTTTAACCTTTTAGAATAAATCCTGGGTCTGCTCCTTACCACTTGTGTGACCTTGTAGAACTGTTACCACTCTGGGACTCAGCTTCTTCATTTGTAAATGAGAGGATTGGACTCTGATCTCTGAGTTCCTTTTCGCTCTAAATCTTACTAACTTTGGAAATATTTATGTACATTTATGATAACCATATTTGTGTAAAACTTTTAGTTACAAAAGAATTGAAAAGGTATGCGATTTTAGTTATAGGGTTGATTGTTTCCTAAAAGCGAAGGTGCAAACCAAAACAGCATAGGATAAACTATACACAGTTGCCAGGAATAGATTTTATCTGTGTTTTATTTAAGTCAGTTTATCAAGAGGACATCATAAGTTAGTGATTATATGGACATATTTTCCTTCAATTTTGTTGAGGGACTTTGTACTTTTGAAATTTGAACATTTTTTGAAACTTTGTAGTTTTAGACTACAGGCTTGACATTTTATTCACAGACTTGCAGCCAAACCGTAATACTGATTACATATCTCAGAAAGTTTGGTAGGGGATGGAAGCTAGATTGCAAGAGGCTGAGAAATAAAAAGGAAGTATAATTGACTAGCAAAGACTATTCTTTATTGAATTTTCTCAAATTGTGGCTGGTGAGGGAATAGAAAAGAGAAAAAGGAACTTAAAGGGGTGGCTGGGTCCTGGAGACATTTTTTTTTTTAAGAACAGGCTGAGACCTGAACATGTTTGTAGGTAGAGAGCTAAAAGAGTGAGGGAGAAGAGGTTGAAGACAAGAGGGAGTAGGAATGATCTGTGGAAAGCTTTATAAACTTTAAACCGCTATATAAATGTGAGTTGTTACTGTTACACCTGTTTTCCTTGATCTTCATGCATTGTTGTTAGTTTATATCAGGGCTGTCCAAGATGCAGCCCTCAGTGGGATTTATGCCACCTGCCTATAAGCATAGAAATTTACGTAAATGCTTTAGTAAAGGAAGCCGAGCTCTCACTAAAATGGCAAATCAAAATATATTGTCTGTTGTTTCAATAAAAACCTAAGGTTGGATAGCCCTGGTTTATATGAAGAGAAAGTTACTCGTAGGACCTGATATAAGCATTTCTTTGGTACTTAATGTCATTCTATAGTACTGCACTTAGCACCGCTGAGTGATAATTTTCTTTAATCTTTATAACGAATACATGGAAGAGTCTTTGAGATTCTCCCTAAGTTTGAACCCCCAAGGACTGTTGTGATATATTGATAAAAGTTGGCTATGCGTAGGTCAAAAGACCACTGACTCAAGTTAAAAAAAAAGAGGTGTCTCGGTTTCTCAAGGCAGAAAAAAAAAATCAGAAGCTTTATTTGATCAAGTCTTGCAAGAATTGGGCATCTCTCATTACCAGGGCAGAGATAGCAGTGAAGAGAGGCACGGGGGAGAAGACAAGCAGGGAGATATATACCTTTGTACAAGTAATTCTAAGAAATCCCATCCCAGAGGCTGGACCCCCTTGAGTGGCCTCACAATCTAACCAGGAATAAGTTTTTACCCAATACAAGCACAGAAACTATAGAATTACCTTATAGGGAAATTTTAATGCTAAGATGGCAGTTTGTAAGTAGGCTAGGGGATGGGGAGAGAGGAATATCATCTGGTTTCCCCGAAATCATATGATTTACAGGAAAATTTAGGCCTGGTGAGGTTCACATCCTAACTAAATTTGTACTATCTCTATTTGAATATTGCCTTGCCTGAGTTATTCATAGGGAAGCTTTCACAATCTTGTATTCCATTCACAGCTGAGGTGACCTCTATAAATCTGAAGGAGGGGGAGAAAGACATACCTAAAGGCTAAATAATCAGATTCCCACAGACTCAAATTTATCCCATTTTCCTTTTCTCTAAATATTGATTCTTAAACATTTTAGATATAAATACATATATATATATACATATTCCCTGTGAGGCCTTCACACTTTATTCTCTCACTACCTCACACAGCTAGAAGGTTATATGAACACATAATCTCAAACAAAAAAAGCAAGCATTTATTAAACTCCTCCTATGTGCTAGGCACTATGGATGCAAAGTCAAAACTAAAATAGTCCCTGCCCTCAAGAAGCTTATATTCTTTCAAGGGAAACTACATGTATACATTTAAATATATACAAGGTAAGATAATTTTAAGAGACATACTAGCAGCTGGAGGAATCAGAAAACGCTTCACGTAGCAGGTGGCACTTCAACAGAGTTTTGAATAGGGATTCTAGGACACATAAGGAGGAATCCATTGGATTTAAATGATTTAAGAGGGTTGGATGAGGAAGAGGAATCTGATGTTGGAAAAAGAATTTTTAAAAGGGAGTGAATAGGAGTTAAAATGTCTTATTTATAAAAAATATTTACGAATTATTGAAAGGAGTTCAAACATATCAGGCAGTTGGAATACAAGATGAACTAGATAACAATGTTGGCACTTAAAAAAATTTGTTTAGCTATCTATTGCTTTGCAGGCAAGGTAAACTGACATTCCTCCCCCTACTTCCCCCTCTACATTATGCCCCTAACTATGGAGGGGCTAACTGAAGGATCTATCAACTATGCCTTAAGTTATGAGTTATATAGCTGGCATTTCCCTTGCCAGATTTTAAGCTCCTTGAAGGTCAAGCTTGTATCTTTTGTATTCCGCAGCAACACTTTGCATAATGCACTCAGCAAATGTTTGTTAAATGAATGATACCGAGACAAGTGTATTTAAACAAATACATAAATAAAAGTCAGTCTTCAGATACTCAGGTTAAGCAATGGAGAACACATAGCTAGATAGATTATTACAAACATGGAAAATAGTAGCTTAGAGTTCATAGCATCATAAAATTTAAGAGCAAGAAGGGAGCTTAGATATAGATCGTCTAGCATAAGTTCTCCATTAACAAATAGAACAGTCACAGAACCATTATCTCTTTGCTGGAATGTGTTTTGTGATTTTGTTTATTTTCCTAACCATCATTTGACAGCTAGGTGACAGTGAATACAATGTTAGCCTGGACTCAGGAAGAACCTGAACTCAGACACTTCCTAGCTGTGTGACTCTGTGACCCATTTCCTCATCTATAAAATGGATGGAGCTGGAGAAGGAATTGGCAAACCATTCCAGTATCTTTGCCAAGGAAACTTCAAATGGGATCACAAAGAGTTGGACACAGCTGAACAACAAATATTAAAATTAGTTTGTATTTCTTGAATGTGAACTGATATAGGAGACTGAGGATGATGAGCTGGGGAAGCCATGCTGAAATAGAAACTGCCACAGATAAGCCACACGAAAATAATCTAAAGTTAACTATATTAAGTACGATTAAAACGTTAATTTTATGTTGCGGTGAGTGAAGAGTAATTTTTAAAAAAACTCTTTAATTGCATGTTTAGATGGTCAAATATTTGATAGAAATGAAAATGATGAGAATGTTATTGTCTGCACCAGAATAATAAATGTAGTGGCTCTAGGAGTGCTAATTCTGGTGAGAAGTATTTTGTAGTTGAGATAAACATAAAGGCAACGTGGTGGCAAAGACCATAAAGAAGAAAGAAAAAGTTAGGCTCAGGAGGTAGTCCACCCCAACTCTTTTTTAGAGAAAAGGAAACTGAGGCCCAGAAATATGACTTTCCCCAGGTCACCCAAGAAGTAGCAGATCTGGGATTCAAATTCTATTCCCCTGAT
This sequence comes from Trichosurus vulpecula, assembly GCF_011100635.1. Lineage (NCBI taxonomy): Eukaryota > Metazoa > Chordata > Mammalia > Diprotodontia > Phalangeridae > Trichosurus > Trichosurus vulpecula. The sequence goes on along the minus strand of NC_050576.1, from coordinate 168,994,160 downwards.
TCTAGATCCATTCCTCTTTAGTAACTCTTTAGAGTTAGTCTTCATAGATTGATCAACTATTGTAGTCAAGTTGCTAGTAGGACTTGATGACCTTAGGAGCCTTTGCTTTGCTTGAGGAGAATTAAAAGAGGCTTTCTCCAGAGCTTATTTTTAACATTAAAAGGTGAGTTGTTGAGTGCAGAGAAATAAGTTTCATCTTGTGAAAGTACAAATTCAGAATTTCTTCTACCAAAATAAAATGTCTAAAGGAGAGAAATAAAAGCGTATGACCAAGTTTTTTAGAGAAAAATCCTTTGCTGCCCCTTGTTGCTCACCCCCAATAAAAATCCTGTCTTTAGGGACTTTTGTCTTATTTGGTTCTCTGTAATTTTTGCCAGGAAAAAACATTTGGCTTAAGTAGAAAATAGATCTGGAGCAGTAACTTATTCCACTACATGGAAATCTGTGGTTATTTTTATATAAATTACTTGTACTTTGTGGGATTAAATAAATTTAGTGGAACATTTTTGTTCAGGAATATAATTATGGTGTAGTAACTCATTATGATGAGATCTATGGAGATTGTAAATGCCTTTAAGATGTGCCTTAATTTGGGATTTTAATTGGATAGCCCCCCACCTCCACCCCGAGCATTTTTTTAAAGACTGATAAATGTTAGCCATTAAAAATCATTTTTCTTATGAATGTCATTAACCTTCAGAAAACAAATAACTTAGTGCCACGGTCATGTGAAAATATGCTAATCTAAAGGATTCAGATGATCCAGTAGTTTGATATTGCCTAAAGTGGTTGAATTTTGTCTTTATCAGCACTGGTGGAAAACTCCTTCATCAGTGAACTGGATTATTTTTTCTTCTGTTATGCATCTCTTTTCCTGTGTTTCTGGAAACTGTTTACGATTACCTTATTGAAGCCTACAACTACTATATATTCATAGGAGCTAAATAGACTAAAAGCAGTGGCCTAACTTCATTCTTCCATAAGATCAGACTTTTTGCTGTTTGTATCCAAGTGGTGTGGTAGAGCCTCCGATTAAATTTTCAGTTTGAGCATTTACATCTAGGAAACCAGCAACCTAAAAATCAGGTCTTCTTTTGTTGATTATCTAGAGACTTAAGAAAGTGATGGAGAAAATATTAATTATGCAGATTAAATTTTAAAATGTTTTGTGCTAAATTTCCCTCTCTCCCATCCCCCCCCCAAGCTGCTTGTTAAGCAATGACCAGCATATACCCTGTGTCCCAGGATTTGAGTTTGACCTTATTAATAACTTTTCTTCTCTACATTTTCTGGTTGTCTTTGTTTACTTCAGTTTTACTTTAAGTGCTGTTAAAATAATGGTAGCAGGTTAAAGATTAAATGCACTGGTTGAACTTTTAGCAGCCCATACAAACTGTTATCCTGATCTTTGGTGGTTAAGTAGTTAGTATACTGCTGTTGTCACAAAACTTAATGATAACATTCATTACCTTAGTTTGCTGATACTGTTGTGACATGAGTAGGAATGGTTTTTTTTTTTTTTTTTAGAGAAAGCTGATTTAATGTTTTCTTGAAAGAATTTTCAAGTTTATAAGTTTAGTAAGAGTGCCCAAAGTGTTTTAGATTTCATCTTGAAAGTACAATATATAAAATAAGAATAAATTCATGATTATATAGTCAGAACATAGTATCATTGGGTCTTAAATCTTTTTTCCTTTACACCTTGACCTTATCCAATAATGGTTATACTAGTAAGGGAATTGCAATCTGACTGCTATAAAATATACATTATCACAACAGATTTTGAAAACTTTCTCTATCTAGTCATTTTTTTTCCTTTATAATTCTTTGAAAGCATAGAATTTCAGAGTTAAGGCTGAGGTTAAGGGCCATTTAGGTAATACAGTATGTAAATAAGACACCCCTCTAGCCAACCACTGGCCTTAGACTTTTTTAAAGACTTCTAGTTGGGGAAGTGGGGAACTTACCCCTTTTTCAAAGACCTCTAGTTGGAAGATGGACTTAATTCTTTGTACTTTTGTATCTTTCCAATTGTTACGGAATTTTTCTTCCTGTTGTGTCCGAATCTGTCTTTCTGTAAATGTTCAGTAATGTGTAAGGAGTAGGACAGAGTAGTTACAAAGGGAATTATTTTTTACTTTTGATACAGAAAGATCTCAAATAAATGAAAGATAATTTGAGGGTTTCCAAGACCATCTTTGTACTGGAATCTCATGGTCTATTACGCCTTGCCAAGTCCAAACCATCTTTTACTCTACTATTCACTGACTTTGCTCCTGTTCATAAGCTGCCAAATGAAGCTGGAGAAATCATGAAACTGCTGACAAAGTCCACTACTGCTGTCAGAGAGATTTTCCTAAATTGATAGTATAACCCTGTCAGCACCACCACCTCTCCCCTGCTCCCTTATTCAGTAAGCTCTCTTTTTACCTCCTGCATCAAATATGAAATTTTGTTTCACTTTTATAGCCTCTCATAACCTGGCCTCTTCCTACCTTTGCATTCTTCTTACATTTTACTCCTCTCCACTTACTGTACTATGCACTGACACTGTTCTCCTTGATGTTCGTAGTATATAACATTCCATCTCTCCAGATTTGGTGTTTTTTCACTGGCTGTCCCCTATGCCTGAAATGCTCTCCCTTCTCACCTTCACCTCATGGCTTCCCAGGCTTTCTTTAAGAAAGACTGAGCTTAAATCTGCAGGGATCCTTTCCTAGTCTCACCCCTTTTTCCCCCTCCCACTACTAGTGCTTTCCCTCTGAAATTACCTTTCATTTACACTATATATATCTTGTATATACATAGATATTTGCATATTACCTCTTGCATTAGAATAAGAACCCCTTGAGGACAGAGACCATGTTTTTGCCTATCTCCAAGAACTTAGCACAGTACCTAGAAGATAGGAAGTATTTAATAAATGGTTATTGCTACTGCTGCTGCTGGGATGTTAAAAGATCATTGGATTCTAGCCCTGATTTGTCTACTGTGTGCCCTTGGGCAGCAAATCACTTAACTTTTGGGGGCCTCAGGTTCTTAAGTTGTAAAATGAGGATGTTGGTCTAGGTGATTATTATCCAGGGTCCCTTAAAACATCCTGTGGTCTATATTACCCCTAGAGCAGTAATAGGTTTGATCAACTCCCATGCACTTAATTATAATTTCTTTGTTTGATGCTTCTCAGATCTGCATATCCAGCACTAACCTCCAGCCTCGAATCTCTAAATAGCCTATTGGATATCTCAAACTGGATGTTCTGTTGACATCTTAAATTCACCATGTCCAAAACTGAACTAATTATCTTCCTCCCCCATCCCCTCAAGTCCTCCCCTCTTCCTAACTTTCTTATTACTTGTTGAAGGCACTGCCTCCTCCCAGTCACTCAGCTTAAGTGTCCTAAGTCCTAAGTGTCATTCTGTACTTACTCCCTTCCTTCCCAACAACATTTTTCTAACCTAATACTCTTTCCATCCTGGGAAACTGGTAGTACCCTGGTACAAGCCTTCAACACCTCATACCTGGACCATCGCAGTAACCTTCTGAATGGCCTTCTTGTCTCAAGTCTTTATCCAGTCCAGGCCATCTTCCACTCAGCTGTCATATTGATCTTCTTAAAGTACATGTCTGATTACATCATTCTCCTATTCAGCAAATTACAGTGGCTTCCTGTCACCTCCAGGATCAAACATTAAGTCCTCATAGATTTTTACATGTTTGTTGCCCTATCCTTATTAGTTTTTGAGCTCCTTGAGAGCAGGGACTGTTTTTCTTTTTCCTTTTCTTTGTTATATCTACAGCTTAGCACAATGTCTGGCACACAGTAGGTAATTAGTCAATGCTTGTTGGCTGACTAATAGGTCAGTTGTGTCAGTGATTGGTGGATAATGTGCTATAAACCCTTGAGACTACAATGGCATTTTACCAAATTCTCAACTATATCATTTTAATGATTTAAGGTTTAAATATTTTGTTATTTCAAATATTAAAATATATGACTTAATTTTTTTTTGGAAGTTGTACATATTACTTAATGCCAGAGCTAACCACAGGCAAAATAATAAATAAAAGTTTGTCTTTGGTGCCAATCTAAATTCCCCTCCCCTGCCAAGTTAAACAAAACAAAAAGCTGTTGATGTACTGCTTTCTACCAATAACTGTTGAATGTGTCCTTCTAGATCTGTGTTCATTTTAGTGGAAGAAGTTATTGGGGCCAAAGCAACAATTATACTAGTGACTTATGTTCAAGTTCTGCTTGTGCCATTTACTGATCCTCTAACCTTGGGCACCTCACTTTGCCTCTTTGAGCTTCAATTTTCTCCTCTCCAAAGTGGGAATAACTCAATTCCATTAACATTTATTTAGTTACAATCATATGCTTCACACGGTACTGGGAGTTGGGATACAAAGATTTTTTTTAAATTATAGTACACAAGCAGGAGCCATCTACTTAATTGCCTAAATTATATCCTTCTTATAGTCTCCAGTTGAATAAACAAAGTAATTTTGTACACAGAACTGCCCAGTTTAGTATTGTTTGAGGGTCTACAAATGTTGCAGCTGTGGTAGGATAGAATTGAGGAATTGTGCTCGTAGTTCTAGATATTCAGCCCACAGAGAACCTTTTGTGAATTTTTTTCAGCAGTTCTATAAGCGTTTCATTCTGAGATGGAAAAAAAATATATCTTGGCATCTCTCCTTTTTAAAGCTGCTGTTAATAGCCTCTGGCTTCAGCATTCTTTGTTTTTTAGATTATTCCTTAAAGTAAGAACTCCTTCAGTTAAATTTTGCTTCTTCTGTTTTTTTTTTCTTTTTGTTATCTTCTCAACAACTCTGTAGAATGTTTCTAAATAACATTAATTTTACCACCTTCATATACTTTATATAGAGGAAGCTCAGATACATACTTTAAAAGTTGCCATTAGAGGGGGGGTGGAGCCAAGATGGTGGCTGGAAAGCAGGGACTTGCTTAAGCTCTCCCCCAGGTCTCTCCAAACACCTATAAAAATGGCTCTGAACAAATTCTAGAGCTGCGGAATACATGAAATAGCAGAGGGAAGCAGGGCTTCAGCCCAGGACAGCCTGGATGGTCTCGGGGAAGGGTCTACGCACAGAGCTGGGAGCAGAGTGGAGCAGAGTCCAGCGTGGGCTGCACCAGGACCAACCAGACCAGGAGCAGGGCCCTGAATCAGTGAGCTGTGGCGGTTACCAGACTTCTCAACCCACAAACACCAAAGACAACAGAGCAGGTTGGTGGGAAGAACTTCTGGGACAGAGTGAAAGGAGTTCTCAGTTGGCCACCACCCCGGGGGTGGTGGAGGTGGTGCAGATCTGAGGCTGCTTCTAGAGCTACAGCTGCAGTTGCTTCTGGGCCCTGGCCCACCTGGTAGGAGGAATTAAGCAGCAGATTAGAGTGGGAGTACAAAGCAGTCACAGTTGTCAGTTCTTGGGGGAGGAAGAACACTGATGTGGCAGATCTTGCTGTGTAGAAGTAGCTCTGAAACAGCAGCACAGCCCCCTCAAGCTTGGGACAAAGTACTCTCTGCTTTATACGCAGTCATACCCAGACAAAAAGCTCAAGGGTAAAGTATTTGGCTGGGAATATGAACAGGCCACGAAAATGCTCTCAGATTCAGACTCAGACTTTGGAATCTTTTTTTGTGACAAAGAAGATCAAAACATACAGCCAGAAGAAGTCAACAAAGTCAAAGAGCCTACATCAAAAGCCTCTAAGAAAAATATGAAGTGGTCTCAGGCCATGGAAGAGCTCAAAAAGGATATGGAAAATCAAGTAGGAGAAATAGAAGAAAAACCAGGAAGAGAAATGAGAGTGATGCAAGAAAATCATGAAAAACAAGTCAACGTCTTGCTAAAGGAGACCCAAAGAAATACTGAAGAAATTAACACCTTAAAAAGTAGATTAACCCAAATGGCAAAAAGGCTCCAAAAAGCCAGTGAAGGGAAGAATGCCTTAGAAGGCAGAAATAGCCAAATGGAAAAGGAGGCCCAAAAGACCACTGGAGAAAATACTACCTTAAAAATCAGAATGGAGCAAGTAGAAACCAGACACTTTATGAGAAAGCAAGAAATTATAAAACAGAGGCAAAGGAATAAAAAAATGGAAGACAATGTGAAATCTCATTGGAAAAACAACTGACCTGGACAACAGATCCAGGAGAGATAATTTAAAAATTATTGGACTACCTGAAAGCCATGATCAAAAAAGAGTCTAGATATCATCTTTCAAGAAATTATCAAGGAGAACTGCCCTGATATTCTAGAACCAAGGTGTAAAATAGAAATTGAAAGAATCCCCGATGGCCTCCTGAAAAAAGATCCCAAAAGCAAAACTCCTAGGAATGTTGTAGCCAAATTCCAGAGTTCCCAGATCAAGGAGAAAATATTGCAAGCAGCCAGAAAGAAACAATTCAAGTATTGGGGAAACACAATCAGGATAATACAAGATCTAGCAGCTTCTACGTTAAGGGATCGAAGGGCTTGGAATATGATATTCCACAGGTCAAAGGAGCTAGGATTAAAACCAAGAATCACCTACCCAGTAAAACTGAATATAACACTCCAGGGCAAAATATGGATTTTCAATATAATAGAGGGCATTCAAACATTCTTGATGAAAAGACAAGAGCTGAATAGAAAATTTGACTTTCACACACAAGACTGAAGAGAAGCATGAAAAGGTAAACAAGAAAGGGAATCATAAGGGACTTACTGAAGTTGAACTATTTTGTTTATATTTCTGCATGGAAAGATGTGTGTAATTCATGAGACCTCATTATTAGGGTAGCTGAAGGGAATATACATAAATATAGATAGTAGGCACAGGGTGAGTTGAATATTAAGGGGTAAGAGAGGAATATATTGGGAGAAGGAGAAAGGGAGATATAGAATGGCATAAATTACCTCACATAAAAGTGGCAAGAAAAAGCAGTTCTGTTGGGAGGGAAGAGGGGGCAGGTGAGGGGGAATGAATGAATCTTGCTCTCATTGGATTTGACTTGAGGAGGGAATAACATAAGCACTCAATTGGGTATACCACACAGGAAAGAAGGGGGAAGGGTATAAAAAAGAGGAGATGATAGAAGGGAGGGCAGATGGGGGAGGAGGTAATCAAAAGCAAACACTTTCAGAAAGGGACAGGGTCAAGGGAGAAAATTGAATAAAGGGGGACAGGATAGGAGGGAGCAAAATATAGTTAGTTTTTCACAACATGAGTATTGTGGAAGGGTTTTGCATAATGATACATGTGTGGCCTATGTTGAATTGCTTGCCTTCTTAGGGAGGGTGGGTGGGGAAGGAAGAGGGGAGAGAATTTGGAACTCGAAGTTTTAAAAGCAGATGTTCAAAAAAAAAGTTGTTTTTGCATGCAACTGGGAAATAAGACATACAGGCAATGGGGCATAGAAATCTATCTTGCCCTACAAGAAAGTAAGGGAAAAGGGGATGGGGGGAGTGGGGTGACAGAAGGGAGGGCTGACTGAGGAATGGGGCAATCAAGATATATGCCATCTTGGAGTGGGGGGAAGGGTAGAAATGGGGAGAAAATATGTGACTCAAAATCTTGTGGAAATCAATGCTGAAAACTAAATAAATAATAAAATATTTTTTTAAAAGTTGCTATTAGAAATCCCTTATTTCAAAGTACTTTATGTCAGGCATTATCTAGCTACCTATCTCTGTTGGTAAGCATTTGCACATACATGTGTGTGTGTATGTGTATATATTCTAGAAGTTAGACCAAACACTGTTGGAGCCCATAGAAGCTTAGGTTATCTACTTCTCCTAAATCTCTACACCTAACCATGAAGTTCTATATGGCATTAATTGTTCTAGGGTCACTTGAATGCTTAATTAATTAAAAGGGGAATTAGGTTGTAAAGTAAAAAAAAATAGTTTTTTTAAAAGGGGGAATTAGGCTACCCAGTGCTTCATTCCAACACCACCTCTGATTCCTGAATAATACCTGCTATTTATTGAGTTGGCAATTATAGACATGGTTATAAGCTTGAAGTCTAAAGTTGCTGTCCATGTATAAACATGAATCAGGTATGGAACAAGTAGTTTCTTACACACAGAAAAAAAGAATGCTAAGCAGTAAGGAATCATAGAATAATTAGAACAGAATCCAATAACTTCATTATTTTTACATTCATTTGGGAGCCTAATACTTAGCCTCACTAGTATTGAATAGAAAGATGGATGTAGATAGATAAGTAGGTAGGTAAGCCAACCTAACTGAAGTAGCAAGGCACAATGAGGAAGACAGACATAGGAGGCATCATGTGTCAGGTAAGTCCTGACACCACCATCACTTTGACTACTCCTTAGACCCTGATGGAGGTAGTTCAGGCTTCTGAACTCAAGAGCCTTAGGAATAGCAGTGTCCCTTGAAAAGATCAAAATTAATATTAATTCTAGTTTCTACCATATAGATTTCTACTATATTGATTGTAGACTGTAACTGATTTTATGTTGTATTGATTTTATAATTGAGTCTATGTCTGCCTAAAGCCCCTTGCTATATCCTCCAGTTGAACTCAGGAATTTAGTTTTCCCTCTGAGTTAGTTTAAAGGTATAATTAAAACAAAAACTGTTATTTACTATACCTTATCTTTAAAGGCTGATCTGGTACATTTCCACAAGGTATATTTGTCCATCCTTGCTTGTCCTTGTACAATTAAAGAGAATCTTATCTCCCTAACAAACTCTCCTAGGAGTCAGGGAATCTACTATCCCTGGTGCACTAACAATGTTCTCAGGAAACAGGTGGGTCTCATAAATCAATTAAGTATTTCTTAATGACAGAGAGGGATGGTTACTAGCCCTGAGTGGGTGCTACTCAGCTTTGGATGTAACCATTCGTGTTGTTACCACCTCCATGATGCTGTCTGCCCTGTAATCAGTCACATTGTCATCCTCACCTACCCAACTCTGTATTCCCCAAAACTATATTAAGGCTGATGAGCCTTGGAGTCTTTACTCATTGAGAGAGGCCATTGACCCAATTTATTGTTTGCTGCTAGATTAACAAATAAATTGATCAGGCTCTGACCATTGTCTCTCAGTTTACCTTAATCATTGTGTAGAAAGAATCTGCTTTTCTTGCCACTAGCATAAATACCTGCTGACCATTTGTCACCAACAGATGATAAGCATGAGAGCCCTGGGAGTGGCAGCACCCCAAGACCACCAGTCCTGCTTTAAGCTCAGTACTCAATACTCTCATCTGTGGAAGCAATTCCTGTGGAGATGGGGCTAGCCATCCTCACCAGCTACCAACTAGCTACCATCCACAGGGCAGACAAGTCAACCAAGGTGAAGCAGTAAGGCATCCTAAGGGAGGGAAAGGAGGTAGTATGGGCTAGACAAGTCAAATAACCAACATCTTGACCCCTATTTCCCTGAGGCACTGATGGAGACTGCCCAGGACCCTGAATCCAGGAGCCTTGGAAATGACAATGCTTCTAGCCCAGTGCCCCAGACATCATCCTGGGAAACAACCCTTTTGCAGATGTAACTTGGCAGCTCTCCTGCAGGTGCTACAGCCACAGCTTCTGAAGACCCAGAAAAGAAAGTTCTTGTCATCAGAATCTTTTGCACCTCAAATGGTTCAGTATCAGAAACTGAACAAGCCGAGCTATTTGAGTCCATCTTCACTTGGGGAATGGGGAGGACCCTAGTGCCTCCCCTCCCCCATCATGCTGGGATAGGGAAAGCTCTTTGCTTCTTCTACCCTACCGTTTGGGGGTCACATTTTGCCTTCTTGAAAGGTGCCTCCAAGAGACTGCCAGTGGCTTGCCTCTTCATTTACCAGGTGTGATATCTTGCTTAATATGCTTTTCTGGCTCAGCTGACGTTGAGGGCACTCAACCCAGTGATGAGTTGTATGTATAACCAGCAGCAGACAGAGGATATCTGTGCATACTCAGGTTTCCAGCAGGTCTCCCGTGCAATCTGGCAGAGAATTTCTGTCTTTGTTGTGTCCTGTAGTATTTATCTCATGTGTCTTTCAGAACAGTGATTTAATTTAGATTTTTTCCAGGGCCACCTGCAAGCAATGAAATAGGGAAGCCATAAGGGCCTTACTCTTAATTTTGCAAATGTTTGCAGATGTTGCCTTGGGTTATACTGTACATTGTCCTGCAAAGTACAGCAGAAAAAGCATCTTATGAATTGAGATCAGAGTTTTAGTCCTTCTGATGTTTCTAATTAGCATTGTGACCTTGGGCTTTTTATTCAATTTATTGCAAGACCAGATGAGCAGAATGACTGGTTTGAGTCTTGGTTTCAACACTAGCTGGGTGACTTCAGGCAAATCACTTAAGCTCCCCAAGTATCTGTTTCCTTATCTTAAGTGAATAGTTCCCTACACATGCGGGAATGTATGGGAAAATGGTGTTAAACAGTATAAAATACTATTCAAATGCTTGGTAGCATTGTTTTTCAAAGAATTGTACTTCGAAGGTTCTCTTCTTATCCATCTTCTTGCACCCTGTACAATTGTGACCTACCTTTAGAAGGTTTATGTTGGTAGGAAGCAAGAAATGCTTCTCTCTCGATGTAGCATCTGTGGTCTGAAAGTGATTAATAAAATTTACTTCCTATCATTAGTACTGTGAACTTTCCCATTTACCCTAGTGCCTTTTCCAAACCTTTTTATCCGTCCTCAGGCCTCCCATGGGGCTCTCTCCACCCACCCTCTCAGCCTTTCATTCATTTACTTTGTCTCAGTTCAGCTACAGAAAATAAAACTCTTCTCCCCTTTAGGTGGGCATGTGTGTGTTGTTATGTTTGGAAATTATGGTAAACTGAGAGGCGAGTGATCTGAGCATGATCAATGTATTAATGATGCCAGCAGTAACCAGTACATTGCTTACTGCCTCTTGTTCTGTTCACTAAAGGCAGAGGCCCTAGGGGCCACTTACCAAAGATCTTGAGTGAGGGCTGACGGTCTTTTCTGATTGGCCTGACAGTACTTCATTTGGACCTCCCCTGGCAAAGGTAAAACAATCCTGGTTGGTAGAGATTTTAATGAGGAGATAGGTTAAGAGTTATCTCAACTCCTCTTCATTACTGTCTCTTGGTATAGTCTGAAAGCTTTGTTTAAATCAGCTTGAATGTCAGTTGAGTGGATGGTGGGTGAGGTTACAGAGGTAGACTATACCAGGGTGTAGATATAAACTAAACTAAAATAATAGAATTGAGTCTCAAAAGACCAGAGGCTACCAGGGTAAAGGGTAGAAGTAGTAATGAAGCAAAAGCTTGACCTTTAGGCAAGTGTCTCCAGAATGTAGGTGGAAGATAAAGTTTCAGTGGTAGCAAATGGTGTCAGAGATTATTAAACCTATTCCAGCTTGACTACGTCTTCAAAATAGAATTAAAATAGGTTTTTAATTTTATAGTGGGAGGTGTCAGTTGACTTGAATTTTAAGCACTTGTGTGCAAAGCTATGTGCTAGGTGCTTGGGATGATACTGTATAGAATATGAAAACCCTGCTCTCATGTAGATTGCAGTGATATGACTTCTACACAAGTAACCCTTATACAAAGTAAGTGAATAGTAGGAGTACAAGCATAGTGCCATGTGAGTACTGAGGGGCAAAAGGTCACAGGATCTAAGAGTTGAAAGGCACTTCAGGGAATGTGTATAATGTCCATAACTGAACAAGAATCGCCAATACCCAACAAGTTGTCATTCATGCTCTGCTTTAAGATATCCAGTGAGCAGAAGGAACCTGTACCAAGGCAGCCCAACGTACCTATCTTTAAAGCTCTCTTTATTCATAGATTTTTCTATACGTTGAGCCTATCTAAATCTGCCTCCTTCCTTTTGGGGTCAAACTTCTAGCCTATAATGTTAGACTCCAAGGTCCCCATTATGTTGGGGACTCCATTCCCCCAAACTAGAACTGAAAAGAACAAATGACACGACTAAAACCCCAAGCCCATTTCTCTGGGCTACAAGTGGCCCCTAGGGCCTCTGCCTTTAGTGAATGAGAATTTCTTCCCTCTATTCTACTGGAAAGAGAGTGAAACTATCCCAGTTTGGTCATTTTAAAGATAGAGCCCATTATGGCCATACAGCCAGGAGGAAGAGGCTTTTCCCAACCACATGGTAGGCAAACCCCAGATGTCTTGTCCCAGAAGCAGGTCCATGGTTTTTCCCTTGTGGGTGCCTCCATCTTAGGTCAATTGGGCATGCACCAAAACTCCATTACACAGAACAAATCTAATCCTTTCATCACAGGCTTTAAAATATTTGAAGACAGGTATCAACTAGCCCTACCTCCTCTTCACCATTTCTTCTTTTCATGGTACATTCCTAATTTTTAAAACTGATTCTAGAATGGGGCATGAGCTCTTGTCCCCTCACTATCCATGTTACAGTCTTTTGAATACAATTTTAACTTGTCATTTCCTTTCTTCAGATGCTGAGAGATAAGTAGGGAGACAGTAAGAGTACCTAAATGCTCTTGACTAATTTATTATTTAATATTTTTAGATTTCAACATTGATTTCCATAAGATTTTGAGTTACAATTTTCTCCCCATTTCTACCCTCCCCCGCCACCCCAAGATGGCATATATTCTGATTGCCCCTTTCCCAGTCTGCTCTCCTTTCTGTCACCCCACTCCACCCCAGCATCCCCTTTCCCTTTACTTTCTTGTAGGGCAAGATGGATTTCTATATCCCATTGCCTGTATATCTTATTTCCCAGTTGCATGCAAAAACAACTTTTTTTTTGAGCATTTGTTTTTAGAACTTTGAGTTCCAAATTCTCTCCCTTCTTCCCTCCCCACCCACCCTCTTTGAAAAGGCAAGCAATTCAACATAGGCTACACGTGTATCATTAGGCAAAACACGTCCACAACAGTCATGTCGTAAAAGACTAACTATATTTCCTTCCATCCTATCCTGTCCCCCTTTATTCAGTTTTCTCCTTTGACCCTGTCCCTTTTCAAAAGTGTTTGCTTTTGATTACCTCTTCCCCCGATCTGCCCTCCCTTCTGTCATACCCCTTTCCCCCTTACTTTCCTGTAGGGTAAGATACCTAATTGAGTGTGTATGTTATTCCCTCCTTAAGTCAAATCCAATGAGAGCAAGATTCATTCATTCCCCCTCTTCCCTTCCAATAGAACTGCTTTTTCTTGCCACTTTTATGTGAGATAATTTATCCCATTCTATCTCTCCCTTTCTCCTTCTCCCAATATATTCCTCTCTAACCCCTTAATTTTATTTTATTTTTTAGATATCATCCCTTCATATTCAACTCACCCTGTGCCCTATATATATATATATATATATATATATATATATATATATATATATGTATGTATGTATATGTATGTATGTATGTATATTCCCTTCAACTACCCTAATACTGAGAAAGTTTTCGTAAGTTACAAATGTCATCTTTCCATGTAGGAATGTAAACAAAACAGTTCAACTTAAGTAAGTCTCTTAGGATTTCTCTTTCTTGTTTACCTTTTCATTCTTCTCTTGAGTTTTGTATTTGAAAGTCAAATTTTCTATTCAGCTCTTATCTTTTCATCAAGAATGTTTGAAAGCCTTCTATTATATTGAATGTCCATATTTTACCCTGGAGTATTATACTTAGTTTTACTGGGTAGGTGATTCTTGGTTTTAATCCTAGCTCCTTTGACCTGTGGAATATCATATTCCAAGCCCTTCGATCCCTTAACGTAGAAGCTGCTAGATCTTGTATTATCCTTATTGTGTTTCCCCAATACTTGAATTGTTTCTTTCTGGCTGTTTGCAATATTTTCTCCTTGACCTGGGAACTCTGGAATTTGGCTACAACATTCCTAGGAGTTTTGCTTTTGGGATCTTTTTCAGGAGGCGATCGGGGATTCTTTCAATTTCTATTTTACCGTCTGGTTCTAGAATATCAGGGAAGTTCTCCTTGATAATTTCTTGGAAGATGATATCTAGGGTCTTTTTTTGATCATGGCTTTCAGGTAGTCCAATAATTTTAAAATTATCTCTCCTGGATCTGTTGTCCAGGTCAGTTGTTTTTCCAATGAGATTTCACATGGTCTTCCATTTTTTTATTCCTTTGCCTCTGTTTTATAATTTCTTGCTTTCTCATAAAGTCTCTAGCTTCTACTTGCTCCATTCTAATTTTTAAGGTAGTATTTTCTCCAGTGGTCTTTTGGGCCTTCTTTTCCATTTGGCTATTTCTGCCTTTTAAAGCATTTTTCTCCTCATTGGCTTTTTGGAGCTCTTTTGCAATTTGGGTTAGTCTATTTTTTAAGGTGTTAATTTCTTCAGTATCTTTTTGGGTCCCCTTTAGCAAGACATTGACTTGTTTTTCATGATTTTCTTGCATCACTCTCATTTCTCTTCCTGGTTTTTCTTCTATTTCTCCTACTTGATTTTCCATATCCTTTTTGAGCTCTTCCATGGCCTGAGACCACTTCATATTTTTCTTAGAGGCTTTTGATGTAGGCTCTTTGACTTTGTTGACTTCTTCTGGCCGTATGTTTTGATCTTGTCACCAAAAAAGGATTCTATAGTCTGAATCCTTTTGGGCTGCTTGCCCATGTTCCCAGCCAATTATTTGAGCCTTGAGGTTTTTGTCAGGGTGTGACTGCCTTCAGAGTGGTGAGTGCTTTGTCCCAAGCTTCAGGTGTCTTTCACTGCTGTTTTCAGAGCTACTTATACACAGCAAGCTCTGCCACACCAGTGCTCCTCCTCCCCCAAGAACTGATAATCAGGACTGCAACCCAGATCCAAGCAGGGCAAAGCAAGAGAACCCTCCCTCTGCGCCAGCAAAGCACTGCCTGCATTCCCACTGTGATCCGTGGCTTGATTTTTCCCACCCTGTGGGCCTGGAAGCAGCTGCCAGAGCTTCCTGCTGCGCCCATTGCTCCCAGGGGTGGGGTCAGAAGGCACACTTCTCACATGGATCCAGCAGTTTTCCCACTGCCCTGCCATTTTCTTTGGCATTTGTGGGTTAAGAAGTCTGGTAACTGCCACAGCTCAGTGATTCATGGCCCTGAGGCCTGCTCTGCCCATCTACTCTGTGCCTGCTCTGTCCTGGCACGGCCCACACTGGGCTGCGCTCTGCTCCCAGTATGATGCGATGGACTCTTTCCAGTAACCATCCAGGTTGTCCTGGGCTGGAGACCTGCTTCCCTTTGTTATTTCATGGGTTCTGTAGCTCTAGAATTTGTTCAGTCATTTTTTACAGGTGTTTGGAGGCATTTGGGGGAGAGCTTAAGCAAGTCCCTGTTTTCCAGCTGCTGTCTTGGCTCCGCCCCTCTCTTGTGTAATTTCAGCCACCAAGCCCAGACAAATTACATTCCAGGTTACTGGGGAAAAACAAAAACAAAAGTTAATGAAAACAGGAGTGAGGGGCAGATGTCTTGATTTTCTGAAAAAAGAAGAGCATAGTATTTGTAATACAAGTCAACCAGCTTGACTTCAGTTCCTGGCAACATTCTAGAATATATTGTGGAAGCCAATTTAGCTACTTCCAAGTATCTTTAAAGAGGTGATTAGTGAACATCTAGAAAAGGAAGCAAGGATCACAAAATCACCATGACTTCATTAAGAAGAGGTCATACTTGAGTAACCTAATACCTTTTTTAAAAATAGCATTAGATTGGGAGCACAGAATTTATTTTAGATATTAGAAGGTATCCTTATCCACAAAGAAATCTTGTGGACAAGCTAGAAGTATATAAGCTAGACGAGAAGTGTCAAACTCTTAATAGAAGTGGATCCTTGAAGGCAGCAGATTGACTTAGAAAACCACAAGTTAATATTATGTTGTATGGTATTTTTCCAAATTACATTTTAATCTGATGTAGCAGCACTTGGGAGTTTTGTTGGTTGGCTGTGCCTCTGGACTATAGTGTTGTTAGGTGGGATTTGAAACTGGCTGAATGGCCTTATTTAAACAATTATCATTAATGGCTCAGTATCAACTTGGAAAGATGATTTTTAGTTGAAGGCCTGGGGGGTTTCCTTGATTCTGTATTGTTTCACCTTTTTATCTATGAGTTTAATCTATATATAAATGGTATTATGCTTAACAAATTTTGTAGGCTAGCTAAAAAATGAATGATGGAGGGCAGGATGGTAGAAGATCTTAGGTTATGGGAAGCATATTGGAATCTAATAAAATATTATTATGACAAATTCACTTCATAAGATGGGGAAGTGCTAGACTGCAATTTGTCTATAAAAGATGTGGGGAGTGGATTTTAGTGGACTTAAAAGTCAATTAAGAAAATCATACGATTGACAGAAAAACAAACGTGATATTAGGTTGCAATAAGAAAGTGTCCAGCAAGAGGAAAGTGATGATCTAACTGTAATCTGCCCAGGTCTGACCATATATGGAGTACTATGCTCAATTTTTCTCACCACATTTTAGGAAATATCTGATATACCTGATAACATGGTGAACATCCAGAAGAGGATAACCAAGATGATCTAGGGCCTTTACATCGTAACATAATAATGATAACAACTGACTTTTTGTGATATTTCAGTGTTTGCAAAGTGTATTATGTGTATCATTTCATTGCAGTCTCATAACAACCCTGTAAAGTAAGAACAGTTAGAGACTGGAGATATTTAACCTACAGGGAAGAGAAGACTTCGAGGAGACCTGATAATTATCTTCAGATATTTGAAAGATTGTCATGTGGAAGAGAGATCTTATTTCTGTTCCTCTGCCCCAGTGGGTAGAACTAGGAGCAATGGGTAGGAGTTTCAGAGAGTCAGGTTTCTGTTCATTGTAAAGAAAACTTTCTAATAATTGGAGTGATACAAAAGTGGAATGAGTTGCATCAGGAGGTAATGAGTTCCCCCTTCACTAAAAGTCTTCAAGCAAAACCTTTAATGTCCTGGTATGTTGTCCAGGGTGTTCTTGTTCAGGTGGGCTTGTACAACCTAGTCAATAAGATGCCTTCGAACTCAAAGGTACTGGTCTGGTTCTAGGGAGAGGTCAGAACTAGAAATACGAGAAACTGATTATAAACCTGCATGAAGTCCCTAGATCTTTTGTCAAATGACATAAATTACAAATAGCTCTCCTGCTTACTTTCATGGTCCCAGCACTATAGAATGAAAAGAGATTATGGATTGTGGTATAGAACACAGGTAAAGCAGTCACAATTTACTTGTCCTTCCACATCCACTTAGTGAAGCAAGAAATGTTTGATGTCTTCTGTGTGTGTTCATGCAGACATTATTAGCAGTTTCTGATACTAACCTTTTGGTCAAAGGGAAGACATCCTTGCATCTCACTGCCTCTCTCTATGTGCCCATTTATCTGCTCGTGAACCCAATAAATCACTGTTTTCAGGGTTTATTTCTCTAGAAGAAGTTGTTGCTAAGGGTGATGATGTCTTTGTGGTATTTTATTCAAAGTGACACTGGAGAATTTATTTACTTTTTATAAAAAATGTTCTGAGAAATAATTTACCCTTCCTTTTCTCTTTAAAATGTTCATAACTTACTTATAAAGAAAAACACTTTTTTAAATCTTAAGAAAACATTCTCAGAGCCTATAGAGGGGACAGTGAATGGCCCTAGAGTCAGGAGGACCTGAATTCAAGTTTGACCTCAAACACTTGCTAGTTGTGTGACCTGAGGGCAAGTCATTTAACCCCACTTAACCTGAAAACAAACAAAAAAAAAACCCCCACCATTCTCTGAATGAAAATTATTGCATTGTTAGATTTTTCTTTCTTTTACTTTTCCAAACCTGTAATTTCATTCATGAAAGGAACTCTTAGAGAGTTTTCTTGGGCCACTGGGAGGTTAAGTGACTTGCCCAGGAAGACACAATTTCTGCCTAAGGTAGGACTTGAACCCAGGTTCACTCACTATCATAAGTTCTTCTTTCAGCTTCTCATATTTTTTTACAAAAGTAATTTATGCTTCACTAATCCCCAAATTGTTCTTTATTAAGAGGGAATACTTTTTTTCTTAATGACTGGCTTGTGGTGTTCTGCTCTTAATCACCATTTTAGGTGGCAAAATCAACCAACCAATAAAAAAAGTATTAAGCACCTGTTTACATACCAGCCACCACTAGGGACACAAGTACCAAGAATGAAAATGATCCATACTTGCAAGGAGCTCTAGAAGTTTTCTTTTTTTAGTAAGTACTGGGGCAGTAAGGTTACACAGTGGATAGAATGCTGCTCCAGCAGTCAGGAAGACCTGAATTCAAATTCCACCTCAGATACTTACTGGCTGTGTAACTTTGGGAAAGTCACTTAACAAGTCTGTTTGCCTCAGTTTCCTCATATGTAAAATGGGGATAATAATAGTATCTGACTCCTAGAGTTGTGAGGATGATGTGAGATAATCATTATAAAGTGCTCAGCGTAGTGCCTGGCACTAGTAAGCACTGTAGAAATGTTGTCATTACTATTATTATTGTTAGCATATCCTTTTTGAAGAAAGCGCCTTTTAGCAAAGTCAGACTAGCCAGGGGGGTTCTAATTGACTCAGAGCGTTGTCTACTCTCATGATCAGGCTGTGACTTGAGTGCTCCCTGTGTCTGAGGCAGAACTATCTCACAAAGTTAATAATGCCCAGCTGAGGTATAATGAGGAAGGAGAATATATTCTAGCACAAATCTTTTAGGCCTTGGTTCAGTGGCAAGAGCATTGACTCTTGAGTCAGACTTGGATTCAATTGTACCTCTGGTGCTTACCCCCAGCGTGACCTTGGACAAGTCACTTCACCTCCCTGGGCTCATGTATCTCCTCATTTTTACCTCTGACAATAAAGTTTCTAACAACAAACTAGGATATTAAAATGTGTTCTCTTTATTAATAGAGGTATTATTGTACTATAATTATAATATTTTCTATTCAAAATCAGAGCAAGACTCATTGGCTACCAACTCTGTTTAGAGGTCTTAGTGAAATGAACTTTAAGTCATATAACTTTTATTACATAGCTTTTATTTTTAACTTTTATTTACTTTAGCTTTTATTACTTAGAAAAACAATGAACTTGCTATGGTGGTTATTTGGTTTTTGTATATGTACTGTATTTACTCATTTGGGAAACTTTAATCATCTGGGGCAGCTAGGTGGTGCTGTGGATAGAACACCAGGCCTGGAGTCAGGAAGACTCACTTTCTTGAGTTCAAACCCAGCCTCAGATAGTTACTAGCTGTGTGACTCTGGGCAAGTCACTTAGTCCTATTTGCCTCAGTTCCTTATCTGAGAAGCTGATGAGCTGAGAAGGAAATAGCAAACCACTCCATTATCTTTGCCAAAAAAACCTCAAGATGGAGCCGTGAAGAATTGGTTATGGCTGAAACCACTGAACATTTCCCTAGTAGAATTTGTGTAGGACTGTCTTTGCGTTTGTTTTCAAATGAGATGACATAAGCAAAATATTTTGCAAACCTTAGAGCACTCTACAAATGCTAGTTGTTGTTATGGTTATTATTAGGAAAAAACTGCCATACTTTAAGTAGTCTCCTACAGCAAGCTTTCATACAACAAGGTCATTCGTGATTCCTTGGAAATTGTAACAACCAAACCTGTTCAATAACCTTCCAATATAAACATCAGTATAGATCAGTGGTGTACTGGTAAATACTTAGCAACTAGCTGGGGTCAGAGGAGGGAAATGTAGGCATGGCACACTTTTAAGTTTAATGTGCATAATTAACATTTTCTCCAGTGGATCCCTGTATATTATCCAGACCAAAACTCCTTTCCCTGGTCACCATTCCTTTTTACATACTGACTCAATCCTCCCTACTCCCATTGGAAGGTAAAGGCCTCAGTCATCTTAAAAATTAGAAAAGCAGATAAATAGAACAGACTAGATAAGAAAGGATCAGAAATAAAAACTGTTCAGTAATTCAATATTCAATCCAAAAACAGAAGTTACTGAGACCTCCCTATTTGATAAGAATCATTGGGAGAATTGGAAAGCAGAACAATAAATCAAGCCCTGATTTATAGAAATTCCCATTTCCCAAGGTATACTGAAAATTCTAACAACTCTTTGAGCAGATATGAGCTGGCTACATATGAGCTCTTAGTTGAAAAGGAGGATAATGGATGAATTGCTTTTGGGAAATTGGAGAGCTCTTTTATTTACCTCAAGCTTCCATGAGACAGAAGCCCATCTTTTAATACTAATGCTGAATAGAGAGAAGGCCAGTTTGACCAGATCACAGTGTGTTGAAAGAAGAGTAATGTCCTCTGAGACTTGAAAGATGGGTTAGGACAAGGTTGTGAAGGGCTTTAAAATGTAAACAGAATTTATATTTGCTCCAAGAGGAACCTGGGAGCCTTGGAGTTTATTAAGTAAATGTGTGAATGACATGCTTAAGAAAAATCACTTCGGTCATTCCCCAATTGATAAAAATGGTCAGAGGATATGAACAGGCAGTTTTTAGATGAAGAAATAAAAACTATCTGTAGTCATATGAAAAAATGCCCCAAATCACTATTGATTAGAGAAATGCAAATCAAAACAACTCTTAGGTACCACATCACACTTGTCAGATTGGTTAACATGACAAAACAGGAAAATAATAAATGTTGGAGAAGATGTGGGAAAATTAGAACATTATTGCATTATTGGTGGAGTTGTGAACTGATCCAACCATTCTGGAGAGCAATTTCAAACTGTGCCCAAAGGGCTATAAAACTGTTCCTACCCTTTGATCTAGCAATGCCATTACTTGGTCTGTATTCCAAAGAGATCATAAAAATGGGAAAAGGACCCACATGTACAAAAAATATTTATAGCTGCTCTTTTTATGGTAGCAAAGAATTGGAAATTGAGGAGATGCCCATCAGTTGGGGAATGGCTGCACAAATTGTGGTATATGAATGTAATGGAATACTATTGTTCCATAAGAAATCATGAGCAGACAGATTTCAGAAAAACTTGGAAGGACTTGCCTGAACTGATGCTGAGTGAAGTGAGCAGAACCAGTTACTGTACCATTGTGTGACGACCAACTTTGATAGACTTAGCAGCTCTTCTGAGCAATGCAATGATCTAAGACAATTCCAAAAGACTAAAGATGGAAAATGCTGTCTAATTGCAGAGAAAGAACTATGGAGTCTGAATGCAGATTGAAGCATATTATTTTCTCTTTTTTTGGTGGTTGTTTTTTTTTCTCATTGTTTTCCCTTTTTTCTTTCACAACATGACTAATGTGGAAATATGTTGAATATGATTGCGTATGTATAGCTTATATCGGATTACATGCTTTCTTGGGGAGGGTGGAAGGGAGAGAGGGGGAAAATTTTAGAACTCAAAATCTTAAAAAAGTGAATGCTGAAAACTAAAAACAAATTAATTAAAAAAAAAAAGAAAAAATCACTTCAGCAATAGATTGAATGGTGACTTCCTGTTTACTAGTGGAGAGAGACATGAGGTAGGAAGATCAGTTGGGGGCTGTTGTACTAATGAGAGAGTTGATGAGTTACTGAGCTAAGGTGGAAGCTGTGTAAATTGGGATAGGATGTAAGAGATACTTTACAGGTAGAAATGGCGAGATTTGGCAACTGATAGGACATCTAAGGTAAGGGAGAGTGAGGAATTGAGTACAGTGCCCAAGTTCCAAACCTGAGAGACTAAAAGCATGTTGGTGCATTCTCTACAGAAATAAGGAGATAGCTTTAGATTTAGGGGAAAACAAAACGTTAGCAAAGATACTACAGCAACACAATAACAAAGATTATGAACTATGACCAGGCTGGATTTATATATATATATATATATTCAGTATTAGGAAAACAATAAATAAAATTGGCCATATTAACAATAAAAACAATAAAATTTGTATATCAATAGATGCCCAAAAAGCATTTGACAAGATACAATGCCCATTTTTTGTTTAGAACACTAGAAAACAGGAATAAATGAACCTTTTCTTAATACGATAAATAGTGTTTATCTAATTTAATACTTACAGATTTATCTTTTTAAAAAACCATCATTGCTTTAATAGAGATAAACTCTCCAATAAGATCAAGGATAAAGCAAAGATGTCCATTGTTATCCTTAGAATTCATTATAGTACTAGAAGTGCTACTATGCAGTTTTACACAAGAAAAAGTAAAAAGAGGGAAGCAGCATAATATGGTTTACTTAAAGAATCGTAGAAAATCAACTAAAAAACTAATTGAAACAATTGGCAACTTCAGCAGTGTTGCACAATATAAAATAAACGTAAATCTGTATTTCTGTATATTACCAACAGAATCCAGCAGGAAGAGATAGAAAGAAAATTTACATTTGAGTAACTTCAGAAAGTATAGAATATTTGGGAGTCTACCTGCTGAGACACACAAAGGAACTATATGAACATAATTAGAAACCTCTTTTTACACAAATACAGATCTAAACAATTATAGGTAGGCCTAGCCAACATAATAGAAATGACAGCACTGCCTAAATGAATTTATTCATTGTCATGCCAATCAGACTACTAAAGGATACTTTGTAGAGCTAGAAAAAAATTCATCTGGAGAAAAAAGGTCAAGATTTTCAAGGAAATGAATGAAAAAATATTGGAAGGAAGGAGGCCTAACAATACCAGATCTCAAACTATACTACAACACAGTAATTGTTTAAAAAAAAAGTTAGAATTGGTTAAGAAATAGTGAGGTTGATCAATAAAACAGATTAGGTATACATTATATAGAAGCAAAAGAGCATAGAGTTTCGTAAACCCAAATATCCCAACTATTGGAGCAAAAACTCACTATTTGACAAAAACTGTTGGGAAAACTAGAAAGCAATATGGCAAGACCTTGGTAGAGACAAACGTTTCATGTTGTGTACCAAGATAAATTCTAAATTGGTATATGACTTAACCATAAAGAGTGATATAATGAAATTTGAGGATCATGGAAGAAATTACCAGTCACATATATGTTGAGGGGAAGAGTTCAGTACCAAACAAGGCACAGAGAGGAACATAAAAGGTAAAATGAACAGTTTTGATTACATTTAAAAGTTTTTGCATGAACAAAACCAATGCAGTTAAAATGAGAAGCAGACAGATGGGGAAAAAAATGTTTGCAGCAAGTTTCTCTGATAAAGGTCTCCTTTCTAAAATATATAGGAAACTGAGTCAAATTTGCCTCTTATCAACTCACTCTCTATAGTGGCATTTCCAAACCTTTTCATCCCTCCTCAGACCTTTCTTAGTTTCTTCTATTATCCTCTCATATGAGAATCTTGCCTTATATTTTACAGAAAAAAAAAATTGAAGCCATTCACCATTAGCTCCCTCTTCTCTGTTCCTCATCTCATATCACTTAGATGCCTTCTGCCACTATCTCCTACTCTTAACCCCTGTCTCACACAAAGAGGTGGCCTCACCAAGGCAAACTCATCTACCTGTACAACCATCCCATTCCATCTCATCTCCTCCATCAGATTGCCTCTTCTGTCATCTCTACTCTGCCACTTATTATTGATGTCTTCTTGTTTACTAGCTCCTTCCCTACTGCCTACAAACGTGCCCATGTCACCCCCATACTCAAAAAACCCTCCCTTGATCCTTCCATCTGAGCTATCATTCTATATTTTTTCTGTTATTTGTGGCTAAACTTCTTGAAAAGGCCATTTACAATAAGTGACCCTTTTTTTCCTCTCCTTATTCTCTTATTAACTCCTTACAGTCTGACTTCCAGTATCATCATTCCACTGAAACTGCTCTCTCTAAAGTTACTGAGGGTGTGGGGGCGGGAGTGGGGGGATGGGGTGGGAAATGTTCTCAGTTGCCAAATCTAGTGGCTTTTTTCTCAGTCCTCATTCTCCTGGACCTCTCAGCAGTCTTTTGACACTGTCTATCAATGTCTCTTCCTTCATACTCTCTGACCTCTAGGTTTGGGGGATACTACTCTGATCTGACCCCCTTCCTACTATCAGACCTCTCCTCAGTCTCCTTTACTGGATCCTTATGCAGATCACATTAAGTCCCACAGAACTCTGTCCTGGGTCCTCTTCTCTCCTCTCTTCTGTTTTTCTCTTCTCACTTCTCCTCTCCACTTGGTAATCTCATCAGCTTCCATGGATTTAATTACTACCATCTCTATGCTGACTGTTCTCAAATCTACCTATCCTGACCCAACCTCTCCAACCTCCAATCTGGCATTTCCAACTGCCTTTCAGACATCTCAAATCTCAAACACCATCCTCCCAGGTACTCAGGCTTGGAATCTAGGCCTTATCCTTGATTTGTCACACACTCTTCCTGCCGCCCACTCCCCTCCCCCATATCCAGTTTTATGCTAAGGCCTGTTGATTTCACCTTTGTAATATCTCTGGTAAATGTCCCCTTTTCTTCTCTGACCACTTTAGGGCAGATGCAGTCTTTCCTAAAATTTAGATAAAATATTCATCGATGGGTACAAAGCAGGAATGGGTTATTGGATTTTTCTTTCTTTGCAGATCCTCAAGAGTGACTGATCTATGAAATGGCAGAGAATGGAAAAAATTGTGAACAGAGACTTACAGGGATGAACAAGGAACAGCACAATGGAAACTTCACAGGTAAATTGTGGTAAGCTTAGAACTGAAAATTTATGGTTCAGAGAGAGCATAAGAAAAGTGTTGTGTGCTGATTCAAGCCTGATACTTATAAGAAAACACATTCAGCATAAAGGATATACAACTCCTGTGCACTCACTGTTACCTTTTAATAGTAATGATAGCCTAACAGGAACGTGAAATACCTTTTCCTGATAAGAATATTACAGTTGATCTTGTGGCTTGATAAATATTTTAATGAGTCTCCTGCTGCAATGGATTTTTTTCCCTTATTGATTATAAGGGGTTGAGAAGAGTGGGTACTGGGGAATTAGCAAATTGGATATAAACACTTTTTTCCCAGGTAAGAGGAAGAGATAGATTGTGGATGGTAGCTGGTTGGAGTAAATGGTGCAAAGGGAAAGATTTTGTAGGATTGGAGAGACCTAAGCCTGTTTATAG
The DNA here is from genome assembly GCF_011100635.1 of Trichosurus vulpecula. NCBI lineage: Eukaryota > Metazoa > Chordata > Mammalia > Diprotodontia > Phalangeridae > Trichosurus > Trichosurus vulpecula. The sequence continues at coordinate 168,969,163 of NC_050576.1, read as the reverse complement.
GAAGATAGGAAGGAAGCCAGTATAGAAGAGGAAATTGCAAGATGTATGAGAAAGAAGAGATTGACTCTGGGACTTGAAAGCTCAGGTCTTTTGGGAGAGAATGCAATAAAGGTAATATAGCCTTTCTAAAGAGTTAAGGATTACTCTTCTGTGACAGGAAAGGGGAAAGCAAAGGTAGTGGTGATAAGGTTTCAGGAGTGGGGAGGGAAGCTGAGGTAATTCACAAGACTGCATTGTTCTTCTGTGTGAAGCAGTAGGAAAGATCATCTGCGTGTAAGTATGAAGTCTGGGGAATAAAATATCTGTAATTTTCTAAACGTGTTTTAGATCCACATGCAGCTTACCACTTCAGTTTAGTTAGATTTGTGGCCCAAGGCCTATCTTCTCTAAAGAAGGACAGAGATGTCATGTGGTAAAACATATTTTATAAGCCAGCCATATCTAAGACATAATTTAGTGTTTATTATAAACTGCAGTGTTAAAGTTCAGATTAACGATCTTAAGAAATTAAGGGGCTAATTGCATGAGTTTTTGGCCTAGATGAGATGGAAGTAGAATTTTCCATTTTCCTTTTTTTAAAAATGTTTTTCTTTCAGACCCCTCTTCACTGAATGAAAAGAAGAGACGGGATCGGGAAGAAAGGCAAAATATTGTCCTGTGGAAGCAGCCACTTGTTACCTTGCAGTATTTTTTTCTGGAAATCCTAATAAACTTGAAGGAATGGACCGTAAAGTAAAGCTTTTCTTTACCTTTGATATAAACTTTTTAATTATTTTTGAAATCCTGAGCTATGATTCTCTCTATATTTTTTACCTATAATAATTACTTACATTTGGAAAAACCATTGTGGAAGCATATTTTTCTCTTTTCTCTGCAGAGACTTTAAAAAAAAAAAGTAAAGCCAGGCTGAACATTGCAAATATTTCTACCAATTTAGTTTCTATGGCTCTTAATCTATTACCTTATGCTACAAGTTCTGTCTGATTAATTAAAAAACACGTTTAATGTTTTAGGTTTTCTTGAACATGCTGGTTTTAGAAAGAGGCTCTTGAACAAGAATTTGTTATATTTCTGGATTTACCTCAGGACGGGGGCTCTTAACTTGGGAGTCTGTGAACTTGTTGTTTTTTTAATTGACAACTGTATTTCAATATAATTAGTATTCTTTGGGATATTATGTGTTTTATGTAATGTTTTTAAAAACATAGAGATCCATAAGCTTCAGCAGCCAAAGGCATCCATGACACAAAAGAGGTAAAGAGCCTCTGCCTTAAGAGAAGTCAGCTTCCCAATTAATGTACCTTGAAAGCTACTAAGTTAAAGCTTTCATTATTCTTTAATGGAACAAGGTTCAAAATATGTGAACCTTGTATGTAGTAAAAAAAAAAAATTTCTGCTATTAAGCATAGTGGTTGTAAATCTTGTGGCTCCAAGTGTCATAAAGGGCAAGTTGAATTTTTTTACACAGCTTATTAGGACCTGACCTGCTTGGTCAACACAGAAGTTTAGACTGATGTAGGATGGGGCATTGTATAAGGAAAGAAAGCCTTCTTCAGGTGGTTCAGAGCAAGAAAGTGAGATTGTCAGGATACTACACAAGGCAGAATATTTATGGATTGAAAGAGAAGCACTCATTTTGTTTGAGTGGTTTCCTCTAATTGAACCCTCTACGTTGGCCATCCCAACAGCTTCAACAAGGATTTGTTTTGACAGTGATATGAGGCCTGACATTGAGACTACAAGAAACTCTGATTATCATTTATTTATTTTTAAGATTGTGGCATCGTCGAAGCATTGTGGTGTCTTTTTTACTACTGCTTGCTGTGCTTACAGCTATGTATTATATTGAAGGAATGCATCAACAGGTAAGAGTTCATTTAAAATTCTGCTTTTGAATACCCCCAATATGTTAAACCAAGTCAGTTTTGCCAAGGGGATGCCATAAGTTTTGGAGGTTTTCCTATCAGTTTGAGCACTTACATCAATTAAGTTGGCCAAGTGTGAGCAGTTAATATGCTTATACATCTTTTTTGGTTTTCTGAGAGTTAGTTAAATGTCACTTTTCTGATGGTGCTCAAGCTAAACATTGTGAATCTTACTAAAAATTATATTTTTATGCATTTCATTGAATATTTCCAAATTACATTAAAAGTTTTTAGCATTCATTTTTAAAAATTTGGAGTTCCACATTCTCTGCCTCTTACCCTTCCCTTACCCATTGAGAAGGTAAGCAATATGATGTCAGCTATACATGTGAAGATATGCAAAACATATTTCCATATTAGCCATGTTGCAAATAAACATACAAAAAAACAAGGATAACAAAGTGAAAAAGAAGTACCAAGCATTGTGAATCTTCCAAGAATGTCAAATCCTCATATTTTATGTATAAGGCAAACTTACATTTTGTACCAGACAGATTTTTATATTATTTTGGGAATAGGCTTGTGTAATGTTGTAAGTTCACTTACAAATGTGAAATGATTGGGGGAAAGTTAGAAGTTTTAGCACATCTTTTTGGATTAAAATAACACAAGTAAAATATGCAGTAACAATGTGTTCTAAATTGTAAGTGTTTTATTTTTAAACACTCGAGCTCAGTTCTTAGGTTTCTGTGATTTTAAAAGTACTGCTATAGACATTTAAAAAGAATCTTTGGGGGCAGCTAGGTAGTGCAGTGGATAGAAAAAGCACCAACTCTAGAGTCAGAAGGATTTGAGTTCAAATCTAACCTTAGACACTTCCTAGCCATGTGACTCTGGGCAAGTCACTTAACTCCAAATGCCTCAAAAACAAACAAAAAGAATCTTTACATGTTTTAGAAAATTTGAAATGAACCTAGTTGGTGGCAGTTGCCAAATTAGAGTCTAAAAACTATTCAATGGGGGGCGGAGCCAAGATGGCTGAGTAAAAGCAGGAACTCCAAATACCTGTAAAATATGACTAAACAAATTCCAGAGCAGCAGAACCAACAAAATGACAGAGTAAAATAAATTTCCACCCCAAGACAACCTAGAAGTTTGACAAGAAAGGTGTGTCAGTCTGAGAGAGGAGTTCAGTCCAGCACAAAACTCACCAGCACAAACCAGGCCCCAGCAAACCTGGAGCAGGCCTCAAGGGACTGAATCACTGGCAGCTGTGGCAGTTTCCAGACTTCTCAACCCACAAACACCAAAGACAACTTAGAAGGTCGGTAGGAAAGGTCTGTCAGACATGGGTGAGAGAGGAGTACAGTCCAGCCCCAACCTTAGGGCAGTGGTGGGGGTGGTGGCAATGGCTGCTTTCAGAGCTCTCAGCTCATAGACAGTGAGGGAACGAGCAGCTGATCAGAGGGGGATTTCAGGGATCTCTTTGCTGGCTCTGAGGCAGGATTCTCTTGCTTTGCCTATGCTTAGATCTGGGTCACAGTCCTAGGTGGTGGTCCTGGGGTGAGAAGGAGCTCTGGCATGGCGGAGCTTGTGGCTGCTGTGGAGCGGGAATCCTTCTCACAGTTCCAAGGCAGAAAAGAGTGCTTGTGGTCACTCACAGAACAGAGCATAGGCCAGGAGAGGAATAAACACCTCTCCTTAGATCATATCACCTTGGAAGAACTGAAAATTTGCAGGTGCCTAGAAGTATCTCTGAAAACAGCTGCACAAAGCCCCTGAAGCTTGGAACAATACACCTTCCACACTGAAAGCAAACTTTTTACCAAAAAGTTAAAAAGTCAAATAATTGGCTGGGGAAATGAGCAAACAGCATTAAAAAAAATCAGATTATAGAATCTCACTTTGGTGACAAAGAAGAGCAGAGCATACAACCAGGAGAAGACAACAAAGTCAAAGCTTCTACATCCAAAGCCTCCAAGAAAAATATGAATTGGCTGCAGACCATGGAAGGGCTCAAAAAGGATTTTGAAAATTAAGTAAGAGAAGTGGAGGAAAAATTGGGAAGAGAAATGAGAGTGATGCAAGAAAATCATGAAAAACAAGTCAGTAGCTTGCTTAAAGGAGACCCCCCCCAAAAAATAGTGAAGAAAATAACACCTTTAAAAATAAACTAAACCAAATGGCATAAGAGGTCCAAAAAACCAATGAGGAGAAGAATACCTTAAAAAGAATTAGCCAAATAGAAAATGAGGTCCAGAAGCTCACTGAAGAAAATAATTCCTTAAACATTAGAATGGAGCAAATGGAAGCTAATGACTATGAGAAATCAAGAAATTATAAAGCAAAACCAAACGAATGGAGAAATAGAAGACAATGTGAAATGTCTCACTGGAAAAACAACTCACCTTGAAGATAGATCCAGGAGAGAGAATATAAAAATTATTGGACTACCTGAAAGCCATGATCAAAAAAAGAGATTAGACATCATCTTTCAAGGAATTATCAAGGAAAACTGCTCTGATATTCTAGAACCAGAGGGTAAAATAGAAATTGAAAAAATCCATCGATCACCTGCTGAAAGAGATCCCAAAAGGAAAACTCCTAGTAATATTGTAGCCAAATTCCAGAGTTCCCAGGTCAAGGAGAAAATATTGCAAGCAGCCAGAAAGAAACAATTCAAGTATTGTGGAAATATAATCGGGATGACCCAAGATTTAGCAGCTTCTACATTAAAAGATGGGCAGGCTTGGAATATAATATTCCAGAGGTCAGAGGAGCTAGAATTAAAACCAAGAATCATCTACCCAGAAAAACTAAGTATAATACTTTAGGGGAAAAAATTAATATTTAATGAAATAGAGGACTTTCAAGCATTCTTGATGAACAGACCAGAGCTGAATAGAAAATTTGGCTTTCAAATGCAAGACTCAAGAGAAGCATGAAAAGGTAAACAGGAAAGAGAAATCATAAAGGACTTATTAAAGTTGAACTATTTACATGCCTACATGGAAAGATGATATTTGTAACTCATGAGACCTTTCTCAGCATTAGGGTAGTTGGAGAAAATATGCATAGCAATAGAGGGCACAGAGTGTGTTAAATACGGAAGGGATGATATCTAAAAAAATTAAGGGGTGACAGAGTAATGTACTGGGAGGAGAAAGGAAGAGGTAGAATGGAATAAATTATGTCACGTAAAAGAGGCAAGAAAAGGCTTTTACAGTGGAGGGGAAGAGGGGGGAGGTGAGATGGAATGAGTGAACTTTACTCTCATCAGATTTGGCTTAAAGAGGAAATAACATGTACACTCAATTGGGTATGGAAATCTATTTTACCCTACAAGAAAGTAGGGGGGAAGGAGGTAAGGGGAAAGGTGATAGAAGGGAGGGCCAATAGGGGGAGGGGGTAATCAGAAGCCATCATTTTTGAGGAGGGACAGGGTCAAAGGAAGGAGTATAACAAATGGGGCGGTGGGATAGGATGGAGGGAAATAGAGTTAGTCTTTCACAGCATGACTATTATGCAAGTGTTTTGCATCACTACACATGTATAACCTGTATCAAATTGTGTGCCTTCTCAATGAGGGTGGATGGGGAGGGAGGAAGGGAAAGAATTTGGAGTTCAAAGTTTTAAAAAATGAATGTTAAACATTGTTTTTACATGCAACTTGGAAATAAGATATACAGGCAATGGGGAATAGAAATCTGTCCTGTCCTATAGGAAAATAGAATGGAAGAGGATAAGAGAAAGGGGGAGGGTGATAGAACAGAGGGCAGATTGGGGAAAGGGGTAATCAGAATACACACTGTCTTGGGGTTGGGGAAGGGAGAGATGGGGAGAAAATTTGGAACTCAAAATCTTGTGGATGTGAATGTTGGAAACTAAAAATAAATTAATTAATAAAAAATTTTTTTTAAAACTGCAATAATGGAATGACATTATCTTCTGAAAAACCTGTGCCACAATTGAGGCACTGAAGCCAGAACTTCTAGAACTCCTTTTAACTAGGATAGAGAACTGCACTTAGAGACAAAAGACTTGGCTCAAAAACATTATTTTCCCATTAATTGGTTGTGTAACCTTGAACAATTTACAACTTCTAAGTACTTTATTCTTTCTATCTGTAAGTCAGGGGCTCTTTACCTGGGGACCATGAGCTTTTTTTAATATTTTGATAACTGTATTTTCAGTGTCAACCCTTTCCTTTGTGATCCTGTTTATTTTATTTTTTGCATTTAAAAATAGTATCTGGAAAAGTCCATAGACTTTTCCAGAATGCTGCCCAAAGTGATCATGGCACAAAAAGGTGAAGAACCCTCAGCCTAGATAATCTCTAAGATCCCTTCCAGCTCTTTCTTACCTTGTAGTCTTTTGTGATTCTGAAATTCTTCCCACCAATATCCATGTCCTGATGAACTCAAGGTGTTCTTTCCCTCTCAGTTCGTACTTGCTACTACAGTGCACTTACTATACCCCAGTCCCTAATATGTGACTGTCATTTTGCATCTTTTTTTTTTAACCTAGATTTTGAAGAACATGTTATATTTACAGTCATAGTTATCACTTTTTTTCACTCTGTTCTTCTCCATGTTCTTTTAAATTCAGGAAATTTGTGACTTTTAAAAATTTCTTTTCTTTATTGGTAACTTCTTAGTCATGATAGCTGTACTTAAGAAGATAACAATTTGGAATCTAAAATCTTTTTGCTAATTAGCTGAATGGTAATTAACCCTTTTGTTGCCCATCTCCTTCTACATATGTAGTTGTGTAAGAAAAAGGAACAAGAGTTTCTTTCTAATTGTAATCCTTTATTTTTCTGGATTTTACCTAATATTGACAGATGGTTTGAGGCAATTTTGAAATTGTAGTATTCTTGTTTTTCAGTATGTGCGATATATGGAGAAAAAGATTCTTTGGTGTGCCTACTGGGTAGGCTTAGGAATTCTGTCTTCTGTTGGACTTGGAACAGGTCTACATACTTTTCTGCTTTATCTGGTAAGAGTAATATTTATTTGTTTGTTTATTTAAATTTTTCTTTTGATTTTTTTTGTTTTTACCTTCATCCCTGAATATATTTCTTCCTACTGAGTCATTCCTTAAACAAAGAATGAAAAAGAAAGGGAGAAGAGACAGTTCAGAAAAACCAGCATACCAAGTAAGCCTAAATAGATAATATTCCACATACATAGGTCCCCAGCTTCTACCAAAAAAAAAAAAGATCTTTTCAACCTTTCTTCCAGGCCAATCTTTATCATTATAATTACACAATTTTATTTTTTAAAATGCATTTTAGTGATAATTTTAGTTTTTACATCACCTACATATCTCTTGCACCTCTTAGACCTACAGACCATTCCTTATAATAAAGGATAAAGAAAAAACCCATTCAGTGAAAGTTACTAACATATCATAAAGAGTTAATATTATGTGCTGTGTTCTACATAGTTTGCCCTCTCTGCAAAGAATCAGTGAGAGGTGCCTTCTCATATTGCTTCTTTGAAGCCAAGCTTAATTATTACAGTTTGGCTACCTTCATTTTTTAGTGTTTTGTGTTTGTTTCCAAGTTTATTGTTGTATTCATTGGATATATATTTTTCTGTTGCTTCTTACTTCATTCTGTATCAGATCATATGAGTCATCCTATTTTTCTGAATTCTTTGTTTGCCCATTTTTTTATAATACAATAATAGTACATTACATTCACATGTACATTACATGCAGTAAGTTACAATTTCTTTAACATTTCCCAGTTGATGGACATCCATTTTGTTTCCAGTTTTTTACTACCACGCTAAGTATCGATATGAAATTTTTGGTGTACATGGGACTTTATTTCCTTTATCTTCCTGGGTTTATGCACCTAGAAGTGAGATTTCTGAGTCAAAGGGTATGGGTGTGGACATTTTAGATACTTTATTTTAGCATAATTAGCATAGTAGCATAATTAAAAAAAACTCCTTAATCGATTTGATGGAATTATAAGTTGACTAGCCAAAGGATCAGCCACATCTCTTCTGACCTTAAAAACAAGACCAAGCTCTGAGGTGAATTTTCTCTGGCATTGAAAGGAGAGAGCCAGCTATGGAGGATGAACCTAACTTTTGGAGGGGATTGCTCTTCACATTTTCTATTACACCTCTTCCAGAGTTCAGGAATGGAAGGGACTTCTTTCTTCTACTTTCCGTAAACAATGAGTTCTTGCAGTATAACACCTCACCCAGTAGAAGACATTGAGAGAGTAGTCTCCAAAAGTCCAGCACTTCCTGAGCTATTTTTGAGGAGAGAGAACGCACAAAGTACCTTGAACTTGGGGTAGTCATCCCCCAGGAAACCTAGCCTGAAAGTGTGAATTGTTGAGGTAGCACAAAAGGGTACTACCCTCACATAAAAGCTTTTCAGTTTCATGTAGTCGAAATTATTTATGTCATCTTTTGTATCCCTTGTTTGATTAAGAATTGTTTCCCTCACCATATCTAAGAAAGGACTTAGTTCTCTGATTTAATGGTACAGTTTTTAATTATCAGGTAAAGAGTAACCTTTTATTTTTATAAGCAAATTTTATAGAAATTTTCTATCTTTTCATCAGTGTCTTGGTTTCAAAAGCTTCATTTTGAGATAGATTTAAATTACCTTAATGTCTAAGAAATCTTCTAATCCTCAAATCAGAGCAGTAAGGTTGATTTTAAAAGAATAAAGCTAGCAGCATTTTTTTTTTTAGCTTGTGAATTAAAACAAAATTTTAAAACACCCTCAGGAAGCACAAAAATAACATTTTCCCCCTGTTTTTTTCTAATTCAGAGACAGGTTTCTTCTTGGGATGTTCTAATGTTGCTATATTATTTACCCCTACCACCCCCAAATACAAAAACAATTCAGCATTAAAAATTGATCTCCGCAGGAAAAACAGTGGTGAACAAAAGTTGAGTAGACTTTTGAATTATTCTCCTTATTCTGCCACCTAGAGCCAGTTAACTTCTAGTCCATAATGACTTCATTTTTGAAACAGATAGGATGGAATGGGAAAGATAAAGGAGAGACTATGGGATTTGAAGCAGATTTGAAATGATACATTGGCTTCTTGGCAAACACACATTGTGTTTCCTCTCAGTACATCTGGGACATGAGTGTTATGTAGGAATGTTTGTTTGTTCTCTGGCCTAGTAGAAGTCATGCTTGGAGTGAAAAATGTTCCTTCTCTCAGCTCCTAATTTTATCGCCAGGTGTCTGAAATTGTAAAGGAGTCTAGTCTCTTATCTGAAATTATCTGGTGTCCTATAGTCAATTAGAGGTCCTTGGAGTAAGACATATTGTACCAATAAAACTAGTATATGCTGTGTCCTATAGACTTTGGCCTATTTGATGTTTTACCGTTGTTCATCTATTTGCTACGTGATTGGACCGTAACTTTTCTGAGCATGAAATGATTATGGTTAATATACCTCAAGAACCCTCTATTAAAGCCAATTTTGAAGAGAAAATCCCATGGCAGTAGTGCTTGAGGAGGAAGGAAGGACTTTATTGGAAAATGAAACCCTGTATTAAGAAAGGGGTAGATGAAAAATCCAGCAAGTTGTAAATTAGCTACCAAATGGCAGAAAAAATTGATTCTGGCCTGGGGTGGGGGAGCTGACTTAAGTTTACATAGGTGATAATGCTTTCAATTTTTCATTATTAACACTACATATTGGGGGGGAGTAACATACTTAAGGTAGTCTCACTCTAGATCAGAGGTTCTTAAATATTAACATTTGTTATTGCCAACCTAGACTGTCACCAACCTAAGTCTTCCTGCTGCTAGTCTCTGTCCCTAATCTAATCTAACCTCCACGCTGCTGACAGATAAATCTTACACATAAATTTATCTATTTAGGTCTCTAAAATGCTCTAAAAAAACTTCAGTGGCTCCTTACTGCTTGGTGAAGAAGTTTCTCAAAGTGTGGTCCAGGATCCCTTACAGTCCTTGAGACCCTTTCAAGGGGTAGTCATGGTCAAAACTATTTTCATAATAATACTAATATAGTTTTATTTTATTCTATTTTATTTTTAAGTACCATAAGTCAATAGATATAACCCACATGAACTAAAGCTTTTTCGAGGGTCCTCTATAATTACTGAATGGATAGAGGTCCTGAGACCAAGAAGTTTGAGAACCATTGATATGGACAGACATTTTACCTTTATTTTGTAAATTGCCATGACCAAAGAATTCATCATCTAGCAGCCAGCCTCCTGGTACTTAGTCTGGCAGGAACAGTCTGTTTGTGGGACCATGATCAAAGCTTTCTCAGCTTGGTAGGATCTTGGTAGGACACTAGTCTAGTCTACGAGAACCCAGCAGGAATTGAAATTAGAGTTATGCTTTTCTAGAGGGATTTTTCCTAATAAATCTTAAGGATTAAGGTTAAATGTTAGAAACAATGGAGATTAGTAGTAGTAGATTTCAGTGTCCTTCCTCTAATACTTTTCTATAATTGGAACTATGAACTGTCAGGTCAACAAGAGCATTGTTTTATTTTTAAAACTACTATGCCTTTGTACTGAGAAAATTACCATCTAATATGCTGTTTATGGGCACAAGTAGACAACAGTGAATCACCAGTTACCAGACAGGAAAATGACCAGAGTCAGTTGCAAACTATTGGTACATTAATGATTTATGAGATTCTGTCCTATCTGAAAATTCCTAATGAGTACATGGATCTCACTGTTAAGTTTAGTTGGCTTTCAAGTATTATGCAGTAAATCTAGATTGACGCTAGATGGAGACATTGCCTGGAGTAGGACTTGTAAAGGGCACCTGAAAAAAAAAACCAGCTAAATCCCTTTGTATCCTGTTTGCAGTTTATCCCACCTCTCCCTTACAGGGAACTGCAAAGAAAAGAAGGAACTCTGAATGAATGGTAAACAAGGTCAAGAGCTGCATGGGCAGCTACCTCTCTTGACTGTGATTTCTAACTTATGAATTCTGTCACATTTGAGAATCAATTAAAAGCAACTTCAGCACTTTGATGTTCATGTACATTTAAAAGTCAAGGTAGTCATGTCAGGTAGAGAAATGTTAATTGCTTAATATTGCTTAACTTTTAGGTAATCAGTTAAGGAGACAAGTTTCTTTTTAGTCTGAGTGGAAACTTCCTGATAGTTAGAGATGTCTGAAAGTAAAATGGGCCGCCTAAGAAGGATAGGGAATTTTATGTCATTGAAATTCCTCAAGTGGAGGCTATATGAACATTGTTACAAGTGGTTCAGAGGGGTTAGGCGTTTAGGACTCAGTGACCCTCCAAAGTACTTTCTAAGTCTGCTGTTCTGTGATTACATGGGAAATAAAGCAGGCATCAAGTGCATAGTGAAAATCTCAAAGGATTTTACTCATGCTGATATTAATACTTAATTTTGCTCTGTGTTAAGGTGGTTGATAAGACCTTCAGCTTTTTATCGATTTTTATGTGTTTTTCATCCAGATGGAAAATGTTAACAATGTCAGTATCATTGTAAAATAAGAGTTGAGAGAAACATGCTCTAATACTTGTAACTTACATGTTGCTTTTCAACTTAAAAAGCCATGGTCAACTTGGATTAAATTTCGTTCTTCATGCGTTTGTAGCCTAGCATCTTCCTTCAATATTTTCTGAAATGATTGGCAGGTCAGATCATTTGGAAACGTCAAAAGGTGAAGTATTTTTCATACTTGAAATATTTATCCCTAAGCATGTGGAAAGAACATTTCTAAAGTAGCAGTTTTTCTTGACTTTTCCTTAATATTAATAGAGGAAGTATGTATTAAGCACCCATGTGCCAGGCACTGTGTTAAGCGAATTGCAGGTATTATATCTTTTAATCCTCACAACAGCTCTTTGAGCTGGGGTGCTTTTATTAAAATCCTCTTGTTACAATTGAGGAAACTAAGAAAGACAGAAGTTAGGGTGGCTTGTGAGGGGTCACACAGCTAGTAAGTATCTGAGACCATATTTGGATTTAGGTCTTTGTGATTCCAGGCTTAACTCACTATTTACTGTGCTCTCTAGATGGCTTTAAAGATTACTGAATAAATGTATAGGTTTAAAAGGCCCCCAGGCTATCTTTTCTGTTACCAGTCACATTCAAAAAAACTAAGGGGAGGCTTTGCTTAATTGTTTTCAAATCCTGAATTAGGACTGATTTTATTCATAGTTGTAGTTAGAATTTTTGGGGTCTTACTCTAGTACCATGAATATCAAGCCAAAACAAGGGTAGCAGCTAGAAAGACCCTTATGGATACAGCTGTTCTAGCTCAAGAAAGAAGGGAGAGGCAGAGCATTTGACTATCCAGTGACCTTCTAAGTATAGTAATTAGCAACATTCCCTTGTTTACCAGAAAGCCTGGATCATCATTTAAATATTTCTTTCCAAAGTATATAAAAAGTAATATGCTAAATTTAGATATGTGAATAGGTATTCATTACATTGCTAAATAATAGGTATTTGTGTGCCTAAATTTAACATTCTGTACAGGACTGGGAAACTGTCTCTTTTTTTAGTTATAGTTATTCTGTCATTGAAACATACCATAAGATGACTCCATTGTAACTATATAATATTTGTTGAAAATGAGTATATGACATTGTGCTTTCTCTATAAGAAACAGATATTTCATAGCTCCTAGAGTGGTATTCCTAAATCACAGGTCTGACACCCCTTAATCAGTAAATTCCAGTAGCTTCCTGTTACCTCTGTGATCAGATACAAACTCTGCTGTTTTGGCCTTTACAGCACTTCATAACCTGACCCCACACTACCTTTCCAGATTTATTATGTATTGTTATCTTTCTCATACTCTGTGGACCACCTTTTTTGCTTTTCCTCATGTACAGCACTCCATTTCCTGTTTTCTCTTTCCTCACCTCTAAGCTTCCTTCAAAACTCAACTCAAACACCATCTCTTGCATGGTGAGGCTTTTGATTCTCTCCCCCCTTCCCCGGCTGATAGTTGCCTCCATTATTTTTTGTTTACTACATATACACTATATGTGTATTTCATACATATTATATGTACATACATGTTGTCAACATGGATTGAATGTTAACCTCTTGAGGGGGAAGGACTTTCAGTTTGATTTTGTATCCCCACTGCCTAGCACAATGCCTGCCTAGTACATAAATAGCTGCTTAATAAATGTGTGTTGGTTACTTCACTTGATTATTAAGTGCTTTTTTTTTCTGTGATGTAAACATTTCTTGAATTCTCTCTAAGTTGGCGCATGTGGACAGAGGTAAAAGTATTTGATTAAGTAAACATGAAATAATCTCAAATGGCTTCAATCACAACACTGTAGTAATTGTTAATACCATAGTAAACAAGGGCCTACTTCTCTTCTCAGGTGTCATGCATTTTAATTTGGACAGAAAGTTCTTTTATAGTGATTTAAGATGTAATTATATTGACTGACACTATCTTTTATGCTTGTTGTTCATTTTTCTGTCCCTTTGGGGGCAGAAAGCCATGGAATTTACCCAAGCACAAAAGGTCCTTAGTTAAAAGTACAATTAATACTTCTGTAATGAGAGGAAAGGAGGAAAATAAATTTAGTGTTGATGTTATATTGATCTTGCTTTCTGTATATTCATGTAATGACTCTGATGATAAGCATGCAATGACTTACAACTTCTGGAAAGGTGAATAAGCCTTGTAAAATGATGTCACCTCCTGTATTTATTTTTCGTCTGATGTATACCTTTCTCCCCAACTTCTTCTAAGAAATGACTCGGGTATTAATTTTTGTTTGTTATGATCAAGGCATCATGTCAAAAAATGAACCCCAAACTCCCTGTGATGTGAGGGAGGATTTCATTTAGCAAAGGAAAGGGGAACTCTAATGCCTAGCATTTATTTTACTTCATTTTTGGTTATTGTGCCTTTTGGAGTTGTGTTTCTCTTTTGAATTTCTTTCTTTTGACCACAGCCATTTTATGGGTAAAATTTGTCTAGATTTAAAGAGAGTAGAGTCCACTAATAGTCTACCCTGATTTCTAAACATTGTATTTTTATTATGAAAATAACTCCAACTATAATATATATGTAGTATCCTAGAGTCCCAGAACAGGAAGAGACCCCAGAGGTCATCTTGTCTAGCCCATATACTTTAACAGTAATTCCTCCCTACCACACATTAGACAAGTGATTAGACATTCCAGGGAACTCACTACCTCCTGAAGTAGCTACTTCTGGATATTTTTACCTATTAGAAAATTCTTATATGCTTAGAATATGTGCTAATGTTGAATTTACAACAATATCTTATGTTTGTATAATGTTGTATTTTTTATAATGGTTCATAAATGTACTCTTTCTTTTTTCCAGTCTTGTGACATAAGTAAAACAAGTGATGTTAACCCCATTTACAGATAAAAATCCAGTGAGACTAAATGAGTGATCTAAGGTCAAATGACTAGAATCCTGTCCTCTTCTAGTCTCTTCTTCAATAATATTAGTATGACCGACCTGCATTTATGTAATGTTTTGTATTTACAAAGTGCTTTAATATCCCTTGCCTTTCCATTTGATCACCTAATATTCAACCTGTGGAGAAAGTTCTGTTATTAGCCCTATTTTACATATAATGAAACTAGAGCTCAGAGTTTTGCCCTTATTAAGATAAGTGATAAAAGAGAAAGGGGACTGGTGCCATCTTTCTGAATGAGGCTACTTATTGCTTTTTCCACTACACTACACTGAATTGAAAGGGGCTGAACATTTAACCCCCTTGTAGAATTTTAAAACTTTTTTATTCTATCCTTTTAGATAGATTTAGAGTTGTTCATTGTGAAATGGAATCTTTGTGAAATTCTGTTTTCATCTTGATGGGAGAAAACATTACATTAAAAAGACTATAAGTTTAGGGTCTATGTTTGCAACAGAATTTCCAAATTTCTTTTAAAATTCCCTTAAAAGAAAAACAACAAAGAACAATATGGTTTGCAAGTCACATAGACAACCAGTTGTCTCTAAATCATTTACTTATTGCCTAGATAATCATAATTAATTGCATTCTAAACTACCAAATTCTTGCTAGGTTTTAGTGATGTTCTTCCTAAGCATCATCACAGGATTCTGGACTGGGTATCATTACTTTTGCCCTAAACTTCCCAGAAGAAACTGATCAGGACATTCTACCCTTGAGAAATTGCTCACCTTGTGTTTGTCTAGCTGATGGGTTAAGTTATAAGTTGATATTATGAAAGTGCAAAACTCTGAAGTTTTTGGTCTAAGAATATAATATGGAATGTTAATATGTCTTCTCCCACACGCAGCACCTTTTCTTTTATTGTGATAGTTTTCACCTTGGTGGGTCTAGAAGCTTAAATAAGTAGAACTCCTTATTAATGTGGCCTAATTTCTATTTTCTGCTTTTAAGCTCATGTCCTTGGAATAAAGGAATCTAAAACTTTTGCCACATGTCCCCAGCAGCTTCTTTCTGCTTTTTCTTCAGTTCCTTATGATTTGTAGATGGGACATGAAAATGAAATCAGACCTTTCAGTTACATGAATTCCTTGTAAATAGAGGAAGTTTAGAATTAATCCAGCTTTGGGTGGTGGTGATGTTTTTTTTTAATGTGAAAATGAAGATAGCCTAAGATTCCTAGTAGTTAATCAGTCAGTACATATTTGTATGTATCACATCTACTTCGTACCTTTCTACAGAAATGAAATATAGTCCCTGCACTCAGGAGCTTAATTTTTATCAGTAGCAGAAATGGTGAGGGAATGCATTCCAGATAGGAAGAACTGACAGGACAAAGGCATGGAGAGGAGAAATGGAAGGCCACCTATGAAGAAAAGGCTAGTTTGACTAGACCATAGAATGTATGGAAGAGAATAATGTGTCATAGAACTGGAAGGGTAACATGGGCACAGGGCACAAGCTTTAAATGCCAAACAGAGAAGGTAATAGGGAGTTCCAAGACTTTATTGAATAGGGGAATGACATGGTCAGACCTGCATTATAGGAAAACTGTTCTCACAGCTTTGTGGAGGATGTGGAGTGGTAGAGATTTTTGAGATGGAGAATCCAATTAGAAGTCTGTTGCAATAGTCCAGACAAGAAGTAATAAGGGCCTGAACTAGGAGGATGGCCATGTGGGTTGGCAGAAGGGAATAAGTGCTTTTATATGTAAGGTGTGTGAGAGTGAGGAGTAGAGGATGACCTGGGTTACTGAAAGGATAATAGGACGATAATAATAAAAGATAATAGTGCTGTGCACAGAAAAAAGGAAGAGGAATGAGTTTGTACCCCTTGAGCCTGGACCCCCTCCCTCCCTCTGGAGGGCAGACATCTGAGTTTCTCCCAGATCTTTGGTTTAAGAATGCACCCAGGGTATTCAACTCATCATTTTCCACCTGGCTATTCTCTTGAACTTCATGATCTTCAAAAATTTCATCATCCTACAAGATAAAATCCACTGTGTAACCCTTAACTCCAGATCATTTCCCTCCCTGGCTGCAGGACTTCATCGTGACCCTATGCTGGGTCCTCTTACCCCTTGCCCCTCTACCTTCCTTTTCAGCTTCTTTTTATGTGTCATCTTCCCCATTAGATTTTTAACTTCTTGAGGGCAAGGGCTGTCAATGCTTTTCTTTGTATCCCCAGAGCTTAGCAACTTCCTGGCACATAACAGGTGCTACATAAATGTTGGTTGTTGTTGTTTGAAGGAAAAGATAATTAATTTGACTTTGAACATGTTAAGTTTGAGATGCCAGGAGAACATTTCATCTTGAAATGTTCATTAAGCAAATGGGGTTTAAGAGAGAGATCAGAGTTGTTTATATAGATCCTGGAAGTCATCTGCTTACAGATGATAATTAAACCCCTTAAAGCTTATAGGATCACCAAATGAGACAATATAATGAGAGAGAGAAGAGAGCCTAGCACGGAGCCTTAGGTATACTCATAGTTACCTAGGGGGCATAATATGAATGATAACCCAGGAGGAGTAGTTTAAACTGAAGCATAATGTAGTAAATATTTTTCAATGAGTGAAGGTATGGAGCTCCTCAGAATAACATAGTTCTCCTATATCTTTATTAGGAGCCTAAATTTGTTTTGGTAGAGGCCAGGCCTCTTTTGCCTGAATATGGGAAGTTACCATTAGTAAGGCATCTTCCAGCTATCTCCTGACAGAATAGGTAACAAGAAAAAGAATAGGAATGTAAAATGCATTTCTTTTAGCAGCCAGACCTAATAAGGACCTCTCCATTACCAGACTTGTTTTACACTTCTAACTTGCAGTCTTTCTTCACAATGCCCCAGCAATCTTTTTACCCTTGAAGTTCATACATCATATATTGGAAGTACTATCAGCCCCTGTTGCTTCTCCTTCTGATTGTCTCCTAGAACCTCTGTTTTAAGGAAGAGACCCAGGCCAGCCATGTCTTCATCCTTCAGGTTGCAGTTCTGAATCTCCCAGATTTTCTCAGACCATTCCCCATCTTTCCCTCCTTGCCTCTTTCATTTTCTTTTTATATTTCAGAGAGGGCAAGGTCTGTCTTCCTGTTTAGGTTTGTATTCCTAGCTCTCGAGAGACAGCACATAAGTGCTTAATAAGTGCTTTTGTTGTGTGTTATTGAAGGAAGGATAGATATATCTCCCTGTTCAGAATAGAAAATTAGCTATTCTCAAATACTTTCCCAGCCAGAACATGTAATCCATTTTTGAAAGTAACAGAGGTAAAAATAGTTTAAAAAAATTTTTTTTTTCAGAAGCAGTTATACACATTTCTCTTATTCAAAATCTTACCTCATGATCTAACCATGGTTTTTTTCTCACCCAAACACACTCTGCCTTGGCTAAGTACTACATCTTCTGTGCTAGGCAAGGCAAAATTATTCTGTAATCAAAGCTTTGGAAATTATAATGTAACATAGCTCTTGAGAATAGATACATGGGGTTTTGAACTGAAACAGAACCAGATGTCAAATATGTCACAAATAGGCAGTCAGCTGAGCTTGTTGGGTTGATTTTATTTAGAATTACTATACTGAGTGACATAGAAGGATCACAAGATACTGTGAAGTCTATTAAGATGTAACAGCCTTTGGTCCACTTTGAAATTATTGTAGTTCTGAGAATAAAATTGAAGGAGAAATTTAGTCTTTGAATATTTTGAGCTCACATAACATTTCTAAATTCCCTTTCCTGTTACCATTTTAATTTTCAAGGGTTTTTTTGTTTTGTTTTGTTTACTTTTGAATTTGTTTTATACAGGTAAAAAGTTAAGCATTATAGAGCATTGTTCTCTTGTGTTAAGAAGAATTTACTGGACATCCCCATGTAGCTACCAAAATTCAAACTCAACTGCTGAGCTGGTGGCTAAATGGCCTATTAGGAAGGAACAAAGAACAAGAGACTGAGTTATTAGAGTTCTCATTTTGTCTGTGAAACACCACATCTAATTCTAAGGCTGACTAATCATGACTTGACTTATTAGAATAGTTGTGGGAAAATGTGCAAGTCTGTTCAGTTCAATGAATGAAAGGTCCAGAGGAAGGTAGGGGAGATATAAAATATCTTTATATAATTTATTTTGAAATTTAACTGAAAGGTGGCAGAGGGGGCAATTTAATCTCTTTGGGTAATTGAAAAGTAGTCATTTATTCTTTCATAAATCATGGATTCTGTTACCTAGCATCTGGAAGCTTGGTAAATGGCAATTTAGCCCTTGTTCATTGTGAGGATTTTATACATGCATTCTCAGCTTCTGGAACTCTGTGGCTGTTTGTTTATAGATTTTCATGTATTTTCTTACTCTCATTTTTACTGCATTCATCACTATTTATTTGGTATTTCCTACCCATAAGGAGATGACATTAAAAAAAATTCATCATAGCTAAACATGGGCTAAAACATTTTTAATTGATTATGAAAAAAACTTTGTATGTTTGACCTGTATTCAGTCACTGTAGGACAAACATTAAGCTCAAAATTTTCTCTGATGTCTAAATAACAGTGCAGTAAAATCTTTTCATGGATATAACTGGAAGCTTTATCTGGTCACACCTCTTGAGCTGTATTTTTTTTTAAAGCCCATTTCTAACATATAAAGTTTTGAATACTTATAAACTGATTATTTGTTAATCCTTTGTAACATTTCTATATTGTAATAAGTTTAGTTTCTTAAATTTTGCAATCCTTGAAAAAGGATAAGACCACATTATCTACTAGACTCAAGTGAAATAATCTATTAATAATCAGTAATTGATCTAGTACTAAATGGCTAACCATGTTTTTCTGAATTTAATCCCCCCCCCAAAGCCTGGGCATATTTGAGAAAAGAAATATAGCTTATATTTTTAACATGCTTTTAAGTATTAATATAGGATAATATTCAGTTTCACTGCCTGATCTTTTATTAGCTTTAAGCGTAGTTGGGTATTTTTCATGTGCTCCTCTCTTGGAACCACAAATTCCTTCACTGTGTGATCAAAGAGATTTTCTTTTACAGAGACCACTTACTGTTCTTGGAGATCGACTCACTTATGAAAAATCACAGGAGGAATCTTTTGCAATATTTCCAAAAATAGAAATCTTTTATATATGCTGTAGTTAATAATAACAAAAACCTCAGTTTTTCTTAATTTGTATACAAAGATGGAGATTTTAGTTGGAAAATTAACTTATGCATTTTAAATTAATATTCAAAGTAATATATGAAATGTTATAGCAATACATTATAGATAGATTAGATTTTTGTATCAAATGTTTTCAACTTTGAACTAAATTATTTATATCTGATTGCCATTTAATTTTTATGTGAATAATTGTAATTCATTCTCATTTATAAGAGCACAATTAAACTTGTAGCACTAGGGAAAATGATCTTATTTTCAAGTAAAACCACAAAATCTCATAATAATTTCTGAAATTTTATTCTCCACTCAGGTAGTAAATACACAGTATATCCACAGATTTCCTAAAATATGTGGATATAAATGAGGAAAAAGTAAATTATAAATGATTAGTGAAACAGAGGAGGGATGATTTCTATTCTCAGCACACCCAAAGACTTTTCAAGTGATTTTGTGCAAATTACTTAACATTATTTCAACCGCAGAAATGTACTTATGATACATATTTCCACATAACTTAATAAAAATATTTATAAGACAAGCAAGTCATTAAGACATTGTGTGATATCTGCTGCTTGTGAATTGGTTTGTTGCTTCTGGAAAACAATTGGGAATTATGCAAGAAAATTTACTGAATTGTTTATATTCGCAGTATTATGTTACTGATGGTAAGAAAAGACAGGTGTACAAAAATATAATAGCATTTTCTCATAACTAAAGGCAGGAAACAGCATGTATGCCCAACAGTTGGGGAGTGGCTGAACAAATTAGGTTATGAATGTCATGCACTATTACTATACCATAAGAACTGACATATGAAGGATTCATAGAAACTGAGGTGACTTGTATGACATGATGCAGAGTAAAAAAAAAAAAAGCAAAACTGAAAGAATAATAGATTCAGCGACATGTAAATTAAATGCTTTGAGAAGCAACAAACTCTAGTCAATGTTAGTAATGCTCTCAAAAGTTTAAGGATCTGTCAGTCCTTTCTGCTAAGTAATTGTTTTCTCCAAATATACTTTGTAAGGGTTTGTTTGGGTATTTGGAAAGTATCTCTTGTTGCAAAATAAAATATATCAATAAATCTAATCTTTAAAAACACATTTTTTGATACCTGAATGCACAGATATATTTTTTCTGACGTATTACAGTTTAACTTTAGAGTCAAAGACTACTAGAAATAAAAGGGACTTTAGATATCCTCTGGTTAGTACAACTGTCTCAGTTTTTAGATCAGAAAGTTGAGACCTAGAGGAGTAAATGACTTGCTCAGTGTCACAGAACTAGTTAATGTCAGTCAAGATTAGAATTGAAGTCTACTTAGACTTACTTCTGCTACCCCATGCTAGTGTTAGTGATTTTATGAAGTGGTCCTTAGTTATATTCTTATTTTATATAGAACAGAACTGAGACACAGAAAGAGAAATAACTTGCCCAGATAGTTGGTTCAACACAAGTTTTTTCCTGATGTTTGTTGTATAACATTTCTACAGGGTGTTCCTTAAGTCTGGACACATAGGCAAAAATGCATATTTTCAAGAAATGAAATGAATGAAATTTTTATTTGATCAGAATATTAACAAATAACATCTTCAATATGATTTCCATCATTTATGATGCCAAGGTTGATATGCTTTGCAAGATTCAAGTGAACTTGATGGAATAACTCCACATTGCCATCAATTATTGCCTATGTGTCCAGACTTTAGGAAAACCCTGTATATTAGAATAAGTTTATGGGGCTAGTCTATCGTAAAAATTTCAGTTCTTTGAATTAAAATTTGACAGTTGGATTATACTAGGAGATAGAACCAGTGATGATTTCTACTTTCAGTTTAGCTTTAGCCAAGATTTGCAGGAAAATAATTGAGCTGTGTAGCAGAGAAGGATCAAGTTCAGGTGTTCATATTATAATGTGACCATTAATTCCTTTCAAGCATTAAGTTCTTGTTGCTTAAAATTACAATATGCAGTTTTCTATCACTTCAGAAGATAAGGAGAAAAAAAAAAGAAGATAAGGAGAAAATTATGATTTTTCCTATTCATGACAAAAGCAGGTAAGGAACCAGCAGCTGTTACTTGAAGCTACAGTGGATAAGATTTTAACAGCTAGGAAATACTAAGGCATAAATTTAAAGTCATGTAAAAGTCATTGATGCGGTGGTATGTATTTAAATTCACGCTATTTTGTTTCGTGCTTTAAATTTTATTTTGCAGGGCCCACATATAGCTTCAGTTACCCTAGCTGCTTATGAATGCAACTCGGTTAATTTCCCAGAGCCACCGTATCCTGATCAGATTATTTGTCCAGATAAAGAGGGCATTGAAGGATCTATTTCTTTGTGGACCATCATGTCAAAAGTTAGACTGGAAGCCTGCATGTGGGTAAGGTGTCTATTTATTATCATCTAAAATTAACCAAGCTTGCTTACCATTTTTGATTCAGTTTGAAATAAAATATAGATATCTACCTTTGTCCCATAAACATTACTCATGAAGTCACCAGGACATTCTAGAAAGGAAAAAAAGCTTACAGACTATTTCTCTGCATGGGAGAGGGCTATGAAACCATAGCTTTAAGGAAATAAAGGGCCAAAGAAGGGCTACAAGGGAAAGCAGAACTTGTGTCTATTACTCATCCTGACTTTGGGAACAAAAGCATAGTCACATGATGGGGCATTCTGCATTGATTACTAATTCATAGGATTACAGACTGGGAAAGGCTCCCCAGACCTGTGATTTCATTGGTAGAGGGAGGTCCCAGCTGAAGAGACTCCTTTTCTAATGGAGGTCGGTACCTTCTCTGTAATTTATAATCCTCAAAAGACACCTAAAACAGAGATGTCCTGGCCTATCTTGATTTTTTTAGATCCTGACTTTGTTCTCCAGTGTGTTAAATTATTTCTCCCAGCTCTTTGTCATCTGCAGTATAATCATATCATTCCTTTGCTCAAAAATCTTCCAATACTTCTTTACTGCTTTCTAAGTACAATTTAAATTCCTTTCTTTTCCTGATAGTTCCACAATCTGGTATCACCAGACCTTTCCAGCTTCCTCTCTCATCTAATATCATTGGATGCTTAAAAGTTGCTTAGATTTTTAAAGGTTGCGGAAGGCTCCTTGCTGCAAAATGGATCGTTAGCTTTCATGTTATCCTGAACTTGGGGCCTATTTCACACTCTAGAGATAAACTACTTATGGCATTCCAGGCCATCTGTTACAAAGCAGACGGCCTGAAAACTCATTGACTTTGGGTCAACGATAAACCTCTTTGTGCACGAACACCATACGATCCCATGTCCCTAATAAACACAAGGCCCTCTAACAACCCTATATTGAAGGTAGAGTTTTCTTTGTCTCTCCATCACATAGCATATTACCTGGCACAAAACAGTAAATTCTTTTTGATTGATTAATGTATACATCAGCTTCTAAATAGCTACTGAAAAAAAGAATCCTTGGTAGCTCTTGACCAAAGTACTAACTTTTTAAAAGTCTTTAGGAAATACAAGGAAGTTAGAGGTACATGTGACTCAAACTCTGATTTCCCAGAAATGGGTCTGGTTGAAACACTCCTTATCTCCCTAGGAAGTTATGAGAATGAAAAATTCTTCTGGTCCCCCTCCCCCCAAAAAAGTAACAGTACTTTTTCCTATGGAAACACTGGAACCCCAATATGAGCTGTAACAGAGTGGGGGAAACTTTCTAAGGATAAAATTTTATCAGCTTCTTATTTCTCATAGCAGGAGAGAAAGAAGAACAGATTTGATTTTTTTTTTTGCTCATGTTTTACACACACACACACACACACACACACACACACACACACACACACACACGATTTCCCCAAGGCCACACCACTAGTAACTGGCAAAGCTAGGATTTGAACCCCAAACTCCTGATTCCCATTCTAGACCTCTTCACGCTGTTATATATCCTGCCTGCCCACATCTCCTATTCCCTCTCAGGTTTCTAAAATGCTTAGAAAATATTGCTGTTTCTAAGATGAGTGTTCTTTTGAAGTTTTGCAGGAACAAGATAGATTCCTACTGTAGTATTGCAGCAGGGATACTGAGTTCTGTTAAAGGTCTTGTAACATAAGTTCATTCATTCAGCAAGCATTTATTGAGTACCAGAAAGACAAAAACAAAACTATCCCTGCCCTTTAGGATTTCACATTCTTTGAGAGGTAGAGAGGAACTAGATTATATAGAAAAATGAATGATAGGTAGATAGATAGATAGACAGACAGACAGACAGAGAGGCATGATACAACAACTTGTAGAGGTCCAAACAGGCTTTCTGTAGGAAGTATTATTTGAGGGAATTCCTTACCTCTGTAAAGCAGAGGTGAGGAAAGGGTACATCCCAGGCACGTTAAAGGTACAGTTAAGAGATGAAATGTTATGTATGGAGAACACCAGGAAGGGTCATTTGGATGACCAGGAAGATACACAAAGGAAAATAAAAAATCTAGGAAAGGTAGGCTAGACCCAGATTGTAAAAAGCTTTTAAAAGCCAAACAGGAATTTTAATTTGATCCTATCTGCAATTGGGAACTAGTGGAGCTTCTTGAGATGTGAAGTGATACAGTCATACCTATTGATTTAGGAATATCAGCTTGGCAGCTTTTTGGAGTATATTGTTAACTTGCACTTCCAGAGCTAGGCATGCTACATCTTCCTTTTAGGATTCGAAGGTACTCTGAAGGGTTTGTGGGGTGCATCTCTTTTCTACCATCAATTTGAACCTTCACACCATTCTATGTATTCCCTTCATCTGTTAATGGCCTATAACTAGTACTCCAGTTCCATTTAATCATTTAACATTTATTAGCTTTTACAAAGGTGTATTTACTTCAAAGACAGAGCAACAACAAATATATCAACATTTTCCCCCAACACCTTAGAGGCATACTCTCTTTTGGTCTTTAGGATGAAGTAGATACAAAATTTAACTGTTTCTATACAGCATTGGGCCTGCCAGTTTGATGCTCATAGGCTATGTGGTCCCTGAAGGGAAGACCCCAAGGCCTTTCCCTTATGTCATAGTCTCTCATAGGATGCCATGGAGTTCTCAAATCAAGCTAAAAGATTGAATGAGACAAAAAGGAAGTGACTATTATCGACAGGCTTTTTTAAATGCCTCCACTGTCAGTCAGAGAGCCTCCTCCTCTTCACTACATGCTTAGCCAGCTGGAACTAGTTACAGAATGGCTGCGCATGCTCCACAGTCTCTCTGTTGCACTCGCCTTACATGTTGTCACTGTTGCACAGAAGCAAGCTCCGTATTCTCTCCATGTTGAGAGATACCATCCCAGGCACTTGGTGCATGCACCAGATACCCATTATAGGAGGATGAATTGGAGAATGTGAGGCCAGTTAGGGAATGTGTAATAATACACATGAGAGGTGAAGAGGACTTAAATTAGTGTAGTTATGGTGAGTGGAGAGAAAGGCATAGATTTAGGGGGTGAGATGTAGTTGAAGTACTTAACTCTCTGATCATTAGCCAGGTTAGCTTTGCCCTAGGACTCAATCCATGGTTGAGCACATTATTTCTTTCTGGGTGTGAATGTGTTAGTGTGTAGAGGATGAGCTAGTCTTTGGTCTTGGATTACTGGCAGACCTCAGAGATATTGCCAGTTCAGTTCCAGACTACTGCAATAAAGCTAGTCACATGAATGTTTTTGTTTCCCAGTTGCATATAAAAGTTATGTTTACACCATACTATAGTCTATTAAGAGTGCAATAGAATTATGTCTTTTAAAAGTACATACCTTAATTTAAAAATATTTTATTGCTAAAAAAAAATGCTAACCATCCTTCTAAGCTTTCAGCAAGCCATAATCTTTTTGTTGGTAGAGCGTCTTGCCCCAATGTTGATGGCTGCTGACTACTCAGGGTGGCGGGTTCTTAAGGTTGTGGTGACTGGTAGTTTCCTAAAATAAGACAATAATGAAGTGTGCTGTATCAATTGACTTTTCCTTTTATTTGAATAATTAGAGGCCCTTGTAGGGTTGTTAATTGGCCTAATTTCAGTTTTGCTGTGTCTCTCAGAATAGGGAAGCCTGGGGAGAAGGGGAAGGGGAGAATGGCCTGGTCAGTGGAGCAGTCAGAACACAACGTTTATCTAACAAGTTCACTGTCTTACATGGGCACATTTCATGACACTTGAAACAATTACAATACGCAGTGACATCAAAGATCATTGATCACAGATTGCCATAACTGTATGATAATAATGAAAAAGTTTGAAACATTGCAAGAATTACCAAAATGTGACATACAGACACAATGTGGGTTCATGCTGTTGGAAAAATGGTGCCAGTAGACTTCGTCAACACAGGGTTGGCACCAACATTCAATTTGTACAATATCTGTGAAGCACAATAAAATGAGATATGCTTGTAACTTGACCAGTATGGAAGGGGAGGGGCAACAGGTGAGAACTGATCCTGCCAGATGGTCAGAAGAATGGTTTGGTTCATTGCTAGGTGTGATCAAGGAGTAGGAAGTTTTGTTAATGACATAAAATATAATAATCTTTTTGTAGTTCTTTGAATTCCATGAATGGTGGTATATTTTTAAAACTATTTTTTAAGCTTCTGTCCAGATAAAGTTTTACCATAAGCGACTAAATCCAAATAGCATAACAAATTGACTGTGATTCTCTTGCTTTTCAGACTGTGACTTTTAAGTTAACTGTTGGGAGTTGTCTCTACATTACATAGCTTGGCACTGAGGAAGTTTTCTTTTTCCCTCAGCCTCTTCCTTCTTACTTGAACAGTACCTTTTTTAAAGCTTTTTTTTTTTCATTTGTGCAAAAACCAAAAACGTAAAAATAAAACAACCAAAATTTATTGCTTGAGTTATAAAATGATGAGAGCTAACACATCCAAAACTAAGATAGTTAACTAAATGAAAATCTTTCATGCCCTGGATACATTGTGTTCTCAGAGAGGTTCCTGGATGACTAACTTCCCTTTTTATTTATTTACATAAAAAGAATGTTGACTAGTAGCAGCCATTCTTTCTTCTTGCTAACATGGGAGAACATGAGCAAAATGAAATGTAACAATAAATATGGTTATTCAGATTTGCAAGACAGTAAACAGCTGCTAGAATCTATTTAATGCTTCCTTTCTTATATTAAGGAAATCTGTCATGAACCTACTACATTAAATCATAGAATCTAAGTTCAGATCTGTTAAATATATGACTTAGCAAGTTTCAAGAGAAGTTCACATTCAGTTTACTCCTATGACTTTTATCTTTTTTTTTTTTTTAAGGCAAACTGTAGCAGTCAACTTTGGCCCTAGTCTTATTGGTCAAAATGTGATTTGTTTTCCCTTGTTCCTGTGTTCTCTTGAGTGTATTTCCCCAATTTCTCCTCCTTTCCCTTCCCCCTCTACCCCCAAAGTTTTCACTACTGAGCTATCAGCTTATCATTTTTGCACGGTAACGTGTTGCTTTTGTTCAAAGGTCTTATTTAACTTATGGATACACGTGGGGATGGGCTGGAATATGATGGCAGGATTGATTGCAAAAAAGTGCATGTAGGGGCAGGGGGGTGGGGAGTGGGTGTGTAGGCATTTGTGCAGATTTTTGAGCACAACATTCATACCATCTGATAGTCCTTAAGAAAGCAGCTGTAGAATAACAAAGCAATATCAAAGGTTTAAAATTAATGATGACTCAGGAGTTACAATGTGTAGCTTAACACAAAACAACTAAAGCTTAAAACTGCACCAAGACTTCTTGGAACACCCTGTTTTTAAGGATTTGAGTTCCAGTTGCTGTTTCATTAACCTTTGCTTTGTACCCTTGTGTAAATCTGTCAGGTTTTGTTTTTTAATTACTTGAAAAACTAAAGACTGAATTGTGATTCATTCAGTGCCCTGAGGAAGTAAACAATTTTCCTGTGGTAAAGGATTGTCCATTGTGATGGTCAGGTTCCTTGTGCTTGTCCACAGCTTGTCCACAATTTTTAAACCGTACTGAAGAGCAGGAGAGTTTAAAGAATGTCCAGGAGGCCAGAAACTTCCTAGAAAATATTTATACAGTAGTATTATCTGAGGAACTTTCATAACTGGATTGTATGAACATTAGGTATATATATGAGAGAATGCTGTCATAACCACAGAGTACACAGGTATAGGTGTAGAGTTCAGTAAAACACATCTGAATTTTTCACAGAGTTGGTTATTAAAAAGAGATAACATTGTCAGCTTCATCATTTTACATAGGTTCTACTGTACTTGCACGAGTTACCTTTACTTATAGGTTTTCTCTTGGCTGCTGTTTTTAGTAAAGTGGAGAAATTCTGCTACTGATGTGCATTAAATGTAATTTTGTCCAGGGTACTAAGAACTTCATGTAGGTGTTTTTTTTTTTTTTTGTTTGTCTTGTTTTTTTGTCTAGGGAGCTGGCACAGCCATTGGAGAGCTACCCCCATATTTCATGGCCAGGGCAGCTCGACTGTCAGGTGCTGAACCTGATGATGAAGAGTACCAGGAATTTGAAGAGATGCTGGAACATGCACAGTCTGCACAAGTAAGAACACTGTTGTTTTTTTTTTAAATCAATAGAATGTTTTAATTATCCCAAAGAGGTTATAATTAGGGTGAAGCTAACAACAATAACTCTGAAAAAGAAAGTTGCTAAAGTAAAAGAAGGAAATGTGTTTCAGGAGGGACTATTCATACACTTGAAACTTAACAATAAGCGTCTTACACTTGGAATGGAGAAATAAGGAAGGGCCATTTTAAAAATGTCAAGTCAGCTAAGACAAGGATTGTTAGAAACTGGAGCAATTGAATGTTA
The DNA here is from genome assembly GCF_011100635.1 of Trichosurus vulpecula. NCBI lineage: Eukaryota > Metazoa > Chordata > Mammalia > Diprotodontia > Phalangeridae > Trichosurus > Trichosurus vulpecula. The sequence continues at coordinate 168,940,868 of NC_050576.1, read as the reverse complement.
CTAGAGGGATTAAATGGCTTTAAAGGGCTTTAGCATTCTTTTTTTTATGAAGTATTTATAAGTGAGTAAGGGTAGTCTTCAGTAAATGAGAAGGAATCAGATTCTGATTCTCAAATAGTGGAGTCTGTGAATTTATTTTTAGAAAAATCAAATAGAGTCGAAAACTAGTGAATGTCAGGACACAAGCCCGGATCTTCTGGTTAGTCCAGGACAAGGACAGAATGGTCCATTTGTCCTGGGTTATCCAAGAGGGGGATATAATAAAGCTGGTTTTAAGAAGAATCTGAATGTTTCAGGTGATTTGTGAAGTATGCAACTGCATCTGATCTAACTAAACCATTTCATGCTAAATCTTGGTTTGTAGCTTGCATTTTTTTTTTGTTTTATCCAATAGAATGTAAGTTCCTTGAGGTCAGGGAGTTTTGTTTGTCTTTGTATGCCCAGCACCTGGCACGTCACCGTGTGTCTAGTAGGTACTTAGTAAATGTTGCATTGATTGGGCTCAAATTTATTTTTGAACCATCTGTGGAAAATAGTTTTTTCTGAGCAAATTAGTTACAGAATAAATATTGCTTTAAAGAGGAATTCTTCACATATTTAAAGGAACATTTTAAAAATTTTGTAAGCATTTAATTACACATGAACAATTCACCATTTTACCATCTAGTTACACATAAACATTCACCATTTTAAAATATTCATTAATGAATTTGACTAAGGGATCTCTGATTAGTATTTGCAAGAGTTGTTAAATGTACTTGAAAATAGTTAAGCTATATTTATATCCTTTTAAAATACATTCACATATGAGAATATGTACAAGTACTTTGCAGACCTTAAATTGAGAGGCATTCTGAGATGGAGAGCTGGACTTGGAGTCAGGGAGATGTGGGTTCAAATCTGTCCCAGATATTTACTGGCTGTGTGACCTTGGACAATTCACAAAATTCTTTTTTTTTTTTAAAGGGGAGAAGGCAGGGCAATTGGGGTTAAGTGACTTGCCCAAGGTCACACAACTAGTAAGTGTGTCAAGTGTCTGAGGTCAGATTTGAACTCAGGTCCTCCTTACTCCAGGGCCGGTGCTCTGCTCACTGCACCACCTAGCTGCCCCAGTCACAAAATTCTTTTGGCCTCAATCTCTTTATCTACAAAGTAGGAAAGTTGGGTTCATTGTCCTTAAATTTTTTTTTCCAATTCTTGGACACCACAAAAAGAACTGCTATAAATATTTGAAAAAAAAATTTAAAGCTGCTCTTTTTATGGTAGCCAAAAATTGGAAATTGAAGGGATGCGCATCAGTTGGGGAATGGCTGAACAAGTTGTGGTATATGATTGTGTTGGAATACTATTGTTCCATAAGAAATGATGAGCAGGAGAATTTCAGAAAAACTTGGAAAGACTTACAGGAACTGATGCTGAGTGAAGTGAGCAGAACCAGGAGAACATTGTATATAGTAACAGCCACATTGTGAGTTGATCAACTTTGATACCCTTAGCTCTTCTCCTCAATGCAGTGATCTAAGACAATTCCAAAAGACTTATGATGGAAAATGCTATCCACATCCAGAAAAAGAACTATGGAGTCTGAATGAAGATGAAACAGACTTTTTTCTCTTTTTTGTTGTTTTTTCTTTCTCATGGTTTTGCCTTTTGGTTCTAATTCTTCCTAACAACATGACTAATGTGGAAATATGTTTAATATGGTTGTTCAGGTATAGCCTATATCAGATTGCATGCTGTCTTGGGGAGCGGGGAGAAAATTTAAAACTCAGAATCTTATAAAAGTGAATGTTGGAAATTAAAAATAAATAGATAGAAGGAAATTTCCCAATTCTACATCTATGAGCCTATGAGATAATATTTGTGTGTGTATGTGTATACACACACATTCAAACACATATGCATATTTCTAAGTATATATGTACATTTTATAACTTTGCTATTTTAGGCTATCTTTTCCTTGAGTTTATCAAATTAGTGTGATTTTGCCAAGAGTGTTGTGATTTTTTCAATTCTCTGTCCCAGAACAACTCTATACTGTCTAACTGGAAACAGGCTAAGACAAGAACTGGGAGAAAGTATACATTTTTAAATTAGGCCAACCAGATCATGATGACCAAGGCTTCTTAGAACAGAACACAGACTTTTTGTTTCTGCCTCTATCTCAGTGTTCTTGAATGTTGTACTAACAATGACTGTTTTACTATTTGTGTAAAACATTCTGGAACATGTTGTCCTTTCCTCTTTCTCAGTATTCATGAATGTGATAGCAGCGTTAATAAGCAAAGAAATTATTACAGAAAGAGGCAGCAAGAAAAATGAGAAAAAACTAGAGATAGTCTACGATATATTTGGCCATTCCTTAAAAAATTTAGGATTTGGTTCATCAGATACTATATGTGTACCTAATATGTGCAATTTTGTGCCATCCAGTAAGGCATGTTAAAAAAAAGTTTAGGTAAAAGATTGTCTTATATTTTTATGTAGCTTTCATTCTAGTATAGAGGATATGATATAGAAAAAATAACTTTAATGAAATGTAATCAGAATTCTGTCTAACTGTTTATAACACAAACAACATCCTTTTCAAACAGGACTCAAAAGGGCACTAATTGGAATTAAGCCAGAGGTACTTATATTTTCTAATAAAGGAAAATATTTACTTTCGAAATGTGCTTGCTAAATAACCCACTATGAAGCAAAGGGGAAAAAAAAAGAACTGTCATGAGTGGGAAAGAGGTTTGATATTGGCTCTTGCTCAAGCAGTCAGTTCCCTATTACTGTTGAGCAGTTCAAATGTGTTTTATCTTTGTATTTGCCCATCACTTCTTTTTATGAAATCACAGTGATGCTATTCATTTTCATTGAACATTATAATTGACAAAGCAGGTTAACCTGCATTTGTCTTATTTGGTCTTCACAACAACCCTATGAGAAAGGCACCATGGATAGAGAGCTAGCCTCAGAGGCAGGAAGGCCTGGGTTCAAGTCACCTCACTTATCTACTGACTCTAGGTGTCTGGGCAAGTCACTTAACCTTTCAGTGCCCCTTAAGTGATTCTCTAAAAGCAAGTTTCAGAGAAGGTACCAGTCATCTTTGGTAGAGGAAGTTCCTCACCAGGAGCTCCCTATACTTGTGACATCACAGGCCGATTGTGTTGGTAATCAAAATGGGCTCCTAAGCACTTAGTTCAACAAGTGCCCTTGAAGAGTTTGGCCTTTGTTTCCTTTGATTAATTCAGTGTCTTTGATTGAGTCTTAATTAGGTGCTAAGCCCCAGGCCCAAACCCCTATTAGGTGTAAAACCTTAGTGGGTGTGGATTGGCAACTAAGGTGGGGCCCAAGGTAGGGCTAACTCCAGGGAGGGCCTAGTTTACATGTCTGGGAGAGCAGAGGCTTTTAGACCACGTGGGTTTAAGTCCACCTCTTTGTGAGATTCTAGGTCACGTGGGTAAGTCGCATGTGTGACTCACCCCTGACGCTGAAAAAGCTATGAAAACCAGGAGTTAGCTGTCTGTTCCTTGCAGCTTTTTGCCACAGCAGTGGTGGCACGTGACTCTGGGCCAGCTCTTGTTCTGAGCTCCCGGGCTGAACCTAGATGTTGGTAACTATGAATCTGTATTGGGTCTGTCTGTTGATGTTTGTAATTTGTTTGTATTTTACTCTGAAGTTCAGGATGCTGGCTTTTTCCCCTGAACTAAGTGAATGCTGTCTGTATGCTGGATGAAAGTAAACTTGTCAACCCCTTCACCTTGCTTTCCTTAGTTAAGCAGATCAAAAGAACCTGTGCTGTTGGCAGCTTTCTGGGTGCTGGCTGTGGGTGGATCTTGCACCCCCACAGAAACTGCTGGCCGGATTGTTGAAACACCGATAGAAAACCAAACTGCCCTGGGAGGTAGGAAGAGCACGAATTATACCATTTTACAAATGAGGAAACTGAAACTCAGAAAAGCTAAATGACTTCCCTGGACCTCAGTTACTTTATCTGGAAAAGGATGTAGAGCAGGAAAAGCTCTTACAGTTTTCTTGTTTATGATTTTACGACTTCAAATCTCTTATGCAGCCCTAACCTCTCTACAGACCTCCAGTCACACATCTTCTGTCTATTGAACATCTCAAACTGGATGTCCTGTATACATATTAAACTCAACATATCCAAAACTCATTATCAAAACATTCTCTCTTCCTTAACTTCCCTGTTACTGTTGAGTGTACCACGCAGGCTTGCAGCCTTGTAGTTACCCTTGATTCCTCACATTCTCTCACCTGACACGTCCAGTCTGTTGCTAAGGACTGGCAACAGAAGATTTTACCTTCATAATATGTCTCCTATGTGCCCCCTTCTCTCCTCCGATACTGACCCCACCCTGGTGCAGACCTTCATCACTTTTCACCTTGACTATTGCAGTAGCCTGCTAGTGGATCTCCCTGCCTCAAATTTCTCTCCCTATTCCTGTCCATCCTCCATTCAGCTGTCATTTCCAGTTTATCTTGTATATAGCTTATAGTACATAGTTATTTACATGTCTTTCTCATTAAACTGTGCATTCCTTGAGGGTAGAGACTCTCTCTTACCTTTTTTAAATAATCCTAGCTCCCTAATGCTTAGCATAGTACCTGGCACATAAGCATGCATAGAAACACATAATTGTACTCAGCTCTGTCTGCTGGATCCTGACCAACCTCGTGAATTCCTGTTGGCTTGTCCCTTCCTGACCAACCCCCAGCTTGGCTTATCACAGTTTGACCTGTTTCACCTAAAGCCCAACCCCAGGAAGTGCCAGCTCGGCCAATCCCTTACTTTTCCTTTTCAGTTGAAGACATTTAACTTACCCAGATCCTCTTCCTATTGGAGGCATAGCCAATACCATTAATGGACCTGGCTGCTGCAGTGTTGTTTTTGCCCTCTGCTACCCTCTGTACATCATTTCAACTAATCCTTATTTGCCTGGACATGAACACTAAGACTCAACAAGAGCTCAGGTCTCTTGAGTCCTAGTATAGCATTCTTTGTACAAACTCTAGTCTTGACTGTCATTAAGAATGTAAGTACTACTGGGCGCATTTCTGCTATTGATGCTAATTATGGGGCAGGCATTTCACAGAGCACAGTGAAGGGGGAGGGCAGATATGGAATGGGAAATCAGGAGTTTGGGTTGAAGTGCTTAGAGTGAGGGAGCAAATTGATAATGAGAAATAGGTGTTCTTAGGCTGCCAGGGTTTCAGAATTACTGGAATAGGGTAAGTATAAGGAAATGGGAGTAGACTAAGCAGTAAGCAGAGAGTCTAGGTGCATTATCAGTGATTGGATAGCTATTTGTTGAGGGGAGTGAGATAAATAGAATATTCAAGATCTTTCTTTTTCATGCAGTTTGGTGCTAAAAGCAGTCATGGGTTAGGGCCTGTTGGGAAGAAGGCTACAGACATGCTCAGATCTGCCCAATCTTTAAAAAAAAAACAAACAAAAATTCCTATCTACTGACTGTTTCATCCTATCCATTTGCCATTTCATTTCTGTCTCCCACTTTACTGGCTAATTCATTGAAAAAAAAAATTGTCTCCAGTGTCCCACCACCCACTCTCTCCTCACAATCTGATTTCTCTCTTAAAAATGTTTTTAACTTTTTTAATTAACAAGAATTTATTTTCTTTCCCTCCCATTCTCTCCTCAATTAAAAAAAAAAAGAATAGAAAAAAAGGAAAACCCTTGTAACAAGTATATGTATAGTCAAATAAAACAAATTCTCAAATTAGTCATGTCCAAAAAAGTGTGTCTCAATCTGCAGTGAGTCCCTTATTTTTCTCTCATGAGGTAGGCAGTATGGCAGGAAGCTTGATTGGTCATTTTATTGACCACTGTTCTTAACTCTTTCATAGTTACTTGTCTTTATATTGTTGTCATTATTGTTTAAATTATTCTCCTAAATCTGCTTACTTAACTCTGCATGAGTCCTTTCCAGGTTTCTCTGAAGTTGTCCACTTCATTTCTCATAGAGTAATATTCCATTATATTCATATACTGTAATTTGTTCAGTCGTTCCCGATTGATGAGCACCCCCTTAGTTTCTAATTCTTTGCCACCACAAAAAGAGCTGCTATAAATATATTTGCGCGTAAGAGTCTTTTTTTTTTCTTTCTTTGATTTCTTTGGAATATAAACCTAGTTGTGATATTGCTGGGTTAAAGGGTATACATGAATTAGTAACTTTCTGGCCATAGTTTTGAATTGCTTTCGAGAATGGCAGTATCAGAAACAGTGCATTAATGTGCCTGTTTTTCCACAGCCTCTCCCAATAGGTCATTTTCTTCTTTTTTGCCTTCATTGCCAGTCTGATGAGTGTAAGGGGGAACCTCAGAATTGTTTTAATTTATATTTCTTCAGTTGTTAGTGATTTGGAGTATTTTTTCCATATGGTTACTGATAGTTTAGATTTCTTCTTTAGAAAACTGCCTACTTATAGCATTTGACTATTAATTTGGGGAATGCATCTTTTTTTAAATAAATTTGAATAAGTTCCTTGCATATCTTAGAAATGAGACCCTTATTTTCCTTTCTAATTTTAGCTACATAATTTTTTGTGCAAAAACTTTTTAATTTTATATAATCAACCTTGTCAATTTTATCTTCGGTGATTCCCTCTTTCATTTTTTTGATCAGAATGGAGGTTATCAAGAGTACGTCTCTGTGTCAAATTCAGTCATATTTTTCACCCTTCTGCAGCATTGTTTGACCACTCCCTTTTCCTATATATACTCTTCCTTTTGGCTCCCAAGATAACACACTTTCCTAACAGTTCTTTCCTAACATTAGCCTTCTTCTCTAGCTTCTTATTCTCTCCCCAACTCTTAAGTTTGATGTTCCTTCAGGCTTTTTCCTTTTCTGTTTTCCTTTTCTAGCGTCTCCCTTAGAAACCTCAGTTTCTCTTGTGGCTTTAATGATCACCTCTGTCCAGATTACTCCCAAATCTCTGTCTTTGGCCTTCACCTCGTTCTAGATTTCTAGATCTACATCTCTACTTAGATACTGTTCTGATGCCTGAAATTCAACATGTCTAAAAAGAGATCTCAAACTCAACATATTTCAAATGAAGCTTAATATCTTCCCCGTTCCTCCTATCTTGTCTTGGCACCATCATTTTTATCTCGTCTCCCATACTTGAAACTTTTGTGTCTTCCCTTTCATTTAACTCTCAGATCCAATCAATAACCAAGCCTTACAGTTGCTACTTCTATGACACCTTTCACCTCAGTTTCCTTTTTTCTGTTTTCCTTACTCCCACCCTAATATAGCCCCTCATTTTTGCCAGGGATATCATAGTGGCCTTTCTGCCTCTCTCTGCTCTCTCCATGTTTGAATCCACTCTTTATAGTACCTTCCTTGTGCTTATCTGTGATCATACTATTCCGCTGGTCAGAAACTTGTAATAATTTCCTCTTGCCTAGTAAATAAAATGGAAGCTGTCATGCGTGAAATTTTTGCTCTCCATGATTATATTCTGTCCTACTTTCCTAGTTTAAGCTGGACAACTTTCTGTCCCCCAAATATATCTTGCACTTTTCCCACCTACATTTGATCCCAGTCTTTCCTGTGTCTAAAATATCCTTTATCCCTATCTTCACTTAATTCCTTCCTATAATTTAAAGCCTAAATCAGTGCCTTTCTCCATAAAGCCTTTCTTGATCACCTCACAGTTGGTAATGCCTTCTATCCTCCCTACCCCACCTCCCATAACACTTTACTTGAAACCCTGTTATGAATTTGTCATTGAGAGGTAACACAGCATAGTAGAAAGGAAGCTAGATTTGAAGTCAGGAGACCAGAGTTCAAATATTGTTTCTGATACTTCTTGCTTCATAGCTATGTGACTATGGGCAAGTTGCTTCATCTCTCAGGGATGCAGTTTCTTCATCAATAAAGGGGGATAATAATACTTATACTTTCTGCCTCACAGGGATGGTTTGAGGAAATGACTTTGTAATATAAGATATAGTTATCATGTATTGTTTTGCATTTTAATAATTTGTGTCATTTCTCCCTACTTGCTTTTAAGAGGAAGGATTATGTCTTATCTCAACTATATTTTCCCCCAGGACCCAGCACACTACTCTGTGAATGAAGAGTGTTCTGACGTCCCTTCCAGTGAGGCCTTCTAAGATATCATTTGTTGATCCCCTCCAGTTAGAGAGTGGTAAACTGAGGCCTAAGGAGACTATAATTATTTTGAAACAGTATTAATGGCTCTGTATCAGTTTGAAGAAGCCTTTTATGTCATGCCACAGTACTATATAGTCAGTCATATTCCAGCAGCATTTTTATCATTGACTCAACAAGTTCTGTTTATCACATTTGCAAATCATGCACAATGAGGGGCATGGCTCATTTATTGGATGCCAGAATCAAGATTCAGAAAGTTGGAATAATGAGCAAAATAGATGAACTTTTCTTTGAGAGACCTGTGCTCCATCCATGTAGCTCTTCCCTTCAGTAATGTAGTTTGCAACACCCTCTTCCCCTCCTCCACCTTCTTAATTTTATGTGATTCTTTTCTATCTGCACCTATAAAATCCTCAACAGGGGGTCCATTCACAGTGCTAGGGGACTTCCTCTGGCTTCTTTGGCATTGTGTGCATACCGTTGGATGAAAGGGGTTTCCTTCTGGTATTCTTCATTCTTGTGCTGGTCACCTTGTCCGGGCATATAGCTTTCATCACGTGTCCTGCACAATACTCCCTCCTTGAAAATATATCGTTATAGAGAATGAGCCTGTGATTTCATTGTTGTAGGGAACTCCTGGATGAGAAAATTCCCTCTACCAATGAGTCTACCTTCTAGAACGCTGAGAAGTTAAGTGACTTGCCTAGGGACACACAGCCAGTGTCTGTCATATACAGAACTTGAACCCAGATATTCCTGACATAAGGCCAGCTTTCTACCATACTACGCTACCTCCTTTTGAGAATGTTACAATACCTAACAATATAACTCCTTGTGTATGTTTTCTCATTTCATCCTTACAACCTGCCCTGTGAGATAGGTGCTGCTATCATCCCCATTGTGCACAGGAGGAAACTGAGGCTGAGAGAGAAAGGAATTCACAGTGTAGTGGGGGAAACAATATGCAAACAACTATGTAATTGGGGGAAGTCTCCTAGGCAAGATCCTGAGATTAAGGAAGACTAGGGAAGCTGAGACTGGAAGGAAGCCAGGGAACCTAGCAGGGAGGGTTAAGTTTATTGATTTGGGGGTGGAGGGTTTTGCAGTCTGACAGCTGAGTGGAGAAAGAGACTTGAGGCGGGCAGACTCACCAGCAGTCTATTGCAATAGTCTAGTTGCCAGGTGATGAAGACCTGCACTGGGTGGTGGCAGTGTCAGAGAAGAGAAGGGGACATAAAAGAAAGATGTTATGAAGGTGAAATCAATAGGCCTTGGCAACAAAGTGGACATGGTTGTTGAGACTGTGTGGAGTCTAGGATGACACCTAGGTTGCAAGCTTTGATGACTACGAGGATGGGGTACCCTCAACAGTAATAGAGAAATTAGGAAGAAGAGAGGATTTGGGGGGAAAGATTCAGTTTCAGTTTGAGCAAAAACACTATAAAGTTTCCCAAATGCAATTCAGCTCATTTTCCTCTTCCTACTTAATTCTGGGTGCAATTCATTGTCCATCTTCAATGTATATAAAAGGGGTGTGTGTGTGTGTGTGTGTGTGTGTGTGTGTGTGTGTATGTATGTATGTGTACTGATAGACCACCAGGTCTAGGGATTTTCTGTCCAGCTGCATATCTTAGTTCTGAGAGATAGCCTTTATGATTTTGTTTTTCTCCCACCCCCCCCCTTTTTTTGGAGGGGGAAAGGCAGGGCAATTGGGGTTAAGTGACTTGCCCAGGGTCACACTTAACTAGTAAGTGTGTCAAGTGTCTGAGGCTGGATTTGAACTCTGGTCCTCCTGACTCCAGGGCAGGTGTTCTACTCACTGCACCACCTAGCTGCCCCATGCATTTTGTTTTTCAAAGGTAGATTATAAGCTTTAAAAAAAAAGTGCAACTTTTCCTTATTCTGCCAACTCTCTGAATTTTACCTACTTATCTATGTACATGCTGTCTTCACTGAGCTAAATGACCTTGGTATGTTCTGGCTTAGTTGAATCTTTGCCAAGCTTTCTGGGAACCTCTTTTTCCCTCCATTGCTTCGTAATGTTTTATGAGGCAATTGTTGTTCAGGCATTTCAATCTTGTATGACTCTTCGTGACCCCATTTGGAGTTTTCTTGGCAGATACGGGAGTTGTTTGCCATTTCCTTCTCTAGCTAATTTTCTAGATGAGGGAACTGAGGCAAACAAGGCTAAGCCCAGGGGTCGCAGCTAAGAAGTGTCTGAGGCCACATTTGAACTCATAAGGATGAATCTACTTAACTCCAGGCCTGACTCTCTATCCACTACACCACCTAGCTGCTGAAGATAAATATAAACACCTGGATTTCTGGCTTGTTTTTTTAAATCAATTATGTAAGTACAGGGTGGGGGATCCTTGGCTTGAAAATGTATATGAAATAAGATTTAGGATTTTAAATTGACTTATAAGCTTAATATGAGTCAAAAAGGTATAGTTTTAAGCTGAAGTAGTAGAAACTATAGGTTTTAGATCAAGGGAGGTATTGTTCTGTGTTTTGTACTAGTCAGCCCATGTCTATACTATTATGTTCAATCCTAAGTATGACAATTTAAAAGGAACATTTTTATTTTCTTAGGTTATTGCTGTAGAAGAAGCTGTTTGTACTTTTTTTCATTATAAGATTTTTGCTAAACCAGAGTATATTTAGAGAAGAACTATTAGCATAGTGAAACATTCAGAAATCAAGGGTATTTTATTTTTAAATAAATTTTTATTAATCTTTTGTTTTTATATTATTTATATTTCACATTCCTTTCTCCTGCCCATAGGACCATCTCTTATATCAAAGAATAGAAAAAAAGGAAGAAAGTATTTCAATAAGACTAGCCAACAGATTGAAAGAGAATATTATATGCAGTATCCATACTCCCCCACCAGTAAAGAGGTGAGGTGAGGAGGTCTTCCATCTCTTCTTTGAGTCCAGGCTTGGTTATTATCATTTCAAAACATTCATTTTTAATCATTTTGTTGTTATTCTTCTTCCCATTTACATCGTTATAATAATTGTGTATAGTTTTCCTGGTTCTGTTTGTTTGCATCAGTTCATATAAGTCTTCCCGTGCTTCTGTTCATTACCTGCATGTGACACAGCTTATTTAGCCATTACCTAATTAATAAACTTCTATTTTGTTTCCAGTTCTTTGCTACCACAAAAAGTACTGCTATAAATATTAGACATAGTTGAGATCTTTCACTTTCCCATTGTTCTCCTTGGTGTATATACCCTAGCACTGGAATCCTTGGGTCAAATTCTGATTAAAAAAATGCTTTCCAAAATATTTATACCAGTTCACAGCTTCACATTAGTGACTTGTCTTTCCATAATCACTCCTCCATTGATTGTTCTATCTTTTGTCATCTTTGCCAGGTTGCTGGGTGTGAAGTGAAGCCTCTGCATATGATTTTCATTTCTATTGTTATTAGTGACTTAGTGCATTCCTTTATGTTGTTGTTAGTAGTTTTCAATTCTTCTTTTGAGAATTGTTTGTTCATATGTTTTGGCCACTTCCCTATTGGACAGTAACTTTTAGTCTCAAGTATTTCTTTTAAAAGGTTTCTTTTACTTTTCTTGGATATCAGAAACTTGTCAGAGGTATTTGATACAAAAATGTTTTCACTGGAAACATTTAAACCTAGAAACAACTTTGCGAAGAAACATGACTGCCATCTTCAGATATCTGAAGGTGTGTCTTGAATAAATGAATGAAATAAAAAGCATTTACTAAGCATCATGAAGTATGCAAAGCCCTAGAGATACAACTAGAAAAACAATGTGGTCCCATTTTCCCTAGGGCTCACATTCTGATTGGGAGAGAAAACTTGTTAAGGGGAGTTCAGCTGTGATTTAGTATACAGATGCAGAGTGGGCTGCTAGCTCATCTCTATCCATCAGAAGTTTTTAGTAATGCAAATGTCATTGCCTAGAAAGTCTTAGCATGCATCCCTTAGGTCATGCAGCAGTGTCTGAAGGCCATAGTGGCAAGGTCTGGTGATATTAATGTTCAGGGGCAGGACAATGATTTTTTATCTTACTGGAAGGATTGTAGTTGGTGACTCCTTTCTCATCCAGGCAGTATGAACTTCTATAGCTGGAAGAGGGAAAGGAGGGTTTAAAGGGGCCCAACCTACAACTATTGGTACAAGAGAATGGGCTTGAGTCATAGTGTTGAGGTGTTGACTTCTCTCATAAGGATTGGGGTGGGGAAGTAGTCAGTGTTCAGTCATGAGGGGGAATGTGGAGGGGCCGGGGACTGGACATTGGCAGGAAGGTTGAGGGAAGGGGCTGCCTGTAGCACTTCCTCCACCTGTGAACAAGCTGAGGAAAAGGGAGAAGGACTGTAAGATTCCTATTTGGATCAGGTATCTTGTGTTCCATTCAGCCTCTCTTACAATGCCTGATGTCCTTTAAGATTCAGATCAAACACCATCTTCCACATGAAGCTTTTATTAATCCTCCACCATCACTACCATCCCCACCACTCCCTGCCCTGGGGCATATTGCCCTTTTTGCTGAAAGTATCTTGTTGTATAATTTCTGTATAAATTCATTTACTTACAGATTGTCACTCCCCCCCACCCAAGCCCCACCATCACAGCTGCAGAAGGCAAATTCCTTGAGGAAATTAATTATTTCATTTCTGTAATTTTATCCCTATTAATTAGCACAGTGCTTGGTCTATAGTAGGTGTTCAGTAATACCTGTTGATTGATTGATTGTGGAAGAATAATTAAATTTACTCCATATATGGACCCAGGACAGCCCTTAGAGACACTGTTGGATAGAGGGTAGAACCTGGATGAAGATCCAGCCAAGTAAAGTGATAAAAGTGGTTAGACAGATAGATTGAGAACCTGGAAATATCAGTGTCACAATATCCTAGGGAGAAGAGGATTATTGAAAATCTCAAAGGCAACAGAGAAGTCAAGGAGAATGAAGATTGAGAAAAAGGTTATTCATTAGATTTGGTAATTAAGAGATCATTGGTAACTTTGAGAAGGTTCTCTTTCCTTCTATGTGTTTGAGGAGAGGCTGAATGACTATTTGTAAGGATAATTTTAAAGAGAATTCTTTTTTGTGTGTGGACTCAATATCTAAGATCCTTTCTAACTCTGAAACCATATAAAAGGTTTTGTAAGTTTACTATTTGTTTGTCTTTTAAAGTATTTCCTTTTATTTTCCCTAAAATCTCAAGCTGCAAAAAACAAACTGGTTCCAGTGGCTTGAATATTCTGTTTCTAAGGCTCAGATGTTAGTTCATTATGAGGAAAAACTTTTTTAATAATTAAAACTACAAACAAAATGACCAAATAAAGTCAAATCAGCAAACATTTATTAAGTGTCTACTGTGCCAAGTGCTGGGTATATGAAGAAAGGCAAAAAACAACCCCTGCTCTCAAGGAACTCATAGTCTAATGAGAGACAACATGGAAACAACTATGTACAAACAAGATATATACAGGATAAGTTGGAGATAATCTCAAAATGAAGGCATTAAGGTTAAAGAGGATGGAGAAATGTTTCTTGAGACTTGGAGAGAGGAATGAGAACGTTCTAAGCATGGGGAGAAGCCATTAAAAATACAATTGGGAGATGGAATGTCTTGTGCAAAGAATAGCAGTAAGACCAGTATCACTGAATTGCTGAGCATTTGGAACAGAGTAAATTATAAAAGGACTGGAAAAGGTAGGAAGGGGCTACGTTATGAAGGACTTTTAAAAGCCAAACTGAGGATTTTATATTTGATCTTGAATGACTATTTGTAAGGATAATTTTAAAGAGGATTCTTTTTTGTGTGGACTTGATACCTAACATCCTTTCTAACTTTGAGACCTTATAAAAAGTTCTGTAAGTTACTGTTTGCTTGTCTTTTAAAGTACTTCCTTTTATTTTACCTAAAATCTCAAGCTTCAAGTCCTTGTCTACCTGTTGCAACAATCTGCTAGCAGCTACTGTAGGGGTGTAAGACCCACCAACAACCAGCACACAGAAAGCTGCCAACACAGGTTCTTTGATCTGCTTTACTAAGGAAAGTAACATTAAGAGGTTAACAATCTCAGTTTAATCGAACATACAAATATCATTCACTTAGTTCAGGGGAAAAAGCCAGCACCCTGAACTTCAGAGCAAATACAAATTACAAACATCAACAGACAGAACTTGTCTGATTCAAATCTCAATGCATAATTACCAGGGTTTAACAAAGTCCCATCATCTGGTTTTACAAGCTGGAGGGCTCTTAATTACAGCTGCCAGAGTCTCCATATCAACACACGTCCAAGAGTGAGAGCCCCCAGCAGATAGCTCTGTTCTCTCTTTTTATACAGTCTTTGGATGTCATCAAACATCATCTGAGTGACCAGAACTTAGGTGCCTACTATTGGCTCTGGTCTTAGCAACTCCCCTTAGAGCCCGGAGGGCTTCATGCCTGCATAGGCTTAGCACCTAGCAGATAGGGGTTTGGGCCTGGGGTTTAGCACCTAATAAGACTCAATCAAAGACACCCAACTTAATTGATATTATACCACCTTATTCATAACATTTTTGATTTTGTAGACTGATCATATTCCTTCCCAGCATTCATCTTTCCCATCTAAAGAGTCTTGATCTCCTTAATTGATTTTTAAATAACACATCTCCCATTACTTTGATCATTCTGGTTGCCCTTCTCTGAATCTTCTCTGATTCCACTATATCTTTCCTGATTTGGAGCTACCAGAGCTGTCCACCATTTTCCACGTACAGCTACAATGAGGTTACAAGGATACTATATTCTCTTATTTTTATATTTATTCGATAGAAGTAGTCTTTTCTTTAACTTTCAGGAAAGTTTACTATGGAAAAATTAAAGGTGCTAATGATCAACAGTGAAAAATTTTGAATTACCCATGAGTTTCTCTTAACTGTGTGATCTTATTTCCTCATATTAGAGATAACTGGAAATTGGTTTTGTGGTTGATATGTTTAATAGAAACATCTCATACAAGCTAGTATGTTTAGTCACTTGACCTTTAGTTGATAACAAAACTTTTCTGAAGATTTGATTTATATATTTTATCCTAAAATGTGGGTATTGTCCATATCATCTCTATCAACTACCACCCATAGCTCAGGCAAACCTGCTTCACTGAAACAGTAGGGTGCCACGAGAGAGAGACAGGAAGCGACATGTGCCAGGAAAATCAAGCCTCTGCTACCTAGCACAGGACCCTAAACCCAATGGACTGTTGAATAGTATCGCTTCTAGCCCAGTCCTACAACCTTCATCTTGGGAAGCAACCATTGTAAATGTACAGTTTGGCAACTACTCCTGCAGGTGCTTCAGCAACAGCTACTGAAGACCCAGAAGTTCTTGCCTCCATAGTTAGTCCTTGGCATGGGCACAGGTTCAACATCAGAAACTGACATGATTTTATCAGCAGAAGTGATGTAAAAGAAGACGTGTTAACCATCTGCTTTGCTGCCAAGTGTCTTAAGGACCATGAAACCTTTTCATTTAACTTGCTTCTGAAACCTTCCTTATGTGTTATCACCCCCATTAGAGTTGAAGCTCCTGAAGATCTGAGATTTTCCTTTTCTAATTATATCCCCCAGCACTTACTACAGTGTTTTGCAGTTAATAAATGCTTTTTTTTTACTCATTCATATTCTCAGAATATCCTATCTACCCATGCAAGACTTCCATTTTTACCCAAGGAAATACATTAAAAAGGAACATATTTTCTCTTTTCCCCTCTTTTCCTCTTTCCTTCTTTGGGTTGTTTTCTAAGGGGTTTTTTGTTTGTTTGTTTTTTAAGCTTAAAGCTTATATAACTAAGTGAGAATGTTACATGTTTTTGTTTTTAGAAATATATTATTTAACATATTTGATCATAAAAACTGGCAATCTAAATTACTTTGCTACTTAGATCACTTTTCTAAAATGATATTAAATTGTTGACTATGTAAAATTTACTTGTTACTGGTATAACTCTTGTTCTATTTAGTAAATCACAAAACAGAAATGGAGAAGTAATCTCTTTCATCAGTTTGGTTTCATGTCATTTTTTTCCACCATGGTATCTTGTTCTTTGTGTTGGTATTTGAGAATATAAGATATTATGATGTGTAGACACATCTTACACAGCTTTATTTTTGTGGGGAGGTGGACCAAAAGGAATAGAAAATGATGACTTAGCTTTCTGTAGGTGTGTGAGCCACCATCTATATTATTCTCCAGTTTTTTAGGCCACTTGCCAATACTACAGGACGCAATACTAATGTTTAAGTTTAACTGCTGAAGAAGTCTCATACTTTTCACTTAGCCCCCCCAAAAAAATCCTGGGGCCTGTACTTTGTTCTAGGTATCTTCAGTCTCAGAGTAGAGTATATATGTGCTATACATCAGAGGATTTTACAAATGATTTGGAATAGCACTTTGGTATTGCTTTTGCACATATTCTACTACTTATAATTTAATAGGTGATAATGGTCTAGCAGTCACTGGTTACACCCAAGTGGATGTTCAAATTTTTGCGTAGTACATGAATAATTTTACAAAGTGTATGTTGGATTCTTGAAGGTAAGGACCCTCCTTTTGGCTTTTTACCATATTTTAGCTGATTCTCTGTGGAGGGTAAATATCATTGTAGCTTCCTATGGCTTTGAGCAAATATAGCTTAATTTTTAAAGTGAAGTCCAGTTCTGTTTTGATATATCCTGTGCTTGCCGTTAAGTGAATATTTTAATTATTCTTTAGGTGATTATTTAATAGCGTATTACATGAGGAATAATAATGGAGTAGGATCATAGATTTAGAACTAGAAGAAACCTTAGATCATCTAGTCCAACCTTCTCATTTTACAGATGAGGAAACTGTTAATGAAGGTGACACATAATAAATAGATCCAAGATTTGAATTTAGCTCTCCTGGCTTCAAATCTAATGGTCTTAGAAAATTTAATGTTACATTAGGACTATCTCCTTAATCTTGGAGCTTATTCTTTTGGAAAATTAAAATTGTGATAAGAAGAGTTAAATGTAATATAGTACTCCAAGATGTTTTTTACAAGGAAGACTGATTAAAATGTCTGAGTTTTATGATCATTTGAAAGTAGGAGGTAAAGGTATACTATGTAGAAGATAGCTTTGAGTTGTATAACACTTCTATGGGGATTTGGTGGTCTATTAAATAAGTCAACCTCTGTAATTTATGGAAAGAAAAATAAGAATGCAGGGATAAAAGAATTTAAAGAAGAATAAAAGACTTTGTATGATATACTGCAAAGGTTTGAGGCTAGAGCCATGTTCCAGAACCAGTTAAATTCCCCTATCATTTTGTTTGGTTGGGTGATTGGATTATTTTCTAAGAGGTTTTTGTTTTTTGATTTATTTTTTTTTTTGGTTTTTAAGTTTAAAGCTTACATAACTGAGAATGTTATGTGTATCTATCTTGAAAAATACATTACTTAATATATTTGATCATAACCGTCAATCTAAGTTACTTGCTACTTAGATCACTTTTCTAAAATGATGTTAAATTGTTGACTATATAAAATTTACTTGTTACTGGTATACCTCTTGTTCTATTTAGTAAATCACAAAACAGAAATGGAAAAGTAATCTCTTTCATCGATTTGGTTTAAATACTCATTTCTTGAAGCCACGTAATTTTTTCCCTCTATGGTATCTAATGTTCTTTAGGTTGATGATCTAGAATATAAGATATTGTAATGGAATTAAGGGTTTGAAATTTTCCCTCAGTTTATTGAGAGGCAGGCAGCATGACATAGTGGCGGTAAAGCTGGTCTAGAAGCCATAAAAACCTGAGTTCAAGTTCTACCTTTTGACACATAGTAGCTATATGACTCTGAACAAGTTGTTTAACTTTTTAGCCCCTGGAAACTGTAAGACTGTAAGTTGCAGCGAAGGTTGACCTCTATTGCAAAGGAGTTTCTTTACTTTGAAGTTCTCTATACTTTGGAAAACATAAGTCCAATCCAGATCTCTATCTCAATTTATTATTCAAAATGATGCCTAAATAGTATAATTTCTGGATTTTAAATCTAATTTCCAGAGAGTTTTTTTAAGATTCTGTTTAGGATTATAGTTATTTTAAATAATTAAAGCTTTCTATTTAACATATTGTGGTGCATCATATTTACAAATTTAAAAATCATTTCTAACTCAGTAGTTTTGTATCAGAATTGCTTTGAAGAGGGAAAAGCCCCTACTTTAAACCTGGTAAGATTTTTTTTAATCTACTTTAGGAATTTAAAGTGATAAGTGATATTTTGTCAGTGGAAATAAATAAAACTAGCAATTGCCACTATTAATGACTAGCCTCCCTTTCTCTTTAACTCTCTCTCCCCTTCCCCTCCCCCCATGCTAGGACTGTTGCATTTTCCTTTTGCTGCATTACAATAACTATTCTCCAGGACATCTTCCCTCTCCCCACCTCAGCCCTGTCTCTCTGTATTTGATGTTGGATTTTGGTGGATTTTTAAGGTGCCTAGTAATTGGAGAATACGAGTTTAATATTTGTGTTTAGAAATTTCATTGAAGCATTTAGGAAGTGGTTGTTTATATAATCTGTTTCTACATTAAGTGTTTTAAAATTTGCTTTTACATAGTTATCTATGCAAACAGCTTGATTTGACTTAAAAAATATCTTGAAATTTGCCATTATTACCCTACTTACTGCTTTGTTTGCTTTCCTATATTATTTCCTTGTTTCCTTAAAGAAACATCAATTTTGAAAACAGTTAATAGTGTAGAAGTTCTGAAATAAAACGGTTCTCATTTTCAAATCATCTAGTGTCATATGAAGACATGAGTGTCAGTTGTTGCCGGGACCTGTTTTTGACTCTGCTGAACCTTTGCTGGTTGTGGTTTGTCTGGCCATCACATGATTTCTCTGAAAATTCCCCCTCCCCTCCATTTCCAGTAAACTGTTTGAACAGGAGTGAGTCAGAGTGAAACCAGCTTCCCTGTAACCACAGGGCTTGTTCAAGAATTTGTCAACGTGGACTCTAGAGGGTTTGTATTAAACTTGGCTGTAACTGCTTTGGTTCCATAGAACAACTTCCTGCCATTGGGAACAGATCACTTACTTGTTTGCAAAGAGTTAAACTGAGGAGCTTTGGTAGTGAACATGGGTGACACATGTTAAACACATCTTTCTAAGCATCACTCTAAGGCGTTGTCCAAGGGAGATATCTTTACCAGGGTTTCTCTTTTCAGAAACAAAGGGACTCGATCCCCTTTTGGCCACCACACCCAGTCACAGGCAGACATCCTCTCTTCTTTTTCACTGCAGCCATAGAACTGTAAGACTTCACATAATCCAGACTAAGTGATCTGTAGCAGTTAGTACATAAATATCCTTATAAAATATATTGTAGTTATAGATTATACTACAAATTATAGTTTTGGATCCCCAGAAGTTTCAATGAAGTCATAGTTCTTGAACTTGGGTTCTACCAGCTCTGCACAGACTGCTTATATGACTTCCCTTTCCTGGGCCTCATTTTCCTCCTTTAGTAAAAATAATGGGTTTAGACTAGAGCAACTCTTCAAACCCTTCCCACTCAACAATTCTATGATTCTTTTGGGCATAGAATTATGAATGCCATTAAGAAACAAGACATTTCAACTCCATATTTATACTAGGTCAATAGTTCAAAAAACTGTCTGTTGTATCGTAACTTCTTTCTGAGACTACTCTAAGTTTATCCTACCTGTATCTTATTTGTACATAATTGTGAATACATGTTGTCTCCCCATTAGACTTGTGAGTTCCTGAAGAGCAAGGCCTTTTTTTTAACCTCTCTGTATTGCCAGTGTGACACACGGTGCCTAATACTTAGCAGACATTTAATAAATTATGTTGACTGACTAAGCACAGGGATATTGCTTATGGTGGAAGTCTTAGTGTTCCCAATCCAAAGGAAGCTTTTGTTGTATTTGGGAGGAAAATGGAGCAAGCATTTATTAAGTGCCTACTATGTGCCAAGCGCAGTGCCAAGCACTTTAAAAATATTGCCTCATTTGAGTACGGTTATTTTGTTTCTTGGGCCACCACTCATTTTCCTTTTCTAGTCATTCTGTTTCTTTACTACTAACTGTGCTGGACAAAGAAAGACTTGATATTTCATTCAGCCCACTAAATGGGTGGTCAACAGGAGACTTGTCTTACATCATACATTCCTGAAGTCTGATGCGTCCAATTGTTTCTACATGTGCATTTTCCGTTTTTAACCCTGTTGTCTTGGGCCAGAATGTGGCAACCTAAAAACAAAATCTAGTGGAATTTAAAGTCCATACAGTTATATTTTAAAACTTCCTGGTTTTGAATGGTAAATTACATTTAGGTAGCAGGAATGATGAGCATATGGGAATATGTAGTCAGTGTGGAAATGAAACAGTTCATTTTCATGGAAAAGAGCATGCCAAAGACAAATGGAGTTAGTAAATAAGATGTTTTAAATGTTTTAATCAATATATGGTTATTGACTTTATGAATGGCTAAATTAAAAGAATATTTATGTGTTATGTGAAAAAAACTTAAAATTAGAAATTAAACTATAAAAGACAATGAAGCACATAAAATATTAACAAAGACATTGTGAGTAATAAATACTTTAAGTTTTTCTTGCTAGATTGCTTTAGACATTGGCAACCGAATATAAAAGTTTTATGCTTGCTTTGTTCTATTCATTTCCACACCTGTTTACAGATATGAAAAAAAATAAGCATTGGGTTGCATTAGGTTACCTTTGTTAAACTAATTTAAAGAAGTTTTTCAGGTTTGTGTTTCAAGCCCCTTTTGTAGAATGAATTTAGAGAGGCCTCTTTTACTGAAACTTGGACAAACCAATTCATTTACCTCCTGTGTGTTCTCCTTCTTGAGTATGCAAATGAATAATATACACTAAATATGGACTCACTCACTGTTAGAACATTTGAGTACTTCCAAATGTCCTGCCCCAGGACCTGAGTATAAGGTAGGATAATTGCAGTAATGTTCAGCAGAAGAATAGTTAATGAAAAAAATACCGTTCATATCTAATTACATAAGATGTTTTTGAATTACACTGATAAACTTGCAGTTAACATTAAAGGCACAATTTAATCAAGACCTAATTTTTTAATCATCCAAAATGGTTGCTGTATTCTAACCTGAAGTTTCTCGAATTTCTGGCAAGAAAGTCTTAAATAATAAGGGCTTTTTAACTTTTGATGGAGAAGTAAATTTACCAGTGGAAAACAATAATGCTCATGCTATATTGTGCTTATGGTCCATCTGTCCAGCCAAGCGTTCTGTATCACAGGCCCCAAGACAGTGTATTATGACTTGATGTAATTGCCTGTGCCATGTCAATCTCAGAGGTTAGGCACCCCAAATATTCCAGTTTCTTTTAATTACTCTTCATTGTCTTGATCACATTAATAATGCCTTTCTGTTCATCTTTGCCAATTCTGTCTTTGGTGGACTGCAATGACCAGAATACAGAATTTTCCAGATGCAGATACACTGTGATTTTGGTCAAAGGTCAGATTTTTTTAATGTGTTTCAGTACCTTTCTTGCTAATAGCTATTGTTTTTACTTCTTTAGAACATGGAACTGATGTTTCAGGAAACCATCCTATGGACCTTGTTTTAGGTCTTAATTGGTTCCTTGTAACCATTATCCTATGCATATAGTTTGAATTATTTTCCCCTAAGAACATTACTTTGCACTGAAACTCAACTTTCCATTTTTCTATTCACACCTCTGTAGTTTCCTAAAAGTTAATGTGTCATGTATATGGAAATTTCACTGTGTACAATGTTGATTGTTTATAAATAAAGTTGATCCTAACAGTGATCCTTGAGAAATGCCAAAACTTATATTTATTCACTTTAAAAAGTTTCCATTTATCCCAGTTTTCCATTACCTTTCTCTAATAGAGTTTCCTATCCTTGACAAAACAGTTGACCAAATCCCATAATGACTCAATTTTAGTAACCTTTGATATTTCTTTCAAGTTCATCACCAGTCTTTTAACTTGTTCTTTCCCTGTGACTATTGTAAAGTGTGTTTTATGGACTTAAAGATTCAACCACCTGCATTTCAGGTTTAAAAAAAATCAGTCAGAAGACCAGAGAAATCTGGTAGTCTGTTAATTGTGACAGCCAGATCCTCAGTGATTTAAAAAAAAAAAAAAAAACAACCACAAAATATGATTAAAAAAGCTAGATCTGCTAAAGTATGGGAAATTGTCTTTCTGTTAAGACATTAGGAATCATATGGTTTATCCAGGGAAAAAAAGAAAGTGCATGTTGTATTTCATATGCCTTTTTAAATGTCAGTTCTGATTAAATCTTATCTTGTATACTGATACTTTTTTTCTAAAGTGTCAGGTAGTCATTACCGATATCCCTGGGCAAGAGAGAGAACTCTGTTTTGATGCCTATTAGAAACTAGAGGGACATTGATATTTTACATGCTCTAAGTGATGAGTTGTTGACCACAGCCTCGTTACAAATGTAATGAAAGGCTACTTTTTATTGGAAACCTTATATTGTCATAAAATAACAACCATGGGTAAAAAGAAAATCCTAAGCACCCCCCAGATTTAATGATGATAATTTTGAATTATAGGTGCAAAGATCTGGAGTTGGAGCAGACCTAAGAGGCCGTATAGTTCAATTCCTTCATTTTACGTTAAGACTGAGAGTTAGGTGTCCAAAGTCATGTAGTTAAGCATCAGAAAAGTATGATTTGAACCCAGGTGCTCTGCCTTTAGAGCCTTTTTCTGTTTATTGTGTGATCCTGGTGACATGCTGATGGCAGCTACATAGTGCTGTGGCGAGAGCGGGAGGTCTAAAATCAGGAAGACCTCAGTTCAGATGTGGCCTCAGACATTTGTTAGCTGTGTGACCCTGGGCAAATCATACAACCTTTGTTTGCCTGCTCCTCAACTGTAGAATTTGAATAATAACAACATCTACTTCATAGAGTTGTTGTGAAGATCAGATCACTTAATATTTGCAAAGTGCTTAGCACAGTCCTGGCTCATAGTAGGTGCCATATAAATGCTTATTACTTTCCTTCCTTCCTTCCTTCCCTTCCCTGATGGTTAGCTCAGAAGTGCATCTCTTTCCCTATTTATTTGAGATATGAAGCTTTTATCAGAGAAACATGCTATAAAATTCTTTCCCCAGTTCCCTGTTTTCCTTCTAATTTTGGTTGCATTGGTTCTATTTGAGAATTTCATGTAATCAGAATTTTACTTCCCACGTTCTTCTGTATCTCTTGCTTGGTCCAGAGATCAGACAGGTAACAGTTTCCATGCTCTCCTGATTTAAAAGTAGACCTTTCCACCAGATAGTCCTCAGTCCTTACTTCTAAACTATCTAAAAGATACATATCTGGTGTATTAGACATATTTGTTACTTAAGGTGTTTGTAAGTAGCTCTGTTTAAGCTGTGTTTAAGAATTTCCTCTGTTTTCTTATGATCAAGGTTAAGTACCTAAGAACCAGGATCCAGGGAAAGGAAGAAAACTCTTTTATAAGATGTAGTGAAGGTTGCAATAAACTAAGTGATGCCTCTGGGGAAAGGACTTAATAAGCATTTGATATTTAATGCTTCTCGTGCTTTGACTCCTTCCTTAATTTAAATTTTTTCCTCTCATAAATTTTGTGAAATGAAACATTTTTAATATTTAGAAAGTCAAGGTTCTTCAGTTGGGTACTTCTGACAGAAGTGAGCTCATTATGAACACTGATCGAAAACTCATCTAATCAGATTGCAGTGGATGTCACATTGTTATCTATTGTGATTTGAAAAACGAGTCTAAGCAACTTGGTCCCATTGCTTCCAGGTAAAAATTCTCATTTCTGAGGAGAGTTCTGGTTTTTTTTCCCCTGAAATCCCATTCTGGAAGAAAAGAAGTTGTTGAATTTTCCCTTCTGAGAAATCATCTCTTCTTCTTGTAGGGGAAGGGATGTGAAAATGACTTTCAGTGGAATGAACATCTTGTTATAAAAACATAAAGCTTTTCTTTTCAACAAAATTTATTGAACCAGCATTGATTGGTGGGGGAGACTAAAATCAAATTATATCAAGTTGTTCATTGTCCTGCATAACATTCCACTAAGTTCTCAAGAGGAAAGTTAAAGTTCTCATATTTTCCTGTAATATCCAAACTATCTTCCATGTATGAGAAATGTCACTATCCACAAATGACATGGAAACAATATTGAAAGTTAATTTGGTGATTTAAATGCATTAATCTATCTGGAAACCCATCTGTTCCTGAACACTATCCAAAGGGAATCACAACCACCCTGTTGTGGCAGAACAGTGAGGTCTTATTTTGTCCACAGAGGGTTTTCCTGAATTTAATTTTTTGAAAAGTAAGAGAGACTATTTGGGGGGCTTATTCTCACATAGTTCTATGTGGGGGATAGTTGACAAGAATGCCGTATGGCCTATCACAAAGATAACTGTCTTCAGATGTTAAAAAGTATATCTGAATCAGAAAAACCATCAGTTTTGTTTTTAGGCTTATTGTTAAAACATATTTTAAACTACTTTTAAATCAGGAGAGCATGGAAACTGTTACCTGTCTGATCTCTGGACCAAGCAAGAGATACAGAAGAACGTGGGAAGTAAAATTCTGATTACATGAAATTCTCAAATAGAACCAATGCAACCAAAATTAGAAGGAAAACAGGGAACTGGGGAAAGAATTTTATAGCACGTTTCTCTGATAAAAGCTTCATATCTCAAATAAATAGGGAAAGAGATGCACTTCTGAGCTAACCATCAGGGAAGGGAAGGAAGGAAGGAAGGAAAGTAATAAGCATTTATATGGCACCTACTATGAGCCAGGACTGTGCTAAGCACTTTGCAAATATTAAGTGATTTGATCTTCACAACAACTCTATGAAGAAGATGTTGTTATTATTCAAATTCTATAGGAGTTTCTTGCTATTTTAGGGAACAAGTCTTTATTTGTGTCTTAATTTTAGTTGCTTGGATATTTGTGAGCAGTTATTTTACCCTGTAGATGAAGTAGATTTTTGTATATACGATTAGTTCTTAATTGGAAAATTGTTTCCAGACTAATGGTTCTAACCATTTATTTCTGAAATGTAGTAATATTAAGATTATTCACTATTATTATTATAATATCATTATCATAGTAACTAAAGTTACTGTTAAAGTAGTATGAAAGTTACTCCTTTTAAAGCAGTTGAAAATTTGTTCTCTGGCTTATTAATATGTAGGAGCCCAAATAATCTCATTCAATAATGTGAAAACTAGTGGCATTTAAAAGTTTCAATTTCTTCCCATAGTTTGATGCATAGTTGAGTTCCTAATTGTTTTCATTTGACATGTGCACGCTTTATAGTCTGCAGCCTATAGGTAGCAGTTTCAACTTTTTTTTTTTTACTACTTTGTTATCATAGGCATTTTATTCTACCAAGTTAATAATCTCACAATGATCTCTGAAATTCTAGAACTTGTTGCCTAACCACAAACGGTCTTTATCCTATAAGTGTGTTTGGGTCCATTGTGTTATAATAATAATTTTCAACAGAGCTTCAGGTATTTAAAGAGAACTTTCTCCCATTTGCAGAGTAAACTCTAAACAGTCTCTTTGTAATAACTTCAAATGATTTTGGTGCATTCAGGGAGTTCTCAGAGGAAAAAAATACATATTTAAAAGGGATTGTGAAAGAAAAAAGAAAAATAAACTTAAAAGTGATTGTGAATTAAAACTTTCATTTTGCTATGAAAGTGAATCGTATAACCTTAATAGCAAAAAATGAAGGCTAAAAATTTTTAAGCATGACTACTAAGGGACCTCAGTATTATAGATTGTTTTATCACAGGTATTTACAAAGAGCAATTATTTGAACAGTTCTATAGCATGTATCAGTCTCATTGTATAATATGCTTTCATTGTTGAGATGCTTAAATTATATTGTCATAGTTTGTTACAAATTAATATCTTAAACATTTTTCCAGCTCTGAGTTTGCCTACAAGTTTAATTAGTTATTATTATTGTAAATTTCCATTCTTCTTTTAGAATTTGCCATATAGAACAACTTTGAATTAGGAATAAACAGTTAGGAAGCAGTCAGACATTTTGAATGCTATTTTTGTCATAGCATGAACAAAATGGCTGTATACTTTTTAAAACCATTAATTCTGCCTGGCATTGAACCAGTTTGTCTTTGCCATTTGCCATTGCCATTAATTAAAATTATTGCTTATTTTGCCTAGAAAAAAGGCCAAGCCCCTGTTCTCAGGACAGTGCTAGATCAGCAGTAGAAGAACCATTGTGTAATGGAGAAAGGCAGGTAGCTCCCCCAAATCTTAGCCATTAGCAGCATTCTCTCTCCAAAGTAAAAATTTTTTAAGATAGCCCTGACTTAGGAAATTTGTGCATAAATAGGATTGACCAGAAATCATTTGAACAGGCTCAGGGATTTCTTAATGCTTTCAAAGCATTTTCAGTGTTCACAGTTATACTTGTAAGAGTGCAAGAGCTTGATGTGAATGTTTTGTAATATGGTAAATGTATTCTTTCATACAGTTTAAATGTTATACTTTCAAATACAGAAATTATGCTTTGCAAGAATAGTTTTACTTCTTTTATCACCTCTGAATAGGTTAAATAATTTCACTGGTTGGAAAGTAGTTTGGATGAAATGACTATAATGTATATATTCTTAGTATAAAAACAAATTTTTCATCCTTTGGGGGAATAGAAAAGCTATTATGATAACCATAGCATTGCATATATTTATAGAGTATTTTCCTCTGCAGTAGTCTTATGATGTAGGTAATCTGATTACTGTTACCCATTTTATGGATGAAGTACCTCTGAGAAGTTAGGTTGTTAAATGTTAAGTGAATAAGCGGGGATTGAAGGCAAGGTCTCAGTTTTCCCATCCATAACAATAAAAAGGCTGGACTTCGTGACTAACGGGTTCCTTTCGGCTCTAATTCACATGACTTATTCCCAGTCCAGTGCTTTTTCCACCATACTGCAAAGTCTTAATGTTTTGTAGAGTTAATGACATGAATTTTAAAATATGGGGATTAAAAAAGAATGAATGAAGTTCCATGAAGACCTCTTGAAAATAGTCAAGAAAATGCATTGGTGTTATAAAAGGACCCAAATTGACCTTGTAAGAAGTTAAGATACTTTCTAAAAATGATTTCATTAAAAAGATTTGCCCAAAGCTTACTTTTGTAGAATTTCAATATTGATTAAATCTTAATTGAAAAACTTTTCCTTTCAACGAAACACCCTGTCATTAGCCTCATAATAACTTTAATACTCATTTTTATTTATTTGACCCTAAATCTAATTTTTAGGGAAAACACATGTGAAGCAATAGTATGAAGTAATATTCCCAATCTTCAGACCTTACTTGTCTGGTTTTTGTTGTCAGTCCTTGAAATTTGATGATTAATCCCAAGCGATAAGCATTTACAGTAATTTTCCTCAGTCTATATCCTTGTAGTCACTGGAAGGATGTTCCTGGAACCCTCCACCCTTAAAATCTGAAGCATGGTGACATGGAGGGAAAAGTTTAGGGAAAATGAATCAGAGTCAAATAAGGAGATGAGAAGAAAGGCTAGAATCATAATGTTGGGGGTTGGCGGGAGGAGATAATTTATTTACCTGTGAGTAACTGGATTTTAACTTCTATGAAAAATCTAGAGGGGGTATGAATTGCTAACTGTAAAAGAATGCATCACTAAATATAGTCTTTGTTAATACTACTTTCCTCTTAGGCGTTTAATTGTGAAATAGGTAAAAGTTGTGAAACTGGTTTATGCATCCTGAGAAATGAAACTATTTTAGGAACTTTTTTTAAAAAATTGCCCAGATTTTTGAAGAATTGGGGAATGCAAATTGAGGAAGTAATCAATTTGATTTTGCTACACTGTTCCCTTAGTATACTAAAACTATAAATAAGGCTAAACTCATTCCAACTAAATATTTTTGTTACTATTGTTTTAAATAATTAATGTGATTATAATGTTTTAAATGCTGTTTAACATAGGTAATACTATTATCCTTTATTCCTTAGATAATTTAGTTTGAAAAGCATATATACTTAAAATAGTTCTTTTTAATCTTTAGAGAAACTGATGAGAGTAATAAGATTATATTTATGGATAGGAAGTACTTCTCTGGAAATTAGCACTATAAGAAATGTAATACAGAGGCTGCCAAATTGTGAAGAAAGTAATTTTGTGAAAAACAATTTAGAACTTATTAGTCTGCAAGTAAAAATAAAGCACTTACTGTATTTAGGCAGTAAGAGAAAAATGTTTTCAGTAAAAGTATTTTAATCTAAACATTAAAATATTTCATCAAACCAAATATGCTTTTGGATATGAAATTGGCTTTTGAGTTGTGGGAATTAATGGTATGTTCATCTAGAACATTCTTATGTCAGAAGGGTACTAAAATAAGTTTGAATGAAAAATAATAAAAATGTACTTGTTACATTTATGAGTGTAGGGTATTGGCAGGTTTTTTGTTTGTTTTTTTTCTATATTAACATCTTTTGGTGTTGGTGCAAATAATATAATGCTGTTCTAAAAGCCCTTGACCATAATATTCCAGCAACATCCCAGTTATGATTAGAATTTTCTTCAAGTTCTAAATTAATATCATTTATAAAGGAAGAAAAAATAAAATTTTTCGATGTTTTAAATGCACTACTGGTTACTTGCTTTTTTATGAGAACAGGTTTTACAGTGTTACATGAAAAATGTTCTTCCATTGTTTAGTATGCAAATATAACTTTAAATCTGAGAACATTATGAAAGATTTAACAAAAAGTTATAGGAACTGAAAGTTGCAGTTAGTGTATGTTAAATCCATGACAAAATTTATGAAATCCCTTTAGCAGGTCCCCCTCCTAGTTCTTTCCTTTTAAAAGTAAGACTCAATTAAAAAGCCACTTAACTTTCTTTAGAAGAAATGCCAACTTGAGAAAAGAAAGAGGCAAAATATTTCTACCTAGCTTGAGTTGGAGCTCAGGTTTAATTTTTTTCCTCTCAATCAAAATTATTTTTTCTTTAAAATTTTTTTTGTTTTTAACCTCACTTTTATTTTCAAAGATGTCCATCTCCCTTCTCTTCCAAAAGAGCCACCTCTTTCATAACAAAAATAAAGAGAAGAAAAGACATTCAGTAAAACTAACCAATATACAAACAATGCCTGACATTATGTGCAAGTTTCCGCACCTATAGTTCCCCCACTTTTACAAAGAAGGGAAGGAGATTAATCAAAAAATTTTATGGCATTATAATCATAACCAAGGATGTATCCAAAGGGACAAGGATTCTATTTTCCTTTGTGATCCTTTTATTTCTGTTAACTCAAAAGAGAATTATGTGCCAAAGAAGCCCCCTTACCACTTGGTTTTCTTAATAGTGTTTGCCTTATTGAAGAATTTTCCTTCTTGTGTTTATTCTTTGTAATCCTTGAAGAAAGTATTTGTGGGATTAAAGATGTTTAATCTTGTGGGTGTCTGGATGACTAATTATCATATACTAAGTAGTTAATGGATATAGTCATCTCTTGTATAATTTAAATAAATGTGGTCATTCATGAAAAAATGCCTTCAATTCAAAGTGTTAATAACATTCCTCCCTACCCCTCACAGGCAAAGGATACTGAATGATTGTTCCTTCCTTTTATTTATGAGTTCTTGGAGGGGGTGGGGGGGAAAGGATTGCTTTTACTCTTTTTCTCTCTCTTTTATTTATACATTTGTATGTTGAGAAATATTTAAATGCTGTAATAAAAGAGAAAGTATTTCCAAGTGTACCTAAATGAAAAGTCTTGAACAGAAACTGTTTTGTAAAGTGGGAATTCTATGATAAAACTTTTTCTGCTGCTTAAATCAATTGTCATCACAAGAGCATCTATTATAAATTAGTTTCAAGGGATGTAAATAAGAAAGGCATTTCTCTAAATTTATACTTTTAGGTTTTGAGTTAATGATTAAAATTCAGTAGTTGTATTTTCTAATTTGCTTGCAACTGCTATTTGGTAACCTACAAATAGTCCTAATTGAAACATTATCTCTTTTTTGTTAATAATTCAAATCAGAATAAATAGCAACTATTCCAGGAAATATTGGTATAGATTGACAAGCATGAAAATATGAATTTTTTAAAAGTGTGGTAAGAGAAAACTTTTTCTTATTTGTAGAAGTACTTTTAAAAACATTTTCTTTTTTAAGATGTTAAAGTGCTCAACTGAAACTTTTTAATAAACAGTTTTTACCTTGAGCCTGGAAGTGAAGGAGGAAAATGTCTTTGCCCCCTAGTAATGCAACATTGTCTGGAATATATATTTGCTTTTGAACCCTTTTGTAACAACTCTATTGCTTTATTTCAGAATAATGTCTTTTTAAATAACACATATCCTTTAAAATTCATGGATTTTAGAAGCTTAGAGATTTAACATAACTTGATTTTATAATTGTGGATTCACTAAACAATGACATATTAAAAGAATTAGAGATTTTAATTTCATTGTGCTTTTGAAAGAATATAAGTATAATAAAATCTTTTACATGGAGTATAAATACTTTACTTCAAAAAAGGACATCTTTATTCTAGTAGAAATGGTTATTTGTTTACTTTCTTAGAAATAAATCACAAATGGCAAAATTACACTGAAGAATTAAGCTAATATTAACTTTTAGAGGCTATAATTTGGAACCTGAAAGTGTTTATTCTTTCATTGAATAGCAATTTCAGAGAATAGTTTGAATCCTCTTTTATTTTCTGACTACT
Source organism: Trichosurus vulpecula (assembly GCF_011100635.1). Taxonomy (NCBI): domain Eukaryota; kingdom Metazoa; phylum Chordata; class Mammalia; order Diprotodontia; family Phalangeridae; genus Trichosurus; species Trichosurus vulpecula. The sequence goes on along the minus strand of NC_050576.1, from coordinate 168,909,881 downwards.
GTCAAAAGAGCAAAAGAAGGAATAGTTGGGTTTTGTTTTTTTTTTACAAATAAATGCTGTTATAATTTTACACATTTTTTTTTAGCAGGAATAGCTGTTATCTAATTAAATTTTCATATAAATGTAAGCTTCATAGGTATATGTGGTGACTTGTTTTCTTTTTTGATTTGGAAAATTTTCACATTTTCGAACACTCTTATCTAAATATTGCATTTGTTGTTTTATTAGAAACATTCCTAAAAAAAATTACTAAATTTACCTTTAAAAAAAGGTCAACTTTTATTCTTACAAGCATAAATTCTACTGTGGAAGTAGAAAGTCTTTGTCATCTTTATCTATAAGCCATAAAACCTTATGGGTATGAAGTTTACTTTTTATTCATTAATATTTTTGTATTTCAAGTCTTACTTTATGTGAAATTTTTAAAATTGGGGCAGCGAGGTAGCACAGTGAGTAGAGTGGAGGACCTGAGTTCAAATCCAGCCTCAGACACTTGACACACTTACTAGCTGTGTGACCTCGGGCAAGTCACTAACTCCAATTACCCTGCCTTCCCCCCTCCAAAAATAAAAGAAATTTTTAAAATTTCATATTCACACCCCAGAGAACCACTGACTCTCTGCTGTACTCTTTTGCCTTAAACATTCCATGTAAGTACACTATATTGGTATTCTAAGAATAGACACTTTTCCTTGTGGACCTTCTCTGTCTTTGTCAGATTCTAGCCTGAAAATTTTAAAGGAAGTTCTTCTGAGCATTGTTCATGAAGGATGGGATTCAGACATCCTGCTTCTTGTGGTTTGGGATTAAATTAGCTGTCTGCCTTCCTTGGTCAGACCAGTTGAAATATGCAGATCATTGGGTCCTAGTAAGATTGGAGTCTTTGTGAACTTATTGGGCCACAAAGGGGAAGGGATTCTTTAAACATTTGTAAGTGTGATAACAATAAAATTTTTCATGTATTAACCAATCATTTCTTTCTTTCATGTTATCTACTCTTTCTAAAGTGAGGTTTTAATGGTATCTTAACAGTTGATAAGAATAATTAGAATTATATGATGTTTTATAGTTAGATTAGATTAACAGAAACCTGGAAATGTCCACATGGTAAGTGTTTTGAAATTTTGATGTGATATGTTTATTTACGTCTCTCCTTTCTATCAGCAGAAGAGACCTTTATTAGATATCCTAGAGGAACCTATAATTTTGAAACCAGTTAGGAAAAATGTAAATAAACAGAAAACTCTGACAAGTTGTATTTCCAAAATATAGTCAAGATAGAATTTCTTTATGAAATATGATGAATGTTCAGTATAAAAGACAGACAATACATAGAGTCCATTTCCATTCTTTAAACTGTGGCCTGAAGTCCCTTTGTCAGTCTTGAATCTTTAAGGTTTCATCAGGTCAGGTCTTTCTGCATCTCCACTGTCCAAATAACACTTTGCCTAGCTTCAGAGTTGAAAGCCAGTATTTCCTGACATGGTGTATACCAGTGTTATGAGATGGTATAGCATACGCGACAAAGAATATTTTCTCACATTATCCATTAATATTTAAAATTTTTTTTTTCTAGGACTTTGCATCTCGGGCTAAGTTAGCCATTCAGAACATGGTTCAGAAGGTTGGATTTTTTGGAATTTTGGCCTGTGCATCAGTAAGTGAATTTTATTAGAAATGAGAAATTTCAGTAAATGGGAATTTGTATTTTGACTTTATTTACCTCTAAAGATATACTACAGAATGAACAGAAATAACTTCTCTTGGTGCCTCCAATTCTGCCTTAGTTAATCATTCGTCTTGCTCATTAAATGAGCTATTTTCTATGGGGTGAGAGGATGTCTTGTTTATTGACTTCTATGCATTCTGTCACACAATGATGAATACAGACTTAAATAGCTTGCCTCATTGAGAGCAAAAAAGTCAAAATCCATCTTCCCCATGAAAGAGTTTATAATAACTTTCCTTTAACCAAGTAGTGATGACTTTGTACTTTCCATGGAGTTATATGGATAGACTCTATGCCCATTTTCCAAGGGTTAGTTAGTTCCATGGTATAACTAGATTGACACAATGGAACTTGTTTTAGGTGGTTAGTTATTGTCTTAACTATTAGGAATGCTGTCATTGAGAAAGACTTTTGGCCATTGCAAACAAAGTAATCGTGTAAAATTTAACTAATGGCTTAACTATATCTGTTTTTTTAACTGACAGATTCAACTAGGTACATACTTTTACAGTCATGAAAATAAATACTTATGTTTGCGCCACCAGCTAGTAAAGGCAGGGATTCATTTAGTTCAATTTGATCCCCAATATTCTTTTAATTTATCAGCCTTGCAGACAGTTTCTGTAACATCATTGAGCTCACTATGGTTTTAATGACCCCATCCGTGTTTACTATACTTTTCTCTGCCTTACTTCTCTTTCTTCTTTTCTATGTGTCACTAGGTCAAGGAGAGATAAATGTCGTCCTCTATTAGAAGAGAGAGGCAGAGGTTATTTAATCTCTTGGCCCTCAATCCAATTTCCAGCCTTTGATCAGTGATTCTTTATAATGGCTTGAGGTCTTATGAATTAGCTAGTTTATAAAAGTACACTAAATAACAAAGGAAAGAATATCCTTTGGTGAATGTATAAACCTACTAGTGTTTATCAGTTACTCGAGCAAATTGTAGATTATAAGAAATTCCACAAATTAGAACCTTGAAGTTTGTACCTTCTACTTTGCTAATTCATTTTTATAAATAGTCCCCATCTTATTTTCAAAGTTTGGCCTATCTTCCTTAGTAAGGCTAAGAAAATGGCTACAATTGTGCTGTTATGAGGCCCGACAGCTTCCTAAAATTTTTCTTATATAATCTTCTGCAATACTTGTAACTAGTTAACTAGTATTAAACTGGCAATATTGCCTAATTACTATGAACCAGTAAAATTAACTTTCTAAACTAGCCATGAAAATTTTGGAACCTTCAATGAAGTAGCATGTAACACAGAACGATGGCTTACTATTCCTCACACTAGTCTCTCATCTCCTATACCTAGAATCCACCTCCTGATGACCCTTTCAAATCCACAGCATCCTTCAAGGCTCAAGTCAAATACTACCTTTCCTCCCAAATTGTTTTGTATCTATTTTATATAAAGCTTTATGTTTACTTGTTGTCTCCTCTCCCTTGATTTCAAACTCCTTAAGTATAAGGATTTTTAACTTTTGTTGTTGTATTACCAGTGTCCAGTACTGAGCCTGGTGCACATATTAAGACCCTAGTAAAGTGTGATTTTTCTACTTAGTATCAGGAATTTCCCCCCGATACTTAAAGAAGATGTATACAGATAGAGTTTCAAATAAAAGTGAGTTCTGCTAATTGTAGTCTTTAACACCTAAATCAAGAGAAGTAAAAGCCCTAGAGATTCAACTATTACTTTATAGGTTTTCTAAAATCTAATTTCCTTTTATATTTTTAGTTACTAAGTTACCAAGAGAATAGATAGCATATATGCCCAGAAATTTAGTTATTTGATCATAACTTCTCACCCAAAACAGAGAGAGAGACCCTTTTTGACTACCCGTAAATATTGTGGAATTGCAATTATGATCCTTTTTCATTTTTGAAAATCATGTGTTATATTTTAAAAGTTCATTTTAGTTCACAAAATGAAGAAGGAACTGGCAGTAGGAAAAATGTACAGATTTTAAAGGGAATATAGTACAGTGGGAATAAGACTAATTTAGGGGTAATGAAACCTGGATTCCCATGAGCTTTGCCACTTAGCAGCCATGAAAGCTTGAGTAAAGGCATGAACATTTTTAGACACCAATTTCCTCTTGTCAGATGAAAAGGAGTGTACCAGATAAACTCTGATGCCTTTTCTATATGAAACATTCAGTGATTCTGATTCTGATGCAGTAGTGTGTGGCACTGAAGGTTGAAAAAAAAGAAAAATGCTTTTTAAATTGTAGTATTAATAAAAATAATACTTGAATTATAGTATAGTTGTGCTTTACTTTTGAAAACACCTGTTCAGACATCTTTTTAAACCAGTTGACTCTATTCTGCCTGTATTTTAGAAGAGAATTACTTAACTTCATCAACTTTCCAGCGGTTAACACATTCAATGGGGCAGTAATCTTCTTGGAAGGAAAATGGAGTGATCAGAAACTGTTTGTGGTTTCTCTTCATTCTGAAATAACATCTTTTAGCATTCCTGATATTTGGGAAAGGTATTACATGTAATCAGTCTTTCATGGAACTATCTGTTCAAGGCGTATCTGGAGTTGTGGGCTATAATATCACACTTGACAATATTTTAAAATATATCCTGTAACCCATAAAGTCTTAAGGCTCACAGAAATGAAATAACAAGCAGTTTTGAAGCTGAAAAAAATATCATTAAATTTATCTCTGTATCTGTTTATTGGATTTCATGTTTACCTTTTTTGAACAGGTATATTATCATACCCAAAAGATATAAATACCTGCCAAATCATATTCTTGCTTGGGGCTAAATTAGAAGTCAGTACTCTTGCTGTTATAGAAATGTTTATTAGAATTCTGTCTTATTGTTCATCTAATTTATACCCTTAAAGTAACATTAAGCCAATGGATTACCAAATACCAGTAAAATGGAACTAGATTGCTAGAGATCCCATGGCTCTAAACAGTGCCAGTCTGATGAAGTGGAAGTCCTAGTTTCTCAACTAGCATAGCCTTATATGGAACTGTAACAAGTTAAGATAAAGTACCAGATGGATACACAGCAGAGGTAGGACAATTAAAATACAAAAACAGCTAATTTCCCTCATCTCCATTTTAGAAGTCACATGGAAAGTGGGAAATTAAATGGGACAGATTTTGAAGTATAAAGACATATACCAATAATTAATGCATGCTTTTTTAGTTATCTTAGTTGAGTGGGCTTTTTATTTTTCTTCCATTCTTCCTTCTTAGATTCCAAACCCTCTGTTTGATCTGGCAGGAATAACATGTGGACATTTCCTTGTTCCCTTTTGGACCTTCTTTGGTGCAACCCTTATTGGGAAAGCAATAGTTAAGATGCACATCCAGGTAAGTATATTGTCTCTTAACCCATAAGACCAAACAGAAACCTAAAATGTATTTCCTCCAGTCCCTTATGGTGAGCTAGTATTATGTCTCCTGTTCAGCAATAATTTTCTTAGGAATTTAAGGCTCTAAAGAAAAGTAAATTTCTGGAAGGTTTCCTTCATTTGAAAAATTGGTCCCTAAAATTATTTTTCCTCTAGTTCAAACCCCAGTCACTAATACTACTGCAGATCCTAGTGATTAAGTCAAGTCATCTACTTACAATTTTTAGCACTTTGGAAATGTTCCAATTGGGGGCTATGAATGTTAAGTTAGGGTTCAAGTTTACCAGACATAAACTGAGAGACTATTATTTTCTTTCAGTGACATTCATTTTCTTACATTTACTCTAGCATTTCCTGCCATGGTACCAAAATCCTTTACTGAAAACCAGCCAGATGTTAGTGTTGGAGAGAATGGGGAAGAAGCAGCTACCAGTCAGCCTAGAAGATGTGGGCTGTGGTTAGAGAAGTGAGAATCTACTTGTGCCTAGAGCTACTGTTAAAATGAAGTTAGAAGTTAAGGCAAGGGGGTGGGGGTGGGGGGCGAGGAGCATAGTACAACAACAGAAAAAGACAGGATACTGGATATAAACTGATAATGGAGGGGAATAAGGAGACATTAGCAATGGCTGCTGTAGAAATGAAGGTAGCTAAGGTAGGTAGAAAGGTAGAGAGGATTTCCTGTATTAATTTAGTCTTCCTTCTCTGCTTCTCCTTTCTTTAAATCTATGCCTTGCATTATACTATGAAAAGTTTCTACTAGCAGGCAATACTCATTTAAACAACATAACATTTTTAAGAACTTATTCTATGCAAGACCCTGGAATATAAAGACAAAAATAAAAAATGTCCAGACCTCGGGGAGCTTTTGCTTAGGGATTCAGGACATACATTGTAAATAAAGGTTATTTGATGAGTTAGAGAGCCATTAAACAATGGAGAAGTTAAAGGGAGGACTTACAGAAGTGGTACCTGAACTGAATCTTAAAGGAAGATATGGATTCTAAAAGACAGAAATGATGACGGAGTACATTCCAGACCTGAGGGATGGTTTCTGAAAAATACACGTAGATAAGAGAGGGAATGTTGAGTTCAGGGTAGACTGGTGATCTAGATCAGAGGTGTCAAACTCAGCTGGGCCATACATGCCCATGAAACTCTTGAATGTAGCCTGAACCAGATTAAACTCTAATTGGAAAATATTTAACAAAAATTAAAATACAGTAAAACATAGATAATGTTAATTTATGGTTTTCTAAGTCAGTATGCCATCCACAGGGAACCCTTTCTTTTGTGTTTGACTCCATTTATCTAGATTGCCTAGAGTTTATTTACTTTTTTTTTGGTAAGGGTTGGTAGTTTGAAATAAGGCTTGAAAGAGAAGTTGGGAATTCATCCTAGGAGAAAGTCCCATATATACTCAATGAGAGGACTCCTTTAGTGAGAATTCAAAGCTTATTTACCATGAGAGGATTCAGAATGGTGAGAAGCCTTTTACATGTAATGTGGGAAGGCCTTCATCCAGAGTTCACCCATTACTGCCCATGAAAGCATTCATATTGAAAAGAAACCTCATGAATGCCATGAGTTGCCATAAAGTTGTTAGAACACTCGTCCCTTATTGAACATCAGGCAATCCACTCTGAACAGAAACCTTATGAATGCAGTCAGTGTGGTAAATCCTTCAGACAATAATCATCCTTTATCTTTCATCAGAAAATTCATACTGGAGAGAAATCTTATCATTGTAATGAATGTGGAAAGGGTTTCATACAGAATCCAGAGTTTATTAGAAGAAAATTCATTCTAGGGAGCAGTACTCACAGGTATTCCTGCAAAATAGACATAAGTAAAATATTTGCCTTGCAAACACCCCAAACATCAAAAAAGGTAAATAAGTAATTAATAAAAAAAAATAAGTAATGAAATAAATTGCCCCATATATAGGTTTTTTAAAAAATGAAATAATTCTGACTTACAAAATAAAAAAAAGAAAAAGAAATGAGAAATTATCAAGACATAAAGGACAAAAGGAAATAAAGATTTGATTAGAATTTAAACAAATAGAGTGAAAGTGAAGGAATAGAACTCAAGCACCATAAACAAAATCCCATAACATCCCTTCAAGTAAATCAAATTTTTGGGTTTTTTGTTTGTTTGTTTGTTTTTGTGGAACATAGTTGCAGAATAGGAAAGGTACATAAATGAGGATGAGGAAATAGAGGACAGAAAGGAAAGAGTTTTCTACCCTTATCAAGTCCATGAGTGAAGAGGGGAGACCCCATGGTCTCTCAGAAAGAAGAAAATCTATGGGAGAAGAGAAGAGACCTGTACAAAAGGGAGAGATTTAAACTGGGGGAATGTTTTAACCTGCTAACAAGGAGGAGGGAGGGTACTACTAAAGAATACTCCAGTGGAAGAAGAGGTGATGGAAGATGGGGACCTTATGATGGCTTTAACCTGGAGGGAGTTGTATTGGGAGACCATCTTTTCTGAGTGTTTTGCCATCATAGACAGCATCTTGTCCTGGGAGAAAGGGAAATAAATATTAGCTGCTGGAGGCTGCTGGCACCCATATTGGACCCAGAAATGAGATGGTGTAGCCAGTGGAAAGGCAAACCATCCTGGGAAGGGCAGGGAATAGAATTAAATTGCATAGGGACAGGTTATTTTCCCCCATGGGGCACCACTTCATCTATGTTACTTACCACATGAATTGAAACTTCCAAAGAGAGGTGCACAACATAAAAATAAAAATAGATCATGGCACAAGATCTATAAAGCCATAACATAGAAATCGGTTAGAAGACAAAGAGCATCAGTTATGATACTTAAGAAAATTTAACTCCATGAGAAACACAAAGAGGTTATAAATGAAGAGATAGATGACAAATTCAAGAATAAGAAGAGGAGAGAACAAAGCTAAGAAATTCTCTTTAGAAAAAAGTCATGGAAAATTCTACTATCCAAAAAAAGAAGTTGGAAGGGTATTTTGAACTAACCACCACTTACCTGAGGGGGGCAAGGAAAGGGGGAAGAAATAGATATTTAAATAACCACAGAAAAAGAAATTAAATAAAATCACAAACTAGGGGAAATAGGAGTGGGGGCTCAAATGGGAAAGAGGGCCCGTGGAAATAGGATTGCATTAAAGTTGTTTAAGCAATACTAATCCTAGTGATAAGGTATTGACTTCAAAGAGGAAGGGAATTAAACTTTTTTGGAAAAGCAGTGCTAGAGATACAAATAAAGGAAAACATAAACCTAACTCATAACTTTAAAATGAGAGTGACAGAATGAGTAAAAAACACAATTCCAAGACTTCTGCTGACAGAAAACACATCTAACAGGCAAAAACATGCATAGAATCAAAATAAGAGATTGGAACAAAATTTATTCAACAGGTCAATCAATAAGCATTTATTAAGTGCCCCCCAGAAAGCATGAGTTTTAATTATGCTATCAGACAAAGTAAAAGTAAAAACTCAGAGTATCAATAGAGATAAACAAGAAAATTAATTTTTTGTTCTGGATTTAAATATCAAAAAGAACATTTTTATATATGTGGCAGAAAAGAGGATCACATGTGAAAATATAAATCTAATTCATACTATTTGCTTTTTAAAAAAATTACATAATTCCATGAATTATTTTCAGAGCTGTCCTGCTTAACTGTGCTTCCTTAACTTCCTTCTGTTTTCATCTGTGTGTTTTTTAAAAAGTGTTTCATTGGTTCTCTTTTTTTGTATCATTATTGATAGTTCTATCTCCATCAAAATCCCCCTCCATTAAAAAAAACTGAGAGCAAGAAAAAAAATAACACTTTGTAACAAATAGACATAGTTCAAGAAAACTAAATTAACATAGTTATCATGTCAAAAATTTGTCTCTTAACTGTACCTTGAGTGTCTGTAAGGAAGTGGGTAGCATATTTCATCCTACATCTTTTGGAAACATGATTTCTTTACTACCATGATGAAAGTTAAGTGTTGTTCTTGTATAAATTGATCTCCTAATTCTGCTGAAGTTGATATTACCCACGATTTTCAGAAGTTGTATTTTTTTTGTCATTTCTTATGAAAAAATAATATTCAATTACATTCATATACCACAACTTGTTGAGCCATTCAAGTGATGGACACCCTTCCCACTCCTTTAATTCTTTTTTTTCCTTTTCATCCACCAATCAGGATCAGGAAGATGCTGTTCCTCCCTAGGTGTCATCCTCCCTCTTCTCCATTCTCCATGTTGAGTTTGTTATATTTCTATATGTAACTATATGTTTCTCTTCTTTGTTTTAAATAAGAGTGAGTTTCATCTGATGTCCCCTTCCCTCACCCCTTTCTCTATGTTTATATACTCTTCTCACCCAGTCCAAATATGAGAAATAGCAAGTCCCACCCCTTTTTACACTACTGTATTCCTTTTATCCTTCCTTTTCTTTTTTCTCCCCAAACCCTCCTAACAGAACAAGTCTGCCCCTCCCCTCAGGGTCTCTGTTTCTCTTTTCTTTTAAATTAATTTATTTAATTTTAGTTTTCAACATTCACTTCTATGAGATTTTGAGTTCTAAATTTCACCACCACTCCTCCCCTCTCCCCTTGTTTTTCTTTTTAAACACCATTAGTAACTTATAAAGACATTAAGATTCTGAAGGGACACTTGTTTCTTCTTCCTCTGTGAATATGTTAGCACTAAATCATCATACACTTTCTTCCAGTTGCTCAAATATTTCATAGCCCCTACTCATGTCTGGGATCTCTTCGTTTAAGTCTCAGCTGAAGTTCTACCTAAAATCATCTGGTGTTCAAAGCCCTTCACAATCTAATCCTTCTCCTATCTTTCCAGTCTTCTTACACCTTAGTCCTTAACACGTATTCTTTGGTCCAGTGACACTGGCCCGTGGCTATCCTGGAACAAGACACTCCATCTCTTGGCTCTAGGCATTTTCTCTGGCTGTCCACCATTCCTAGAATGTTCTCCCTCGTCCATCTTATCCTACTGCCTTCTCTAGTTTCCTTTAGCTCCCAACTAAAAATCAGTTTTCTATAGGAAGCCTTTCCTAACCTCTCTTAATTCTAGTGCCTTCTGTCTTTTTATTATTTCCTATTTTTCCTGTATATAGCTTGTTAGTATATATTTGTATGTTGTCTCCTCTATTAGACTTGTGAGTTCCCTTGAGAGCAAAGAGTGTTTTGTTTTATTTTGTTTGTTTACATTTTTTTGCATCTTCACTGCTTAACATACTGGCTAGCTCATAGTGAACAATATTTGTTGATTGGCTGACTTTGGTCTTTTCATCAGAAATGTTTGAAAATTCAGTAGTCCCTTAAAGGACACTTTTTTCTCCACTTTAATTATACCTAGCTGTGCAGCCTAAGTTATTTTGGTTGTAAGCCTGTATCTTTTTCCTTTTGGAATTTTAATTCCAGTATTTCTTGCTTTTAGTAGAAGCTGCCAGGTCTTCTGTGATACTGACTGTGGTCCTTGGTCCATGAACTACTCCTTTTTTGGATGCCTATTTTTTCTTTGACATGGGAGCTCAGGATTTTGGCTATAATATTTCAGCGTCCATTCCTTTAGGGTTTTCTTCAGGAGATAATAGATGAATTTCTTTTCTTTTCACTTTTCCCTCTTGATTCAATCAAATCTGAGCAGTTTGATTTATGATTTCTTAGAACATAGGATTTATTTTAAAATCATGTTTTTCAGGAAGTTCAGTGATTCCTAAATCTTCTTTTCCGGGTCAATTTTTTATATCAAATATATTTTTTTTCCTCCACTTTTTCATTTTGTTTTAACATTTCTTAGTGTCTCATGGAATGATTCTGTTTTGTCCATTCTCATTTTCAGGGAATCTCTTACTTGGGTATGTTTTAACGCTTTCTCTTTATTCTCCTTGCATTTAATTCCACTAGAACTTTTATTTTGCTTTTTGAATCATACTATGTTTTTCTTAGGAATTTATAGTCTTTATGGAAAATCTATTTTTTCCTTGGACTCTCTATTTGTAGTTGTCACAGAGCTAATTCATTTTTTGAGTTCTCTAGAGCTACAATAATTTTTTATATTGATTGAGGGTTTTCTTGGTTTATTCATCTCTCTGCTTTTAGTTGCTGAATTTGGGCTTTGTGCCAGTTCTGGGTTTCTCCCCTCCTACTGTGTTTTTGAGTGGGGTCATTGGCCCTGTGTGATCTTGCCTTGAGTTACTTGAGTTCCTCCACTGACCTCATCATCAGCTGAAACTATTCTCTTCAATGTTACCAATCATCTCTTAATTACCAAATTTGATGCTCTCAATCCTCTGCAATCTTTGACGCTGCTGATCACCCTCTTCACTTGTATATTCTCTTCTGTGTTTCTCTGAGAAAGGGAATAAGCATTTATATAGCACCTATTATGTGTCAGACACTGTGCTAAGCACTTGACAAATATCATCTCGTTTCATCCTCATAACAAATCTCTGAGGCAGATGGTAGTTTTATCTCCATTGTTAACAGTTGAAGAAATGGAAGTAGAGTTTAAATGACTTGCCCAGTATTACATAGCTAGTAAGTGTCTGAAGCCAGATTTGAACTCAGATCTTGCTCTCTTTGTGGTGCCATGAGCTGCACCATTCTCCTTCACTAGATCTTCATCTAGGTCATGGCCAATACCTGTCAGTCTCAAAGCTCATCCAAAGGCTACTTGTTACCTCCCTCTATACTATCTCACTTGGTGATCTCATCAGTTCCCGTGAGTTCAATTATCCTCTCTATGCAGATGATTTCCTAGATTTATATATCTAGCCCTACCCTCTCTTCTGGGCATCGGTCCATCATCACCAAATGCCTTTTAGACATCTCAGATTGGATATCCCATATACATCTCAAACTAAACCTGTCCAAAACAGAACTCATCTTTCAAATTGCAAAATCTCCCCAATCATACTTGCCCTCCCATTATTGTCAAAGGCACAGCCATCCTCCTAGACACTCAAGCCTCACTCTTACCCCCTCATATCTAGTCTATTTCTAAATGTTGTCATTTTTACCTTAACAACATCTCCAGTATACATTTCCTCCCTTTCACACACCTTAGTGCAGGCCTGTATCACCTCATGCCTGACAGTTCCCAATAGTCTGTCGATTAGTCTCCCTCTCTCAGGTCTCTTCCCACTTCAATCTATCCTGCCCTCAACTGCCAGCGGTTTTCCTCAAGCACAGATCTGACTCCCCCTATTCAGTGAACTCCAGTGGCTCCCTATTACATTCAGGATGAAATACAAATGCCCTGTAAGGCCACTCATAAGTCTCCTTTCTATCTTTCCAGTTTTCTTACACTTTACTCCCCTCCATTACTTGTAAAATACAGTGACACTGCCCTTTTCACCGTTCTTCAGATACCACACTCCATCTCCTGAGACTTGAAAAGGAGTCTCAGATAAATGTCTTAAGGCTGGATTTAAGGGGGAGTCTTATAAATTGATATCTAGAAGAGAGAGGAGCTCTTTGAGTTTCACAAATTATTTATTCTCTTGGACTGATCTGGATATGTCTCCCTGACTTGGGCTTTGGAGTGCTATATACCTATATAATCTTGCTTGTATTTAGTAAAAGATTCTTTTAAAATTATTATTTGATTGATTTATCATAATTTATTCAACCTCTTCAGATTCAAAACTTATATTTGCTGTCAGCTAGTATTTGGCCTAAAAGATGTCAAGGAGAATAAGGACTGAGAAAGGCAAATGGATTTAGCAATTAAAAGAGTTTTGATGTAAAATGAAATGAACATGGGGTTTCTTTTAAGGGGGGAGGGGCTTGTAACAATAGGGAATGTTTTTGAAGGAAAGTCAAGAACAGTAAGGACTTATCTCTGCTCTGATGTGATTTCTCAATAGTTACAAATGTTCTTCTGTCCCTGATCTCCCTATTGCTGCTTGACATTTTATTCTTAGAGAACTACTAGTGACTAAAGTTGCTTCTGTTTGTCCAGTTCTGGTAATAGTTTTTTATATTAGACCCTGGTTTATTTCTTGAATCCGTCATTTTTTCAATTTTATCTTTAGACACCCCAAATTCCAAGGACATTATTGTTTTCTATGGAAAATATTAACTATGAAAAAATGTGTGTTACACATTACAGAGTAAAAATAATTACAAAAACATTAAAATGTTGGTTGCTTAGTAGGGATTTCAGTACATTATAACAGAAAGGCATTATGAAAAGCAAAATATGTAATAAATAAGACTTGTTAGCTTAATAGTTAAACCAAAGTATTTTTAAGCTCTTAGTGGTGTCATGGTAAACAAATAGTTAAAATAATGCTAAATTCAATAGCAGGAGTTAAGGGTCATGAGGATGAGCAGAGGACCTTTTACCATATTTTTAAGTGCAATTTTGAATCATTCTCCTAGTTAACATAAGGTTTACTTGTTGACATTTGATACTTCTCCCCTTCCCCCCATCCTCCTATCAAGGATCCATTTGAAAGAAGGAGATTGGTTTTAAACCTCTTGGATAGCAACAGTAACGTAAGTTTTTTCTAAGTAACACCTTTCCTCCATAACATAAATTTCCCTAGCTCGGCTGTTTACTTGTCCTGCTTTAAAAACTTTTTGAACCTTTTTTCTACCAACTGGTAAAATCAATGAAATCTAAAAGCATCCTATAGTATCCTATATGAAAAGACCATGTACATTTATTCATTTAGTTGATTTAAGATTATTACAAGATAAGCATTTATTTGCCCATATGGGCAAAAGCCTAACATCAATTTGTCATTTAAAGGAAAGAATCTTTTTAGCTTTTCTCCTACATTAAGGCAAATAGGGTATGTTTGTTATGTTCCATTGTGTCATGGTTACCTACTCCATAAAGGCATGTAACTTGACGTACATCCAGATGTAGCTTAGGCAACAAACATTTCTCAGTACTTGGTAAGCAATTTTAGTTGGTATTATAAACATCTTTAACCATTATTTAAATAATAAAAAGAAATATACAAAAAACTTTTAGTGTTCAAGCAATCCACTTGTTTCTTCACATTTTTTCCTCTTGTTCCTTATATTTTTCCTTAGCTTAAATTAAGACAACTTTCTGATACACGCATTAAGCAATTTATGTTGATGCCTTTTGCCAGCTGTTACCCCTCCTAAAAAATACCAGTTGACTTAGCTGTTCCATGGCAGGGAAGGATGCCTCTTTCCTTTCTGTTCTCTACTTGTTCAGCAGACCCTTGAGGACAGCTATTGACTTTCTTAGTCAGTGGTCAAAATAAGGACTTTGACCTAATTAGCAATTCACTTAGAACCTTTCAAGACTGCTTCTTGCTGTACAGTTTGCCAACCTGTTAGCTCCCATTGGTTTGTGTCCTTCTGCTCCCTCTTTCTCCCTCACCCCCACTCCCTTTCCTGTGTGCCATGTGTACTTTTATGTGGTTGAGTGTGACTGTTTTGGGTGTTTTTTTTGCCTTTCGTTTATTTTGTAGTAACCTCACTTGGACCTCAAACCTGAAAGACTCTGGGGGACACATGTTGTTCCCTGTCTGAGACATGTTTTGTCATACCCAGCACAATGTATTTTTATGCTCCTATAGAGAAAGAGAAAATAGTATGTTGTATTTGAGAGATGAAATTGTGCAATAATCTGGATATCTCACTGTATTTTGAATGTTAAAGAATGATGGTACAATAGACTTGTGATAGTAAAATTGAATAGCAAGACCATTAAGTATGTTTATTAGTGGAAGATTTATAGCTCTATTTAGCTGGCTTTTAATGTACCAGAAAGTCTCCGTTAATTCTTTTTCACATAAATGATCTTCATTCAACCCATAATTTCCTTGTTTTTTGTGATATCACCACTTACGTGCCTGATAAAAATCATCATCTTTCCAGTAATCATCTGGTATTTTTGCATAACAATCGAGCACATAGACTTGTAGTTAAGTATCTTTTTATGATTTGAATGTACATACCTAAACCCCAGAATGTAGTTATTGCAGTCTTTGGCATAATTTTATTTTCTTGTATAATACTCATTCAAAAGTCAGCTATGGAACTATCCACTTAATTTCAGTGTCCCAAGCAGTTATCTAAGACTGTAAATTGCTGGACAGGTGCTAATTTGCATTGGTAAGTGGAGTTTCATAGTTTATGTGGCTGTGATGTATTATTCAGTTCTAGGACAGATTTTAAATCTGTCTTATTATACTAACTGTTTTCTCTATGTAATAAGTATATGCAGTCCATCCTTAAAAATAATCCCTGATGTGGAGTGAATGATGATTTCTGCTGGGAAGATAAAAAGGCATCTTAGGCTTGGGCACACTAGTAAAACATTTTTTGCGGATTTGCAAGGGATTTTGTTTTGTTTTTAATAGTTGACAAGCTTATTTTACTCTTAGTATGACCCACTTTTATTATTTTACCATATACTAGGAGTATAATGTAGAAATCTAAAATTACTCATTAGGTCTAAGGCATGTGATATGGACCATAGGGATACTTATAGGAAAAAAAACCTATCATTAAAAATTCAGTATTCACCAAACCAGGACTAATTCCACTAAATAGCCTAATAATATGTCATTTCAGCTTTGTATATCTCTTTGCCACATGTAACAAGTAGCAAACGTTCCCTATAGTCCACATCACACACCTTAGAAGGATGACTTTCATGTATACCCATGTGTCCAAACTGGTTTAGAGTATGGGTCTAGAAATCCTGGGGTACTTGTTAGTGATTTCCTAACATTTCCTCAACCAAGGAGACCAGTACTCCTGTCTAGTATTGTAAAGGCTCTGGATTGTATTTGTATAACTTATCAAGGCATTTCTATTATATCCATAACCTAGATATCCTGCAATAAGTTGGTACTTCAGAGGTGAGCCATTCAGCACCTTGCGTCTAGTCATTTAATGTGACAGGCTTCAAACTTTTCTGAGCATGCACCCCCAATATATGTATATTTACTTATTCACAAATGTGTGTGTGTGTGTAAATAATATGCACACACATATATACATGTACACATATATATACATGCTACTGTACTAGTAATTATATACATTATAAAACTTACACAGAATAGGAGTTAAAGATGAAATGTTTGATCCTAAGTGTAATTATCATTATTCATACTTCATTCTCAGAGAGGCCTATGACGTCACAAGTGATGTCAACTTGCATGTGAATTGGATTTAAGTGTAGTTGCACAAAGGGAAGAAGAGTTGACCTCATTGTTTATATAGGCTTGGATATGAGTTCTTTGCATGTTCTTTCAGACTAAATAAAAACTAGTCTCATACCTCATAACTTTTGGGCCCAAGTGTTTGTGATGGTAAATTAGGCCATCTTGTCTCCTAAAGTCAATAGAGACCCACTGGAGTTTGAACAGGGGAGTGACAATAGTCAGACTTGTGCTTGAGAAATATCATTTTGGTGGGGGGGTACAGCAGGGATTGGAGTGGTAACAGACTTGAGGCAGAGAGACAAATTAGGATGCTTTCGTAGTAGTCCAGTTGAAAGGTGATAAAGGTCTGAATGAGAGTTGTGGCTAATGATTGGAGAGAAGGGAATAGATATGAGAGATGTTGTGAAGGTAAAATGGATGAAAATTACCAGATAATTGGATGTGTGGGGTGAGGGAGAATGAGAAGTTGAAGATGACATTTGAGGTTGTCAGTCTGAGTGACTGAAAGGATAGTGATACCTTCAACAGAAATAGGAAAATTTAGAGGGGTGCAGGGTTTGAGGAGGGAAAATATTATAATATCTACAGTACAGATCACAACTTATCCATGCATCCTCTTCCTGTGTGAGTCGCTCTTAATCCCATTTAAAACAAACAGGAGACGGCTATTACTCATGGGTCAGTGTCCTATTGAGGGGTGCCAGGAGGTTACCTGGGGGACAGGATGTGGTACACTAGGGACAAGGGAAATCTAGCTACTTTTGATGTGAGTGCACCGTCATGGTTGGTTGTAGCTTCTCTAAAGGGTCATCTCTAGAATCCCATGCCCAGCCATGGGAAGCCAGCAGCAAGAGGGGTTGGAGTGAGGGAATATTGGATGATAATAAGTAAAGGGGGGCAAGTGGAGTTCTGTTTGGGGAGGGGTGGGATGTAACCCGTATTCCCCTCCATTAATTAGGTATCATGCCATGGCCAGCTAGGGGTACAAGTTTTCCACCTTGGAGAACACTAGTTTACTGATACATTTCATTCAAGGAATATATCAAAATAATTCTGAAATGTCCAGCAAAAACTCTTTTCAGTCTTTGGTTTCATGACTCATGTTTTCCCATCCAGATATGGTTATAAGCTTGATGTGGCTTGGAAAGACGTTTCCTAGCATTATGCTTGGGAAAAAATTTCTTAGAATGTGGAAATATTAAGAGTAAATGAAAAATCATAGATAGGTAACACTTGACCATATTTTTTTTTTGCCTGTTATATTATTTGAAAAGAAGAGCTGGGAAAGTCCTTGGGAGGATTCTTGCCTTTCAATACTGCTAACATAAAGCATTTGGGAGTTGTGATACTATGTCTTTTAATAGAGTAAATATTCCTTTGACCAAATTTTTCTTTCTTACAGAAACTCTTCGTTATTATAACTTTCAGCAAACACATAGTAGAACGGATGGTGGCTCTCATTGGGTGAGTAATTATAAGACTAATAATATCTTTACTGTTTGAATGAGAGGAAACACGCAGGAGTTAGTAATGAGATGATGTCTTTGTGAAAATCTTTTATTTGTGGAATTGCAAAAGGCTTTTGGCAAAGAACACAGCTCATAACTTTTACTAGGCTATATGCTTTGTGAGGGCAAGGACTTAATTTTTATTCTTCTTTGTATGGCCCACAACACCTAGCACAGTACTTTGTACTCAATAAATTATTAAAATGAATACTAAATAATAGTTGAGTTGGTGACTTAGATTTTATTTGAGCTCCCATCCCCTTTTGTCCCACAGCAGAGTAGTGTGAAATTCAAGTGGTCTTTGTTTAAATTTAATCTGGCTACTTATTTTTCTAGTCACAAATTATGCTTGAAATAATCTTGAATCTTGCAAAATTATAAAACCTATATCATTCCAGAGAAAGAGAAACTTATATTTGTGACATATGAATCTAGCTCCTTTTCCCACACCCATTTTTCTTAATAAATTTTGTAATGTACAAACTCATGTTAACTAGTTATTAATCAACAAGGATTTTTAAAGTGCCTACTATATAATAGGCACTGTGCTAGACAGTAGGTATAAATAAAATAAATGAAAAAATTCTAAAATATAGCCTTGTTTTTTAAAAGACTTCTGTTTATCACATGACTTAATACTACTTTGGGACAACATTGAAAGTTCTTATTAATTTTTAAAAGATAGACTATATTTTTCCTGAACAGATGCTTTTATTTTCCAGACTTTAGCATTGGAAAGTAAGCCAAACCAGCTTCAGTGGATGGTCTAAGTGACTCTTTTACTGTAATATAGACTTAATTTTGATAAAAACAGCATAGGAAACTCTCAGTTTGTTCAGTTGAATAGTTCATTTTTCATCTGGCCTGGCCTATGCAATTGAAATGAAAATAGTATTTAGTATTTAGAGGTGAATGCAGTCATCTTAAAAACTTTTTTAAAAAAAAGATAAATAGCATTTTCTCCCAATCACATGTAAAGACAATTTTTAGCATTCATTTTTAAAATTTTTTAATTCCAAATTTTCTCACTCCTTCCCCTCTCCCTTACCTGAGATATAAGTAATTTGATATAGATTGTGCATGTGCAATTATGGATAACATATTTCCATGTTAGTCATTTGTGAAAGAAGATGCCCGAAAGGGGGAAAAAAAAAAGAAAGTAAAAAAATAGCATGATTCAGTCTGCATTCAGACTCCATCAGTTCTTTCTCTGAGGTGGAAAGCATTTTTCATCATGAGTCTCTTGAAATTGTCTTGGATCATTGTCTTTCTGAGAATAGCTAAGTCATTCACAGTTGATCATCATACAGTATTGCTTTTGGTATGTATGATGGTCTTCTGGTTCTTCTCACTTCACTTTGCATCAGTTTATGTAAGTCTTTTCAGGAAAAAAATTGGTTTCTTAAAAGCATTTTATGAACCAAACATTTCTGGAAATGCTTACTATGTAAGTAAAAAATGTAACCTTTAATATATAGGAGTAAAAGTCATTTTTTCCAAGACATGTCTGAGGAGCTGTATACTTGGTAATTTTTTTCAGATTTATCATCAGATTTATTACTCCATAAGCTGCTGATTAGAAGCATGAATTATGATTTGTATGTTAACTTTTTTTCAATATTAGGTCATTTTGGGAAGTACTTAACAGTACTTATATTCATTGGCATATGTACCTGTCTTGAAGTTGGGGTCCGGGATGTCAAAAGAAATAAGTAATGAAATGATTTGATGACTGGTTTCCTGTAAATAGAAAATGGTATGGAATTAATAATCTTGCTCCACAGAAGAGCGTATACTAACTCACTTTAGAAAGGAGGAAGGTGAATTTTCCTTGCCCCTTCAGTTATTCCCTCTAGGAGTCAAGTCCATACTTTTTTTTTCCCAACAAAGAAAGCACCATCTTATGTTTTGGGGGAATCATTGTTCTGCCTTGTGATAAAACCTTGGAGTACCTGCAGCTTACATATGTGAAGGAGGGATGTAACAGCCAGATTTTTCCTACTATTGTCACAATTAAAAGTCAGTAAGCTTTTATCAAGTACCTACAATGTGCCAGGTAAAGAAAGGCAAAAAACATGGTCCCTGGTTTTAAGGAACTCACATTCTAATGGGAGAGAGAACTGCCTAAGGGGGAGACCCACAAAGGGAAAGCATTTGTTGGTACTTAACATCACAATTTCTGACCAGACAGTCGTACAAAATAAATAACTGCTATGTATTTTATACTGACAGAATTATTATCCTAACCACATTTATGAGAGTCATATGGAGAAAGGTATCATGGTCCCTTTCTCATAAATGAAAAAAGCAGAGGTAACTTGCCATAAAATCATTAAACAAATCATTGGTTGTGCCCAGGCTTTCCCTAACTGATGCTCTGTTTCTAAAATATATGTCATGCTGCTTCCTCAAATTTATGTAGAATCAAATTGATCAAATCTACCTTCATTCTTAGACCAATACTGGTCTGGTATTCAATTTCATTTGAGAATACTTTTCCGTACTAGTAGTTGTTCTCTCCCTTCCCCCACACTTCCCATCTCCTAAAATATCCAGTGTTCCTGCTGTCTGGAGATAGTTTTTCATCAAGTTACTTTAACATACTCAAGACTTACTAGATTCAGATTTTTATTAAATTAGATGGCTGATGTCATGGTTTAACTATGTTCTCAGGAGTCAGATGTCGGAATGTCCTAGTATCCTCAAGTTTTCCCCAGCACTGTCTGCTGGGATTACCTCATCAATTTTTTTTTTTTTTTTGCTACATAGTATATAAAACATTATAAACAACACGACTTGGCTGCTTAACTTAGTTCTTCATTACTAAATTACAAAGAATATCTTTTTAATCTTTAAGGCAATAATAGCATTTTAAGATCACATTCTCTCTAGCAATCTGGTTTAAAACAGTTGATTTTTCTGAGATTTTTTGAAAGCATAATTGTTAAAAATTAGTGAGCAGCTTCTAAGCAATGCAAGGACCTAAGACAACTCCAAAAGACTCACGATCGAAAATGCTGTCCACATCCAGAACAAAGGACTTTGGAGTCTGAATGAAGATGGAAGCAAACTATTTGCTCTCCTTTTCTTTTGTTGTCTTGTTTCTTCCTTCTCCTGGTTTCCCCATTAGTTCTAATTCTTCTTTACATCATGGCTAGTGTGAAAATATGTTTAATATGAATCTATAAGTAGAGCCTATATCATATTGCATGCCATCTGGGGGAGTGGGCAGGAGAGGGAGGAGGAGAAAATTTAAACCCAAAATCTTATGGAAGTGAATGCTGATAACTAAAAATAAATTAATTAATTATATATTTTTAAAAATTTGTGAGCAACCTCACCAGTGCCTAGACTAGAGGTTAAGTTGACACGGAGAGGATGAATTATTAGGAGGCCTGAACTTGTGATTTTATATCCTTGACCTAACTGATAAACAGATGAAGTGTTCTCTTCCAGAAAGGAAAATGAGGAAATAGTCTACTTGTTTTTATTACCAGATAGAGTACTGAGCTTAATTGAAAAGAACGCCTATAAAATGTGATAGTGGAACACTCTTTTGAATGAAGTTGTCTTTCCAGATCACCCTTACAGACTCTCCCCTTGGATAATCTCAAATCTCTTATCTGTTAGATACTTCACTTCTGAGGATTCATTTATGTTTTTTCCCTTATTCCATTCTGCATTTATTAGTAAATAAAATTTGTGTTTTAGCAAAAGCAAAGGCTAATTCATCACTTAGGTTATATTGCAAGCTTAGGAGTGGCAGAAGTATTAATCCTTGGTAATATGGAGAAAATACTGTCTCTCCTTTCCTACTAAAAATCTTTGTGTAAAATAGTACAGGTTGGTTAGCTTAATAAGCATCTTTTTGCATAATATTTCCCACACTTAAATGGAAAATACTTAAACGCATAACAGAGAAATGAATGTTCAAGCAATCAAAAACCAGTTATCAGTTCAGACTAGAAAGATGAATGCAGAGCACCAAGATAGAGAAGAAAGACAGTCTCAAGAGTAAGGGAGAGCCAGATGGAGTGATGATACTTTTGCTTTGTATAATCTCAATCTAGTTTCTGATATAAAAAAGTAATTTTGGCCACTAGGTTTGGCCAGCCCCTGCCCAAGAGCACACCCATAACCACAGTTCCCACATTTAAAATCACAGTAAGATTTAAGCTTGCATGACTACCCCCCATAGTGCAAAAAGTTCCTTTGGTGTACAACTAATGCTTGTCCGGCACTGCTGGAGATAAAACAGGGCAGGCTGATAGCAAAATTGAAAAGTTGGTGAGATTTGTTTCCAGTGTCCATTTTCCCCTTCAGTGGCATCACTTTTCTCTTTCCCTTGCTCCTCTCAGGATGCAGTATGCCTTCCAGTTCTCTAAGTCCTTATAACACCCGGAAGGGATCTGATAACTTAATTCATACTTGAACTAAAAATAATTTACAACAGTATTTTAACTCTCAAGCATCTGCATTTTGAAAACCTTTGAAAGACTTTATGTCCTGTGAAAGAGATTTCAAATAAAAGAATATGGGTGGGAAATATATTTTGAAGAGAAAAGGAATCTTTTCTTTGCTCTGAAATTGCATTATGCATAAGGTTAGTACTGGAGATGAGCCTCTTATTTTAGGGCAGTGGTTCTTAACTTAGTATCTGTGGACTTTTTAAAACAATATTTTGATGACTATATATATAATTGACTTCTTTATAATACTATAGATTTTATTTTACGCATTTCCAAACATTCTGGGGTGTTTATATATAAGCTTTACCAAACTGCTGAAAAAGGTCCCTCACCAAAAAAAAAAAAGGGTAAGAACCCCTGTTTTAGTGAGACAGGCAGGAATTAATTAATTGTCTATAAAAGTTAGTTCTAAGAGTGTAGAGAAGGGTCTAGATCCTGGTGAAATAGATTTTGTAGACATGAGGATGAACAATCCCTTTGTACATATCTAAGAAGATAACTGTGAGGGATTCAATTTTTGTTTTATCTATCTAGAAAGTAAATTGGTGTCATTAGGCTAGAGAAAAGCTTCTTCATTATTCAAGGCACAGATTTGAGGGGTTTTTCTTTTCGTGTGTGTGGAGAAAACCCCTCCCCAGGTTAATAAACTGACACTGAGCTTTCCAAATAACCAAGATTTGGCTGTATTGCATCTAGTTATATACTAAGAAAAGACAAGGAATAGCCCCAAAGAAGAAGCCATTTTGGTGAATGGAAGATGAAGCTGGTGAACACAACAGAACCTTACCCTTTTTTATTGATTTTTTTCATGTCATTGCCATTTCCCATTATCCCTCCTACCCTATCCCATCACCAAGACACCTCTGTCCCCTCCCTCCACCCCCCCAGTAATAAACAAGTATAGCCAAGCAAAATAAATCAGCAGATCAGCGCACTGGCCACATATGAAAACTTCTCATTCCATACCTCTAGTCTACCAACTCTCTGCTGAGAGGTAGGAGGCATTGAAATTTGGGTTACTCCTTGTCTGTTTGACACTGGCTTCTCTACCACAGAGTGCTGACTGTAGTGTTACCTGTCATGAGCGGGGTTCTGGGAAGAGAAACCTTCCTCATGGAGAACTAAATGCTTCTTGGTAGATGCTAAAGGTAGATTTTCTCTTTTGCTGATATCTCACATATGAAATTCTGAAATCTAGTATTGGTCTCTGTTGTTTCTGCAGTTAAAATGAAGTCTTTTCACTAGCAAATGAAAAAATACCTGAACTCTCCCCTACCACTATACTGCCAAATGAATACCGTGGAAGAATGCCAATTTAGCGCCACCCAAGGGAATTAAACCAATCTGGAGTGTTAGAAGGGAAAGGAGGGGGGTGTTGAACTCATTTCCAAACAACATGGATTGGCACTGACATTATTTACCTGGCACAGATTTGGTCAAAGGATAAGATCTATGACCTGTATCATGGATCACATTGTTTCAGATATAAGGACCCTTTTAAAATCTTTCAGCATAATTCTCAAGCCCTCTTTAGCAAGAATGTTCATGGTAACATCATTGGGTATTATCTTAGAGAACACATGCAGATTGAGCTTTGAAATGGTGTTGGAAACAACACAGGTTTCCAAAACTTAAATGTAGACTAGAATTTTTCAGAACAAAATCGTAGGGATATTACTCGAAATATAGCATATGCAGAACACTGGCACATTGTCAGGTTGCCAAGATGTTATTGGAAGACAAAGTCCACAGTTTTATTTTACCATACCAAGAAACTGTTTCCATAACTTAATCATTGAACATGGAAAGGGTGGAGAGTGGAGAAAGGAGGAAGGACTTTAAACCACATACAGAATGTTCCAGTCTCCCCTTAGCTCTCTAGTGCTGTTGAGTAACTTTTTTACATTTGACCTCAAAGGTTGAGGTTTGCCTGTGGCAAGATAAATCATCTTTACCAGTGAGCAGCTGCTTACAACTGAATGTTGTCTGTATTATTTGGTCCTCAGAGCATGGCGAGTGGTCAGAATGAGCTGTGTGAGCCTTTTACTACCATCCCTTGACCCACCCTCTAAACATAAAATGCCTTTTGAGTGAGGATGGTTGTGAAATGTATGGGGACAGAGGGAAAGTAGCATTGGAAAGGTTGAGATCAAAGACAAGGTTGTAAATTCTACATAGTGCCAACATATCTTTAATTTAATTCTCCTTCATAGTTAAAGTTGAATATAGAAAATAGAAAATTTTTACATTAACAGGAATTGCCTGTCTGATATAGAAACACTAAAGTTTAAAAATCAAACTTTGTCCATTCTGTACTCAATTTCTGAACCAGTTCCCTGTTAGAAATCCCTTTTGCCATTTGGACCCCTATGAATATGAAGTTTTGAGTTGAGACTTAAGGAATATATGTTGGTGAATTTTAGCTGTTACACTTTGAGAGTGTTAGTTCAACTACACCTTTGCACATAGGCCAGTGACAGTGAGGCAGATCGGTTGGGTATATATATTTTTTTAAACAACCCTGTTTCTTAACAATATAGTAAATATTTGATGTTGGCATTAGACATCCAGCTGATTATACACTGTGAATATTTCATATACTCCTTGAATTTGCAGAGAACATTTTCATGTATTATATTTCATTTATGTCCCAGACTGATACCAATGGTTGTGAAAATTTGGTTGTTAGCACAGTTATTTGGGTTATGTATTTACTTAGAGATTACTGTCCTGATTTTCATTCTCTTCCCCTGAAATCTTCAATTTGGAAAAGTTTGTGCAAAGACAGGAAAAAAAATAGCATGTTTTTCCAAAACCTGGGGTCAATGCGCTTTAAAAAAATGTTTTATAACTGTATTTTAGTATAATTAGCTTTCTTTGGTAATGTATATATTTTTATGCATTTAAAAATATTATTCTGAGGAGTCCATAAGCTTCACCAGACTGCCCCAAACATCCAAGACACAAAAAAGGTTAAGACCCTCCCCTTGTAACATCAATTTCTGATTAGTCTTTGTGTGGTCTCTACCTAGTGTCTTTCTGGCTAAAAGAAACCTTACTTACAGATCCCACATAACAGCTCATCCAAACCTCCTCAGAGCCACTGTACAAGTTTCCCTAAAAAATCCTTTATCTTCTTTGTCAAAACTTCATCTAATACTCATCTCCACTATGAAACCTTTCCCAAATTAGGCTTCTGGCTCCTTCCCTTACTGGCTTCAGTCACTCTAGTATTTAGCCCATCCTTTTGCTTTGCCCATTTTATTTTTTATGCTTGTGCATACCTCTATTGCTGTCATTCATCATCTGAGGTCTGATCCTATCATCCTCTGCATGTTCATATATGGTATGTTTTTGTGACATGTGTTTAAGTGTATCTCTTAAGCTTGTCTCATCTTTTAAACTATAAATTCATTGAGATCAGAGATTGTCTTCTCTTCCTTTCGGATTCCCAGGAGCACCTGGGATAACAGGACTATCCTGGGATAGGGATAAATTTTCCTATATGAACTCCCTCAGTTTCACCCTAAATAATAATAATTCTGTTATTAATAATAACTCATTTTTGGTGCTTTTCAATTTACAAAATGCTTTGCTTTTTCACAACCACCATTCGAGGCAGACAATACCAATACAATTACCCACATTTTATAGAGAAGCTGACTGATCCTCAAGGAGTCAAGGAGGTTGAGTGAATTGTCAAACAACTCGTAGCTAGTCAATGGCAGGACCAAATTCTGTTTTCAGATTCAGTGCTCTTTCTACTAGACCATATTGTCTCTTACCACAACATGTTAGGTACCTCATCCTCCTTTAAATTTACCATGTAGTAAATTATACTCTGTATTTTCCTTGCCCTTTGGCTGCTAGTTGGCTAGTTCATCTCTGATGGGACAACCTCAG
Organism: Trichosurus vulpecula; assembly: GCF_011100635.1. Taxonomy (NCBI): domain Eukaryota; kingdom Metazoa; phylum Chordata; class Mammalia; order Diprotodontia; family Phalangeridae; genus Trichosurus; species Trichosurus vulpecula. Next base: position 168,883,715 of record NC_050576.1, on the reverse strand, counting down.
AAATGCAAAGGAGGAGCTCCCATTCAGGCAGTAGCTTCCCCTAACTCAGCCACAGAGCCTGGGCGGGGGAGAAACTGACCTTCGTCTGTGTCCCAGTTGAGCTGGCACAAGATCCCTGACCTTTATTTCCTATAACAGAATTCAGTTGATTTTTAACAGAGCTTTATTGCGCCCGGTCGCCAATATCTTTCAGTTGGTTATTAGTACTAGCTTTGCTCTGAGTCCTTTACCTTTTATAAATACCTGCATGCTTGTCTTTTGCTGCTCTTCTTTATTTTCTGGCTTTTCCCTAATTGAATCCTGTTTCATAGAGTTGCTACCAGTAGCAAGGACAACTTTCCTTCATTTTCATTTCATAGAAATTAAGTCCAAATGGCTAAGAACAGGGTTGACTGAGAATCTTGTTTTGAAAGAGCTTGTATTGGAAGTGTTCTAGGCATGGACAGTAATACACCTGGCATCTCTAAATAAAGCAATAGAAGGAGCCTGTCCCCAAAGTCCTGAGAAACCCATGGTGTTGTGTTTATAATACCCTACAGCACACAATAGGCTAGCTCTAACACAAAGAAGGTTTTAATTATTTGAAAGGGGCACAGATGCAAATGAAATTCAAGATGTTTTGATCCTAAAGCTTGCAGTTAAATCACAACATTTTAAAAGGTACCAGAAACTATAAACTTGAACTCTCAAGTATATTTGAAAGCTGTATATCTTCTAAAGGTAAAATAGGGTACTTCCCACCCTTTACCCGTAGATGAACAAACAGATGTGTAACCTTGGGCAAGTCCATAACTTTTGGGAACCTCAGATTTCAGGATGTGAGGTGTGTTGGTTTGAATTACCACAGCATTTCTGACCTAAAAACAAATTAGTTTTTCAGCTACTAGTCCTTTAAACTATCATGTCAGTGCCAAGGCTTTAGTCAGCTTCTGTATGAGGAACCTCGTATGGAATAGTAAATTCTCATTAGATCAGGAGAGAAACTAACACTTGAATTCAGTCACACACAGATGAGTGGGTCTTGTACTTCTTCGTGAAACACAAGTTGGTGTTTACTATTAGCACTAACTCTTGTTCCTATTTTGTAGGTTAAGCAGAAGTAAGGTATTTTTATTTAGACCCTAAGAGTATAAGGCCATAAATATTAATGGGAGCCAGATTTGACGTCTTCAGAAAGATTGAATGATAAATCCTCCCTTTCTCTCTTGAGCTGTCTGTCCTACCTTGGTAGGGAGTCCAGTTTCACTTGGACGGTAATCTATCTCAGTTGAATCAGGCGAAGAGTCTGAGGTCCATTCTGAGTCACCATGAATAATACCCTGGTATTGGTTGAGCCCCAGGGAAACGGATGGTTAAATACTGTGAGAATCTTTATCTGCACAGGAAATGACAACTCATTAAAATACTAACCGTTAAACCCATTTAGATCGCTGTCTGGGGGGTGGGGGGAGTGGGGGAGAAAGTTTAACTCTTTGAGAGGTTTGGATTAAGATTAAAATGTGCTCAAGAAACAGAATGAGGTTTGCAAAGCTTTGAGATCAGGGTTATCAGCTATAAAGTTGTTCAACAGTGGGGTTTCAGCTCCATAATCTGTGATGGCCAACAGGGCCAATACAGTGCAAAAGGTCTGTCAGCATTTCCATTAAAACACCTCTGATTTCCACAGTTTACATCCTGGCTGTAAACTTTCCTTCCCTCCCAGGAAAACCTGTTAAAGTAGAAGAAAGGGAAAATAAAAGTGAGGAGAGATCTTGTGCTGTGAAGCCCAGCCTAGTTTATATGAAACTTGGTTTACTTAGGGCTAAGGGAGGACACAGGATTTGAAGCCAGGACAACCTGGGTTCAAATTCCATTTCTGCTATTTTTACTCTTGTGTAACTTAATCTCTCTGGGCCTCAGTTTCCTCGTTTGTGAGTTGGAAAGGATTGGGCTAGATAGTCTTTAATGTGCCTTCCAGCTATCTCTGAGCCCTGAAAGCCTGTGATCTTCAGTGAGGAGAGCATGACTTTTCACAGTAGCAACTAAGTAACCCTACACCCTTCCTTCCTATTGGGTTAATTCTGTTGTGGAACAGTTTGTCAGACTGGCAGGCAATTGATCAAGAAGACCTTTGCTTCATGAGAGTCTTGGTTTGTGGGCTTTCTTCACTTGGCTAAGGAAATCCAGGTTGCTGATTTGCCACAGTTGAAAATTCATAATCTAGTGAACAGGATCTATGGGTCTCAAGTATATTCACACACGAACTCCACAGTTTATACATCTCCTTCCTCACTACATAGTATATGGTAGGCACTATAAGTATTTCTGTCCTTATCTGAAGAAAATGATTCTTAGACTTTTCTAAGGATACTGTTTTAGTAAATAACAGAACCAGGACTCAAACCCAACTCTCTTAACTCACAAGTTCAGTGTTCTTTCCACTGTACCATGGGAATTCTGTTTCAAAGGAAACAACAAACCTTAAAACATTGGGACATAGCTACAGGGCTCACTTTTATAATTTTTCTTTATATTAAAATGTGGAACATATGGGGAGAAAGAGAAAAATGGTGGAAGGGGGAAAATCTAATCCAAATTCTTGTAATCATTGGATTCTGTGATGTTTCTAACCTGCTTACCAAACCAGAAAAGGGCAAAAGCCCAACTTAGCTAATCTATATCTAAAACTCCAGCTAGACTACTAAATGTTTTCATTTGATCTGCTAGCAGGTTATTTTGCCTCAAACTTTTTTGGAAAAGACAGAGAAGTATTTGGTTGGTTAGTTTTCAGAAACTAAAGTGCTTCCCTTCACTTGTTTTAAAAGAACATAAACATTTTAGAGCCAGTAGAGTTTTTAGAGCCACTTTCTAATGGCCTCCTGGCTTCCTTCAAGTCTCAGCTGAAGCCCAACCTTCTGCAACAAGTCTTTCCCAACCCTTTTTAATCCTAGCACCTTCCCTTTGAGATTATCTCCAATTTATCTTGTATATATCTTGATTAGATATAGTTATAAATGTTGTCTCCCCCCATTAGACTGGGAGCTTCTTGAGAGCCAGGACTGGTTTTTGCCTTTCTTTGTATCCCCAGTTCTTAGCGCAGGGGCTGACACATTGTAGACATCCAGTAAATGCTTGACTTGACTTGACTCAACATGAGTAACAACCCTCGTATTCTGCCCCCTGGTCTTGACAACTGTGCTCCTACCAAACACTTGGTGCTAAGGAACAGCTTGTGTTTTCAGTGGAGCTTTCACTGAGTTAATAGCTATGTTCTGTTATGCCTATATCACTTTTATACTCATGGTTTTCAGCTCTCCCTGTTACTCTGTAAAGCAGTCGTAGGATTATAGAGTTAGAAGGGAAGGGATTTTACATATCCTCTAGTCCAACTTCCGTATCTTACAGAAAAGGAAACTGAGACCCAGAAGATTTTCACTTGAGTCCTCTGCTTTGAATCAGCTGTTACATGTATAACGTGGGGCAAGTGCTTTAACCTCTTCAGACTTCAGTTTCCTTATTGTAAGATGAAGGGGTTGGACCAGATGGCCTCTAAGGTCTCTTCCAGTTCTAATTTGTAATGATTCCATGATGAATTTTCTTTAGAATGAAAAAGGCTCAGAACTTAGCCTTTCTTTGAATTAACACAAGTATATCCTATGGAGCATTTTTTCAGGAAAACATTGTAGTTTGCCTGACAGTATTGATAGATACCCTAGTATTTTGAAGAGCTACTAGCAGTCAGAGCAAAGCGTGCACTCAAGAGAAGTAGTTTTATTTGTGCCTGTATTGAATCTTTATCTTAGACATTTTAATTGCTCTACCTTTATAGACACCTTTGAAATGGGGGGGGGGGAGGGGGGCGTATTTTTATGTGCTTCTATTCTGTGAAGTCAAAAAGGCAAGGCAAATGTTGAAATTAATTATGTTTCTTAGTAAGGACTGTTCCCTGTGTTTTATGGGACGTTCACTGGCACAGAGCTCAGACCTGTCAGAAACAGCCAGACCAAATCAATAAATCTAACAAACAAATAAAGGGAGACTTCTGGCAGGCCTGCTGACATATTGATTGATATCATCACCCCAAGAAAGAGGTTCAGATTAAGGTTGCGATGGTTTCTTGTTGTTATTTTTTAAATATCAAGTGAATACGTTTAAGGAATATAAGAGCCAAGAAAAGTTTCTTGAAAAATAGAAATAATAGCAGCCATGAATTCTAGGCATGCTTGGAGTGGGTGTGTACTTGGGATTAAAAAATGAATGAAAAATTAAGCATTGTGAAAAACACAAGTAGTTGATCACTCCACCCACTCACCATGCAACCTCTGCCAATTGTGAGTAGTTCTCAGGAAGATTTTAAGCCTTTCCTGGGCATGAAGAATAATGTAAGCTTTAAGTAATAATTAGCAACTATGGAAAGAGTTCGTAACAATGAATTTTCCCTGAGGATAGTTTTCCACAAGCTGAGGGTAGTATGTATCAAAAACCTGAAAATGAGCAGACTTCTTGAAGAATTACAATATTCTTCCCAAAGACCATTTCATATCCGTGTCTCAGAGCCTAAATGTTTCCACAGAAATCTTGTTTTTTTAATTTGTTTTTATCAGATAATTAGATGTTAGGCAAGAAAAAAAAAAACCTCTTCCCAAATTTAAGCCCTATATGTTGTGTTTGAGTGTCTAGTGGTAGTGGTTGTGATTTTTAAAAACTTGTTAAGATAAAAAAAAATAGTCAACAATAACCACTGAATACTTTACCAGAGGAATATTTACTGAGGGAGGTAGATTTATCAAATATGGTTAGTTAGGCCCAAACTAAAAATTTACTAGTCTGAAAGATGTTTTCCTAACCTAGGAAGGTACATGAGGAATAAAATAAATTAAATCAAACTTGCTCATTCCTTAATTGTTGCTTTTCCAAGGCAAGTGGTTATTTGCAAGGCTGGCTTAAGTGTATTTTTAGTATGACATATAACCAAAAAAATAGTTCTGTGTGTGTCTTTCGCCAGACTGTATGTTTCTTCCGTGTCTCAAAACTGCCTCTGATGGCAGATAGAGGGTTTAACTCAAGCACATGGAATAAGGCAGGTTGTCTTCTCATCCCTACCCAACAAGTTAACTGTTCCCTAGAGGCTGCCACTTGAGCTATACCCTAAACCAACTGTGAACAACCACCTGATAGAAATTACTTATAAGCAAACTCAACTTCTACTTTCAGTTGGTCTTAAAGCCATAACCCCTAATCCTTCTATTCAGTTCAGCTTCCATTTGCTGCTTCACAATCACTTTGGAAGGAATAGGTTGGAGAATGAGTATATTGTTTGTCTAAATAACACGTTAGGAGTGGGGGCTGTAATTTCAGGCATTTTATAGTCCATTACTAAAATAGCTTTTAAAATAATGAGGAAAACATCAATGCAAAAGTGCTGCTGATATACTAAGGAATTTAGCTCAATTTATTGTTTATATGGGATCGTGAAAAATGAGAGTAACCAACTTCAGTGTTAAATTATTTAGCTAATTTTAACCAAGGGGTTAAGGGGAGCAGCAAGGTGAAATAGTTTATGAAGTTACTCATCACTTAATAGCTTAAGTAGAGATTTCAGTTCATTCTTTCTAGATTTATGTATAGAGTTTTGTATTGAAGTTTTGGCCATTAACTTAAGAAAGCTTTAAGTTAGGAGTTTAAGGGGTTTTTTTCCAGAGCTTTTATAATGATCTACCCTCTCCCCAGAAGGAATCATATATAATATCCCTTAGTGTGAAAATTTAATTATTTTGGACCCAATGTATTTCTTCCAAAACTGTTCCTTGAATTTGTTTCTAAAATGTTCTGTGAACTACTTTAATGTAGCTCTGGACATGCTAAAACATTGTACTTAGCCCAATTTTTAAATGATTATTATCCATTTTATGCACTTTTCCTTCTGTCTCCCTAGTATGGTCTGTCCACCCTCCCCCACCTCCCACTCCCCCCCCCCCAAAAAAAAAGTCCATTCAATAATTTTACCTTTCCTAGCATTCAGCCTTGGTTTATAATTTACTTCTTAAATGATCTCCTTCCTCTGGGTTTCCCCAGAGTTTAGAATGACTCCGCCTGCGAGTCATTCAGTAGGACTTTTTTTTTTCAGCCAGTGAGTGAATCAGCTCCCAAAGGAAATATCTTACAGGGCTCAGTTTTTCAAAGTCACTTATACATGTATTTTGTTGGAATTGCTTTTTCATATGCTTGTTTTTTCTTATGTGTAAACTGATGAGCTGTTGGAGTCCCACAAGCATTATTATTTAAGGAAGATTTGTTTTCCATTACTTGATTCACCCAAGGAAAAATATGTCCTCTTAGAAGGAAAATTCCTACAGTTTCTGTTGTAGTAAGAACCACTCCTGATAAAGGAGCAGATTATCTCTGTCAGATTACGTCCTCTTCTGTTGTAGCTAGCTGAATGAAAGGAGGCTTTAAAAGCTACTGTCCAAGGGAGACCGAAAAGAAAATAAGTGAATGAATGAGCAGACAGTCTTCTGTCACTTTCT